>NC_073391.1:8606538-8966538 GCF_028641065.1 Leucoraja erinaceus | reverse complement strand
TACGTCGTCACGCCGTGTATTTTTCAGTGACATGATACGCCGGTCAATGATGCCGCAGTCGCTGACAATATCGGCAAGTGGGACAGGCCCTTAAGTCTTGCGAGTCCTGCAAAAAGCTTTCTTTTCACTTTTATTTCGGATGTTTATAGGATTCAATTTCCTATCAAGTTGTAAAGCATGTCTGTTTTGGTGATTTTCAGTGTTTACTTATGAGACTTCAGTCTACCCCAAAGGATGTTCCTTTAGGAAGTAGATGAGGAGGAATTTCTTTAGTCAGAGGGCGGTGTATGTGTGGAATTCAAGAGTGAGGAACTAGTGAACAAAGGCTCACTAGCTCCTCACTCTTGAGCCTTTGTTGTCTGCCCTTCTTCATTCTTGTTGAGTGTAGGGGAGATGATGAGAAATGGTCAGTGTAGGAAGGAACTGCAGATGCTGGGTTAAACTGAAGGTGGACAGAAAAAATTGGAATAACTCAGCGGGACAGGCAGCATCTCTGGAGAGAAGTAATGGGTGACGTTTCGGTTCGAGACTCTTCTTTGGACGCTAACGTGCCTGTCCCTTGGGCGTCATTTGCGCGTCACGCAGATGGCACGTGAAGATTTTGTACATCACGAAATCCTGGGGCACTGTGTGCGACCCCGCTTCACTGCCTACGTCACCACGCACCATGCACGCGTAATGCGCACCATGTGCGGCACAACGTGTGTGTCGCGCGTCTTGACGTGTATATGATGACGCCCAAGTGGGACGGGCCCTTGACTCTGTCTCCAGGCTAATTTGAAGAAGCAGAACTTTTTAACAGGGACAAATTGTTGGTTTACAGATTTGGCACCACTTGACCTTCTGTTGTGCTGTGTATAATGTGTGAATATTCCTGACCAGGTTGTATAAAGGTGGTCACTTGGCCTGATGTCGTTTCCTGCATGAGGGGGGGGGGGGGCAAGTGACGACCTCCTGTTCCTCCTTTGTTTGTTTGTATTTGACCCCAATATCCATTACAAATGAGGTTTCAGCATTTTTGCTCAGACTTTCAGTATAGGCCTTCACAATACTGCCCCTCTCCAGTTCTGAGTCAATCCATTCGCTACAGTCACCCAAATACGTGACTTTCGTATAACGAAGTTTGATTAATTCACTCCATGGTGCTCCCCTCCCTTCCGATTTCCCTCTACAAACTTGAGCTCCGAACCCAACATGCAGCAAACTTATCACTCTGTGTTTGCTGACCTATGTCGGTTCATTATTAAATAAAGCCAATTTAAAAGTTCTCATCCTTGTAATCAAATCCTCCTTTAACCTTGGCCCTCGCTATCTCTGAAATATCTTCTGGCTTTACAACCTTGGCTCGGTTACATTGAATAATACAGTACTGAAACAGCACTGTTGGCTGCATGCCAATGGACTGAGATACAAAGAATAGATTTGCTTGTGTTCTTTGCAGCCAAATCACACGATATGCAAATAAAATCAAGCCATATACAAGTACATGTATTGCAAATAAGAAAAATTCCAGAGTGCAGAATACAGTGTTTCTGCATTGAGACATTACAGCTAACGAAAACAAGAAGCAAGGTTTGCAATGAGGTAGGTTGTGACTACACCACATCTTATGGGAGCACTTTTAACTGTAGAAGACCCCACTCCTGAATCTGGTGGTATAGTGCTGTGGTATCTTATCCCTGATGGGAGAAGGGACAAGGTAGGTGGGGGTGAAAATGGTCCTTGATTATGTTGACTGCTTATCTGAATTAGCGTAAAGTGTAGATGTCATTAATGGGAGAGAGGCTAGTCTGTATGATGGACTGGGCTACATCCATGGCTCTCTATAATTAATTATGGTCTTGGGTAGAATTGTTGCCAAACCTATCTATACTGATACCCTCGACCAGAACTTGGTCCTAGTCTTGTACGCCTTGGTGACATGTGCTTGTCTACTTATAAGCGTACATGCTGCACTCAACCAGACAATGTGCTCCATATTCCAGCCACCCTCGTGTGAAAAATTTGTCCTCTGATCTCTTCCAAATCCCAGGACTTCAATGTATGCCCTTGATAATGCAGAAACCATAGCGGAAAAAACGTTTCCTACTTTTTTCTCCATCTTTGCCCCTCATAACTTGTTTGTCTCCCTGGGCCCTAGCGACCCCCCCCCCCCCCCCCCCCCCCCCCCCTTGGCCTTTCCAGTAAACTTAGTCTTCCCAGTTTCTGCTCAGACTTGATACACTCCATCCCAGGCAGCATTCTGTTGAATCTCTTCTGCAACCCCCCTCCAATGCAATCATGTCCTTCTCTATCTCACCACTGGTCAATGCCATCCTCTGGCCTTTGACTATCCTCCACAGTAACAGCAATATCAGTAAATTCACACCATTTTAAGAAGGCCTGGTGATTGAAAATGGGACTAGTACTTGATGGTCAGGGTGGACATGATGGGCTTCAAGACCTGTTTCTATGCTACACTAATCTATGCTTATTTTAAGGCCATTTCTGAATCCTCCCTCTATTTTTTATATATGCTTATGTAGCTCATTTAGCCATCCTAGGACTTCTCATTGTATTTAAATGCTATTCAAATGTAAGGTCATATAGTTGCTTTAGAGGTTAAACTATGAGCTCTTTCTATTTGGTCTTGAACTCAGAACTTGTCATTATACTGTATAAGGACATTATAAGGATGACACAATGACACAGCAGTAGAGTTGCTGCCTTACAGCATCAGAGACCCTGGTTCTATCCTGACTACGGGTGTTGTCTGTACGGAGTTTGTATGTTCGCTCTTTGACTAAGTTGTTTTTCTCTGGGTGTTCTGGTTTCATGCGGCACTCCGAAGACATACAGCTCTGTAGGCTAATTGGCTTCTGTAAATTGTAAATTGTCCCTCGTGTGTAGGATTGTGCTGGTGTACGGGGAGATCGCTGGTCGGTGTTGACACGGTGTGCTGAAAGACCTGTTTCTACACTGTATCTCTAAAGTCTAAATATATGTGCTGTTTAGCTGACTTCCTCCCTTGAACTAGGAGTACAAGTCCAGAGAAGGCAAGTAGCAAAAGAACAAAATCCAGCAGTCGGGATTCAATTCCGAAGGGCATTTTAAAATTAAAATTCTCTCATCAGTGCTTGGTAAACACAAGTTGCAAGGTAGTTAGCTGGAAAAATTGCATGCTGAACAAATTATTCGCATGATTGCCTTCAGAAAAAAAAAACTTCTGCTTCGTAAACGTGTTTTGCACGGTGTACGGATGGGTTGTGAGTTTGAACATCAAACAAAACTGCAGAGGCTGGAAATCTTAAATTAAAAGCGGAGAATGCTGGAAACACTCAGCAGGTCGGGCAGTACATGTGGCAGAGGCAACAGTTAACATTTCAGATCTGAAACCCACATCAAAATTGAGGAAGAGTTTAAAAAATGTAATTTTTGGATTGCTTGTAAGAAAGTGGGTAGATTAGATAGGATTGAGACCACATCCGTCCTGAAGTAAGGGCCAGTCAAATGGTCAAGGGGGCAATTAGAGGGTGATTGTTTCTTTGTCTGTTGTGTGTTGCTATTAGCAGGGCTATGGGATATGCTCAGCAGAGTACGGGCATACATGGGGTGCCATGATCACAGGTGGATGACTGGAGAAAAAGATTAGCCAGTTCCAATGCAGACAGTTACCTAAAAGTTGGAGAATTCACTGTTGAATCTGAAAGGCTACAGTGGGGAGTGGGGGTCATGGAAGATGAAGTGTTGTTCCTCGTATTTGCATTGTGCCTCACTGAAACATTGGAGGAGGCAATAAACCAAAAGATGGGTGTGATGTGCAGAGGCAGAATCAGGGTGTGGTTGATGAATTAATGTGGAAGGCGACTGAAAGCGGAGGGTCACTCCTGTAGATTGAATGCAGATGATCACAAAGTTTAGTTTAACCTTGGGTCTATCTGGCAAACTTTAAACGGGTCTCTAATAAGTAAGTAATTTTTATTTATCTAGCACTTTTATCACGTTGGAACCAAAGTGCTTTACAGAGAGGAAATTAGATTTCCAACCATCCATATCAAATAAAAAAGAACAAAAAGACACAGTACACCATGAAACGTCTCCACCCCCCCACAGCAGAATACACTGTGAGGGAAGGCACCAAAAAGTCCAGTTCTCCTCCTCATAGTCCACCCGAGGTCGGGGCCTATTTGTGGCCTCCTCAGCCAGTCCGATGTTTTCAGGCCCTCTTGCCGGGAAGCTGGAACTCCGTCGTCGGGTGAACATTCCTCAGCAGCTTGGAATGTCTGAAGCGGCCGCTCCCTCCCCGGGGACCGCGGCACTAGAAATCCTCAGGCCGCGCCGGTTGGATCTCCGACTCTGGCGATCTCGGATCCCAGGCTCCGCGGTGTTTTATATCCAGCGCCATCCGCTGCAGGCCGCTCCGCAGCCACAGCTCCACGAAGTTGGAGTCGAATGTCTCAGCACTCCGGAGCTTACCGCACACCGACCCGATATTGCAAAAGCCTTATCACCCTGGGTTAAAACATTGACCATTAAATACTTCTGAGCAGACTAGCATTGCATCATGAGATCTGATGAGTTTTAAAAAGATAAATTCTCTAGGTTCATTTCAAATATTTAATACATCTTTTAGTTACAGCAACCAGAGCACGGTATCTTTTCAAATGTTAAAGCAAATTAAATCCAACTGGTCATTCTCAATATACTTTGTTTACTTCCGAGAATTTTTGTAACTAATATTTTACTGCTGTCAAATGGTCATCGGTTTACATTCTTTGCGTCAGAAATATGATCGATGCAATTATCTCTGCATGCAAGGTGAGTATGGCAGTGACATCAGGAAAGACATGCGACAAATCTCTGGACACAGTGCCATGATGTCAGATGATTAACATCACCAGAGCAAAACTGACACAAGTACATGAATACAACAGGGTTCGGATGTAGGAGTGTGGCTGAGCCTAGAATGAAGGCCTGTTCCCATGAGTTGCCCGATTACTTTCAAGAAAATAACATCCGCTTCATTCCTAGTTGAGTCGAATTGGCTATTTTTATTTCTTCACCAGTAGTTCCATGATCCTCCAGCTGATGGGGCAGCCTCTGAATTGTTTAAACTATCATTTAGTGCGATGAGAGTTTAGCCTGCTTTAAAGAGACAACTATCGTACTGATGCCCTGGAAGGACATGGTGACCTGCGCCAATGATTTAAGGGATTGGTTATGTTGCAAATCAACTACTGCCTGAGAAGTGACTGGATTGGCTTCAATTTGCCAATTGTCATAACGGGTCACCACTAATGCTATCTCACTGGCTCTTGACTCTGAATAGAGACCATCTGGATAAGAGGAGCACATGTCAGGCTTTGTTCGTTGACTTCAATTTGGTGTTCAGCAATATCACCCCCTCCCAACTCCCCACCAGACATCTACACCTGGGCCTCTGTACCTCCCTTAGCTGCTGAGTACTTGACTTTCACATCTCGCTCCATGTGGATTGGTAGCATCTGCTTCTCGCTGATTATCAGCATGGGTGCACCTCAGCATTCCGTGCTTAAACCCCTCACTCCCATCTCTTTATTCCCATGACTGAGTGCTAAGCACAGCTCTAATGCCATCTATAAGTTCAGGGAAGACACCACTGTTGTTGGCGGAATCACCAAAGTAGACCAAGATAGAGCACCCAGTTGAGTAGTGTAGGAAGGAACTGCAGATGCTGGTTTAAACCAAAGATAGACACAAAGAGCTGGAGTAACTCAGCGGGTCAGGCAGCGTCTCTGGCGAGACCGGATGGGTGACGTTTAGGATCGAGACCCTTCAGACCTGAGTTCTTCAGACCTGAAGAAGGGTCTTGACCCGAAACGTCACCCATTCCTTCTCTCCAGAGATGCTGCCTGCCCCGCTGAGTTACTCCAGCTCTTTGTGTCTATACCCAGTTGAGAGGTGCTGCATCAAAACCAAGGATCAAATGGTTGACTTCAGAAGGGGGAAGTTGGGAGACTATATGCTAGTTTTTATCGATGGGTTGTGGGTGAAGGGAGTTAGTAGCTTCAAATTCCTGAGCATTAACACCTCGGATGACTCCGCCTGTGCCCAGAATATTGATGTAATCACTCTTGGAAATTTAAGATTTGGCATGTCACATAATACTCTGAGTTATTGCAGATGCACTGTAGAAGGTATCCTGACTGACTGCCTCATGGCATGATCTGGCCATGCCTTCTTGTTACTACCATCAGACGGTAGGTACAAATGCCTGAAGTTCCATAGCATCAGCTTCAGGAGCTGGTTGATACAAACATCAGATTCATGAATTGACCTGCACAACCCTAACCCTACCACAGCAATGGAACACTACAGACCAAAGATTCTATAGCGAGCAAGATAGACCACTAAATGCAATGGGCTGACATGCAGTACGCAATGGAGCGGAACGTGGGCCTTTTTTTTCATCCATTTCAGTAACCCGACCCGACTTGCAGTGTAATCAACGTTGCGGGGGAACAGTTTGTGTTAGTAAATTATAATTCTGAAAATTAGAAGATTTTTACCAAAGAACTTTTATTTTTACGAGGATGTTTCCGTAACCGGCTTCCGTCTCTGCACTAGTATCTTTGCTCCGCTATGGGATCTTTGGTGCGGAGACGGAAGCCGGTTACAGAAATGGGCCGAAGATTACCCATGAATCTGCCCATGACCGTACTATACTATGCCTTTTTTGTCGAGTGATCTATATTGCTTGCTATAGGATCTTTGCTACAGACGTCTCTTGCGCCACCATGGGCTTGCTTTCTATTTGTGTTTTGCATTAATGTCTTGTTCTCTGCATTGTCTTTCTCTTTGTGGCCTTGCAGAATTTTATGTATAATTGATATTGATATAATGTATGTGTGTTGTCCGTGTGCCTGTCCTGCTGCTCCTGGAAGCAATGTCCCTGGAGCAAACTGTACTTCTGCATAGACATTAAACATAACTTAAGTTCTTTATTACCAAGAGACCCCCAACATCTGTGTCTGCTCCACCCTCGGCCCCTGACAAGATCTTAATGCCGGATTCATCACCCATTACCCATCTGGTATTCAAAGACCGCTCCTATTATTTCAAGCAGCTGTCCGCAAGCGTAATGAGCGATGCTTCATCAAAATGTTTGCATCTAGTCTAACCTTGCGTCTGCTGTGCATTTCATGCATGGTTGCGTGCAGAAAGCGCAGAAACCAGATTCTAATGTACATGACAAGTTTGAGAAAAACACCGCTCCGAAGCTTTACACCAAAACTGGCAGCGGTCTCGTATGAACACCATTTCAGTGCAAGATTTTGTTTACCAAAGAATTTGTAATAAGAATGTTTTCTCCAGGTTTATCCCCAGCCAACCTAATGGTAGAGTTTATGTTGCTTAACTAATGGTAGACATGCTGATTTGAGTTTTGCTGCGTTGTGTTAACGTGTGGTTTGCTGCTATTTCTCAATGCAAGTGTCTGTTAGTGTGCTGAAATTGCCCAGCATTTAGGCTGGGGAACTAGGCACTACAAAAGTACAGTATGTCAGACCTGCTGCATAATCCCATGGTGGCGCAGCGGTAGAATTGCTGCCTGACAGTGCCAGGGATTCGGGTTTGACCCTGACCACTGATGCTGTCTGTATAGAGCTCATACGTTCTTCCTCCGACCCTGTGGGTTTTCTCCGGGTGCTCCAGTTTCCTCCCACACTAAAACACATATAGTGAAGCCAATTGTTGGTTAATTGGCTTCACTAAAAAATTTGCAAATAGTCCCTAGTGGGTAGGATACTGCTAGTGTACGGGGTGATCACTAGTCAGTGAGGACTCAATGGACTGAAGGTCCTGTTTCCGCGCTGTAGCTCTAAAGTAAGGTCCAAATCCATTCATGTGTTTGAGGATTGCAGAGCTATTGAATTTCTACCTTCCTCGTTATCTGGGCTTTTTCATATTTTTGTCTTTTTTCTTTTGATTCTATCTTATTTAAAGAATTATTCATTGTTACTAAGTATTAAAAGCTGCTGAATATTGGCGACATTCAAATACTTTTTTAAAAACCTCTGACACGTGGTAAAGATGGACACGTGGCTAGAGTAAACCTTACAGCTGTTGCATCGACATAGACCCAGGTTCGATCCCGACTTCGGGTGCTGTCTGTATCGAGTTTGTTCGTTCTCCCCGTGACTGAGTGAGTTTTCTCCGAGATCTCCGGTTTCCTCCCACACTCCAAAGACATACAGGTTTGTAGGTTAATTTGCTTGGTATAAGTGTAAATTGTCCCTAATGTTTGTAGGATATGTGGGGATCACTGGTCAGCGTGGTCTCAGTGGGCCAAAGGTCCCGTTTCCGCGCTGTATCTCTAAACTAAACTAAGGTTTCCAGAGGAGTTTCACAGGTGTGGCTCCTTCATGCCTGCCTGTCCCACCATGGACCCTTCAAGGGCCTAGGTAGAGGCAGTTAGAGCAGCCTTTCGGATTAAGAGAGTGTAAGTTTGGGGAGGAACAACGATACATCCAGCAACTCATTGAAATTTGATTTGTGACCTGCTAGTAAGGACTGGAATATGTAGTATGGCAATACCTTATCCAAGGACATAGTACATGTCTGCCTAGCTCACTTTAGGGTATTGGAAATGTGGTTTCAGACTGTGGAGTAGTATATCTATCCATGAATAATTAATCTGTAAAAAAAAAAACTTATGATCACTTTGAACTTTCAGTGCAGTGTCCATTAATGTCAAACTTGAAAAGTGGGAATGAAACCAAAAGGATTTTTGTTTTAAAGGTTGCCAGATGTCAAGGAGAGTTAATGTATGAAACACAGTCCTTCCTTCCAAACCATGACTTGATGCTAAATGGAGACATAAAAATCAGAATGTTAGCAACTTCAGCTAGAAGCACGCCCACAATTCTAACGTTTAAATTCAAAACGAGCACAAAATGTAGTTTGCATCAGTAATGGGGTTAGAATATACTGATGTGAGGTTCTGCTTGAGGCAAATGAAAACATGCATGGAAATGTTAATGCAATGCACATTTTGGTGCCCTTTGCCTTTCAAACAAAAGTAATTTTGCTTAATATTTAAAATATCTTTAAATAGCATTGACTTGTAGTGACTTTAAAACCCTTAGAACATAGAACAGTTGGAACGAGGAACTGCAGATGCTGGTTTACCAATGAAAGATGCAGATGATGGAGTACTCAACGGGTCAGGCAGCATCCCTGGGGAACATGGATTGGTGACAGTCTGAAGAAGGGATCCAACCCTAAAATATCACCTATCGATGTTCTCCAGGCATGTTGCTGCACCTGCTGAGTTATTCCAACATTTTGTCTTTCCATAGAATAGTTCAGAACAGGCCCTTTGGCCCATGTCTGTGCTGAACTTAAACTAATCCTCACACGTGCTTTGTATCTCACTGCACATCCATGAACTTATCTAAAAACCTCAAACGATCATATTTGCTTCCACCACCACCACCCCTACTGGCAGCGCATTCCAGGTGCCCACCACTGTCAATGGGGCAAAAAACAAACAACCTGCATATCTCCTTTCAACTTTCTCCCTCTGATCTTTATCTCTAATATTTAACATTCCACCCTGGGGAAAAAGGTTCTGACTTTCTACCATATCTATGCCCCTCATCATTTTATAGACTTCCATTAGGTTTCCCCTCAGCCTCTGGTTCTCCAGAGTGTCCCACCTCTCCCGGTAGTTAATGCCCTCTAAATAAGGCAGTATTTACAGTACTAAATACTGTATTGTGGCGGTCCCTGGGGGTTAGGCCACTCCTTGGGTTATCCCCCTCAGCTTAGTATGTTTACATGGTCAGCGCTCTTGACCAGGTGACTGCAAGGCGGGTTAAACCCTACCTCAGCGCTCCCCCCCCCACCGTTTACTAACAAATATCGAGGCCTTAAGGACCTGCTTATCAGTAGATTTGGCAGTAGAAGGGAAAGAAAGGAAGTGGAGGAGCCAGTGGGCTGAGGGAGAGATAAGAAGGGGAGGAGAAAGTAAGGACTACCTGAAATTAGAGAAGTCAATGTTCATACCGCTGGGGTGCAAATTGCCCAAGCGAAATATGAGGTGCTGCTCCAAGGAATGTTAGTTTAATTGAGAGAAACAGCGCGGAAACAGGCCCCCTTCGACCCACCGAGTCTGCACCGACCAACGATCCTCGCACACTAACACACACTCGGGACAATTTACACTTATACCAAGCCAATTAACCTACAAACCTGTACATCTTTGGGATTCTCGCTATTTTAACTCGAGGACCTTTATGGATCTGCAGGAGGAGTAAAAGTAAATCAATAACAATGAAAGATAATGGGCAACATTCTGATAGAATCACTCGCAAACATTCACTTCTTGAATGGTCCTGAGATAGAATCACTAAGCCTGTTTGGCATTTCAGATGTTCAAAGGCGGACATTATTGTTGCTCAATCAGTGCTTAATACTTTTGTGACATTCCTGTGTCCTTAATTTTAGTGACATGATTACTGTATCTAAAAATAAATGCGTTAATCTCTTCATTTAAAATAGCCCACAGAGTTATTTAAATGTCTTAACCATGCCACTGTGACAGCCATTTCAGAATTGTTTTGCTCTTCTATCTCTTAAACTAATTATCTTTTTATATTAAAATTAAAAGTCATTGCACCCTGCACACAGTTAAAATATACTGCAAAAGGAGAGGTTTCAACTTTGTTCTCTAATGTACTCGTTTGATGGTGCAGTCGAGATTGCCAATCTGTTATGCTCTCATTGATTTTTAATGTATTTAATCATATTTCCCATAAATATTGACTGCACTAATCGAAACAGTGCATGCTGTCTCCTTGGTGACAAAGCAACCTCTATCACGAGTGAGGAAACAAACCTAGAAAGTAAATGCTTTCAAAATTGCAGAAGTATTCAGGTCCACACGCCTTCAAGTTGCTCAGTGCAATAATCTATGCAACTTTGTAAATTAACCGTGTAATTCACTCCTCTTTTCCAAACCCTGGCAATGTGTAATGACATTAACAGTCAATTAAAACCAACTAAACACGAGGCACTGAAGAGACTGCAAAAAGTTGTGAACACTGCCCGGTCCCGCGCCTGCTCTGACCTCCCCACCATCGAAGGGATCTATTGAAGTCTCTGACTCAAAAAGGCAGCCAACATCATGGCCACACTCATTTCACCATTGCCATTGGGAAGAAGGTACAGGAACCTGAAAACTCTAACGTCCAGGTTCAAGAACAGCTTCTTCCCTACAGCCATCAAGCTATTAAACATGACAACACATAAGCTCTGAACAACAACTATTATTGTTATATTTGTTTATTTATTGAGTATGTGTGCATGTGTGTATACACACACTGAACTTTGTTTCTCCCATTATGTACTATGTTTACATATTCTGTTGTGCTGCAACAAGCGGGAATTTCATTGTCCTATCTGGGACATATGACAATAAAACACTATTGACTCTTGAACCGAAGCATAAGAGTGGTATATTGATCGCAAATTAATCTTAATGTTGGGACTATGGCAGTCAATTTGTCCACAGCAGGCACCAATTAACAACAACATTACAAAAAACAGCCAATAAAATTGGTGATAATCATAGAAACATAGAAAATAGGTGCAGGAGTGATCACCACCAACGCGGTCATTCGAGCTAACACCGCCATTCAATATGATCATGGCTGATCATCCAAAATCAGTACCCCGTTCCTGCCTTCTCCCCATATTCCTTGATTATGTTAGTCCTAAGAGCTATATCAAACTCTCTCTTGAATACATAATTGAGGGATCAATATTGGCCAGGACAGTAGAGAAGGTTTGTCAGTTTTTCTTCAATGGAGTGTAATAAAATATATTTAACCCTTACATTACACGTGGGCCCATGGAATTTTATACATCTGCAGAAAAGAGAAGAGAGTAGTCATGCTTAAAGTGCATCATTCACCCATATTCCACTGGAAAGTCACATTGGATTCTTGTCTTTAGTTGATTGGATTTAGAAATAAACCACGTGCAATCAATTGAGCCACGATTGCAACTATGACAACTTTTGAAACATTTCCTTCTGGAATAACTTTTTTTTAAAACTAGATTTGGGAGGATATTAATTCCATCTCAATTAGCATCCAGTGTTTGAGCATGCCTATAATTGCAGCTTTAGGAAGCTGTCGGCTCAGTTAAAAATAATGTTTCCAATTTTTATCCAAGTTATTACAACTGAAATTTATGTCTGACTCATTGTTTTAAAAGCCTTAAATTCTACAATCCAATTGATCTCATTACTTTGTGCTGAAATGCTCAAATCCCACGGGAAAAGAGATATTTTAGAAGAGCATTGAGGAACCAATGCTTTTAAAAAAAACTTGCTAATCTTTCATCCGCTGTTTATGTGTTTGTCATTGTCGTTGATTTTCTAATTCTGCTTCCCTGCAGTAAGCTCATGCTTGTGAGTGGCTTTGCTCATGCTCACTTACCTGGTAAACTTCAGATGTTTGGCTCCTCATGAACATATTGCCTCTATTTCACAAATAATTTATTACTGATAATGCATATTGGGGTATACTTTTATTATTTTAAATTTTAAGCACACTTTCTGATTGTGATGGTGATCATGGCTGAATTTTATGATGTGATAGAAATGTATTTATCCCTGGCAGGAAATTGATCTGCCAACAGTCATAAAACACAAAATACATGAAACATGAAATTAAAGTGATGAGTGGAAAGGATTGGGGATGTGCAAAGATTGGTGAGAATGTGTGTGTGTGTGTGGGGGGGGGGGGGGGGGGGGGGGGGGGGGGGGGGGGTGTGTGGGGGGGGGGGGTTATGTGTGGTGTGTGTGTGGGGGTGGTGGGGGGGGGGGGGGTTATGTGTGTGTGTGGTGTGTGTGTGTGGTGTGGGGGTGTGTGGGGGTGTGTGGGTGTGGGGGGGGTGGTGGTGTTCGGTGTTTGGGTATGGGTGTGGGTGTGTGTGTGGGGGGGTGTGGGGGGGGGGGTGTGTGTGTGTGTGTGTGTGTGTGTGTGTGGGGGGGTGGTGTGTGTGTGTGTGGGTGGGTGTGTGTGTGTGTGGGGGGGTGTGGGGTGTGGGGGGGGGGGTGTGTGGGGGGGGGGGGGGGGTGGGGGGGGGGGGGGGGGGGGAGATGGGAGTCCGTCTACCCCACCTCACGACAGACGGGGGAGGAGTTGTACAGTTTGATGGCCAGAGGGAAAAAGGATCTCAGGCAGTGGTGCAGCTGTAGAGTTGCTATCTTACATTGCCAGAGACCTGGGTTTGATCCTGATTACAGATGCTGTCTGTATGGAATTTTTACATTCTCCCTGTGACTGCTTGGGCTTTCTCTGGGTGCTCCAGTTACCACCCATATTTCCAAAGAACTACTGGTTTGTAGATCAATTGGCTTTATGTAAATTGTCCCCAGTATGTAGGAAAGAAATAGTGCAGGTGTCGGCAACCTTGTTGTGCATAGCGGCTGGGTCCCATGCCTGAGCGGTTGGAGGGCCACATCTATCGCCATAGTTAATAAACTTTGACATATTTATATATTTAAGAAATATTATGTCTACTGAACATAGGAATTAGTTTGAGACACTGGTATTGAAACAACCCTCAAGATCAACTTTGCATTTATTGTCCTTTAACCAGTGAAATTTGAGTTACCGTATTTCCCAGCAACAAAGACGCACCCCCATTTTGAGTTGCTAAATTTTGAAAAAAAGGCTGGCGGGACAGGATCAAGGGTTTGGTTTAGTGAGTAGAAAGGAAGAAGTGAAACTCCTGAAGTGGCCTCCATCTTCGCCTGTCCCACAATGCACTGTGCGGGTCAGGACTGAGGGACGGGGACTTCCTGGCTCAGGGACATTATATAATGGGGAGAGAGAGAGAGAGAGCCCGGGAAGAAGCAGCCAGCCTTCTGCCCAGTAGCTACCCGCCAACCACCACCTCCACCGGTTGCACCCGTGTCGAAGGACCTCAGTATAGGAGTAAAGAGGTTCTTCTGCAGTTGTATAGGGATCTGGTAAGACCATATCTGGAGTATTGTGTACAGTTTTGGTCTCCTAATTTGAGGAAGGACATCCTTGTGATTGAGACAGTGCAGCGTAGGTTCACAAGATTGATCCCTGGGATGGCGGGACCGTCATATGAGGAAAGATTGAAAAGACTAGGCTTGTATTCACTGGAGTTTATAAGGATGAGGGGTAGATCTTAAAGAAACATATAAAATTATAAAAGGACTGGACAAGCTAGATGCAGGAAAAATGTTCCCAATGTTGGGCAAGTCCAGAACCAGGGGCCACAGTCTTAGAATAAAGGGGAGGCCATTTAAGACTGAGGTGAGAAAAACTTTTTTACCCAGAGAATTGTGAATTTGTGGGATTCCCTGCCACCAAGAGCAGTGGAGGCCAAATCACTGGATGGATTTAAGAGAGTTAGATAGAGCTTATGGGGCTAGTGAAATCACGGGATATGGGGAGAAGGCAGGCACGGGTTATTTGGGACGATCAGCCATGATCACAATGAATGGCGGTGCTGGCTCGAAGGGCTGAATGGCCTCCTGCACCTATTTTCTATGTTTCTATGATACTGTGGCTGGCTGGCGGGTGGGCCGGCAGAAGGCGTGAGCTGGCAGCCGGTACCGCTCTCCGGTCCCGAGCTACTGAGTGAGTGAATGAGTTGCTGGCATGACCCCCGATCCCCTCCTTCTCATCGCTCCTGCCTTCCCCACAACTTTACCCCTGGCGACCCAACGAAGTTTACTACTTTGTGCAGTCCAGGCCATGCTGACCCGGGCCAGACTCCCCACACACTGTGGAAAGGAAGTCTCCCCCCCAGCGGCGCT
Organism: Leucoraja erinaceus; assembly: GCF_028641065.1. NCBI lineage: Eukaryota > Metazoa > Chordata > Chondrichthyes > Rajiformes > Rajidae > Leucoraja > Leucoraja erinaceus. The sequence continues at coordinate 8,951,711 of NC_073391.1, read as the reverse complement.
GTCCTTTTACAGCCGCTTCCCACTTCACACAGTTTCAGGGTCGAAGGCATGGCAGGTTCCGTAGAGCAGTCGCTACGAGAGTGGCATTGCTCAGCCAACTCCACTCCACTTAAATGGTGTTAAACTTAAACACAATTTAAGATCAACATGTGCTCGGCAGCTCCGCCATTGCAGCCACCAGCACGGGACTCCTTGCCTCCTTGCGTCACCGCGGCCTCGGGGCCGGAATGTACTGGAGATGAAGGAAGTCTGTGGGCCGGATAATTACGGGGGAAAAAATGCCTGCGGGCCGGATGATTTCGGGTTATGGCCGCATTTGGCCCGGGGTCCGTAGTTTGCCGACCCCTGCACTAGTGAATGGTTGGTGTGGAGTGGATGGGCCAAATGGCCTGTTTCCACGCTGTATCTCTAACCTCTAAACACTTTCCATTCTTCACTAAAAAGCAAACTTTTGAATTTCCTTTGAACATTAAGGCCAATTTACAATCATTAAATTTTTCATTTTAGCATGACATAGCATGACATTAGAAATCTGTAGCATGTGAAATCAAGTCAAGCCTGCCAGTACACATTGGCGGACTTTGGAATAGCTCCAAAAATCTTTTACAACAATCTTGATGAAGGCAATCAAATCTGAAGGGAGAAACATAACTTAAAATATTTAAACTGTATGGTAAATTAAATAAAATGAGAAGCAGCAAGGAAGGATTAAGAGATCAGAAACATAAAAACGAGCAGCAATAATTTAATTTTCTAAGAATGAGACCCAGACTTGAAACATTTTTTTTTCCTAGACCAGAAAATAAATTATACTTGATGATTAGACAGATCATTCCTTTCACAGGCTAGGGTGGTTTGGGGACACATAAGCTGTGTGCACTCTAGTAGGCGGATGATGTGTGTGGTTTGTGTGATGCTCTATGGCAGGGGTGGGGAACCTGCGGCCTTCTAAGCCATTAAGTGCGGCCTTTTGAATGAATCCAAATTTTGTAGAACAAATCTTTTTATTATTATTGATATGTTTTTATTCATCTTTTATTATTTTTATTTTAATCTTAAAATGAACGTATTTAAAATAGATGAAAGAGTAAAAGAAGATTCAATTAAATAATCCTCCCTGACTGACGGCTACAATTAAAACATTAGCAAGTCATGAGGGCTATTTAAAAAAAATAATGTACATTTTGAAGTCTATCTAATTGAAGTTTCTTGGATGCGGCCTTATTAGATTACAGCTATCTTAATGCGGCCTTCCACCATGAAAAGGTTCCCCACCCCTGCTCTAAGGCCTTATGACTGCCGGGCCTAGGTTCCTTTCACATCATGTTGCAGTTGTATAAGAGGTTGGTGGGACTGCATTTAGAATATTGTGTTCAGTTCTGGGCACCATATTATAGGAAAGATATTGTCAAGCTTGAAAGGGTTACGAAAAGAATTACGAGGATGTTGCCAGGACTAGAGGGTCTGGGCTATAGGGAGAGGTTGAGGAGGCTGGGTCTCTATAATGTATAATGTGGATAAATGTGAGGTTATCCATTTTGGTGGCAAAAACGGGAAAGCAGACTATTATCTAAATGGTGGCCGATTGGGAAAGGGTGAGATGCAGCGAGACCTGGGTGTCATGGTACACCAGTCATTGAAGGTAGGCATGCAGGTGCAGCAGGCAGTAAAGAAAGCGAATGGTATGTTAGCTTTCATTGCAAAAGGATTTGAGTATAGGAGCAGGGAGGTTCTACTGCAGTTGTACAGGGTCTTGGTGAGACCACACCTGGAGTATTGCGTACAGTTTTGGTCTCCAAATCTGAGGAAGGACATTATTGCCATAGAGGGAGTGCAGAGACGGTTCACCAGACTGATTCCTGGGATGTCAGGACTGTCTTATGAAGAAAGGACTGGATAGACTTGGTTTATACTCTCTAGAATTTAGAAGATTGAGAGGGGATCTTATAGAAACTTACAAAATTCTTAAGGGGTTGGACAGGCTAGATGCAGGAAGATGTTCCCGATGTTAGGGAAGTCCAGGACAAGGGGTCACAGCTTAAGGATAAGGGGGAAATCCTTTAAAACTGAGATGAGAAGAACTTTTTTCACACAGAGAGTGGTGAATCTCTGGAACTCTCTGCCACAGAGGCCAGTTGAGGCCAGTTCATTGGCTATATTTAAGAGGGAGTTAGATGTGGCCCTTGTGGCTAAGGGGATCAGAGGGTATGGAGAGAAGGCAGGTACGGGATACTAAGTTGGATGATCAGCCATGATCATATTGAATGGCGGTACAGGCTCGAAGGGCCGAATGGCCTACTCCTGCACCTAATTTCTATGTTTCTATGTATGTTTCTATTCCATGGAGCAAGAGGATGAGGGGGCATCTTTTAGAGGTGAACAAGGAATAGATCGGGTAGATGCACACAGTCTCTTGCCCAGAGTAGGGGAATCGAGGACATTGGTTCAAGGTGAAGGGGAAAAGATTTACTAGGAATCCAAAGGGTACGTTTTTCACACAGAAGGTGATGAGTGTATAGAACAAGCTGCCAGAGGAGGTAGTTGAGGCTGGGACTATCCCATCATTTAAGAAACAGAAGACAGGTACATGGATAGGACAGGTTTGGAGGGATATGGATCAAGCCGGTGTGGGCAAGTTGGGCCGAAGGCTCTGGTTCCACACTGTATCACTCTATGACTCTTTGACTCTATTTGTGCTGAGAAGAATCAGGAGAGATGGAATCAGGGGTTGAGGAAGGTTTGATGGAGTACATTTACATCATTTGAGGTTCTAAAGGTAGCAATGTGTACCAAATAGCATCAGCTCTATTTACACTGATGAAACAGTAATGAGGAGGATGAATGTCCTCAACTTTTATTTAGTTTTGTTTAGAGATACAGCATGGAAACAGGACCTTCAGCCCATTAACTCTGTGCCGACCAGCGATTTCCCGCTAAACCTGCACTATCTCATCATTGGAAGACCTTGATTTTGCTGATGACTTGGCTCTGGCCTCCCACACTCACAAGCACATGCAGGAAAAAACATCCAGTCTCAATGTCTTTGCACAACAAATTGTCCTGAAGATAAACCAGAAAAAAATCTGAAGTAATGACACTAAACATCCAAAACCCCTTGACAATCCAAGTGAATGGAAATAATCTTCCCATAACTGAGGAGTTTACCTATCTTGGTAGCAAAGTCAGACACGATGGCGGAGCAGACAATGACATCAAGAACCGGCTAAACAAGGCTTGGAATGTTTTCAGAATGCTAAACAATGTATGGAGGCCTCAGCAATACAGCACCAAGACCAAGCTGAAGTTATACCAGAGCTGTGGCCTCTCCACCCTCCTGTATGGCTCGGAATGCTGGAGAATGACAATGAGTGACATCTTCCATACTAAGTACCTGAAAAGAATCCTTAGAATATTTTGGCCAAACACCAGATCCAACCAAGATCTCCTTGCTCAATACCAACAAGAGAGCATGGACACCATCATCATGAGAAGGCGCTGGAACTGGATTGGCCATATACTGAGAAGAGAACCAGACGGCATCCCAAGAATAGCCCTACACTGGACACTGGACGGGAAAAGGAAAAGAAGGAGATCCAAAACTACCTGGATTTGAACTGTAGAGGAGGAAATGAAAACAATGGGCCTGACCTGGGGTAGTGACCAGAAACGCCCAGAACATTCGTTGCTACCCTACATGCCAGGAGGCATAATAGGTAGTAAGTAAGTAACTAGCACTATCCAACACACTAGGGACAATTTACAATCTTTATGTAAGCCAATTAACCTACATACCAGTACGTCTTTGGAATGTGGGAGGAAACTGGAGCACCCGGAGAAAACCAACGTAGTCACGGGGAGATCGTACAAACTCCGTGTGGACAGCACTGATAGTCTGGATGGAACCTGGGTCTCTGGCGCTGTAAGGCAGCAACTCTCCCGCTGCGCCACTGCTGCACCGTCTGGCGGCCTTGTCTTTCATGAATACGTGTGCCAATAGATATCGATGATGTGTATCTTCCTTATTATTTCATCAGTGTGGTTATAGCTATTTGTTAATTGGCACACATTGACCCTTGTGCTCTAAAACACAGCCTAACCCATTACAAACCCACCCAACCGCAGTAACTCCAAGCCCAGCCCGAGCAACAGGAATGAAGATAGAGTCATAGAGTGGTACAATGTGGAACAGGCCCTTCGGCCCAACTCGCCCACACCGGCCAACAATGTCCCAGCTACCCTAGTCCCACTTTCCTGCGCTTGGTCCAGAACCCACTAAACCTGTCCTATCCATGTATCTGTACAGATGTTTTTCTAGAGCTGACCTGAGCTGAAACTAACGTGAAGTTAGGTCTTGTCAGGCTCAGGTTGGGCAGCCTCAGTGTAAGAAACAAGACTAAAATTGAATCTGCCTGAACATATTTGTCAATTTTGTCATGCCCTTGCATTGCTGTCCAAATGAGGCATTGTTACAGGGAAAGTGAATGATTCTCCCTAAATCATAGCCGGCTTTATTTTATTTTGCATAAGATTTTTCTAGCTAGCTGGAGACAACATTGCTGGTTAATGGATTGCTGCAGGAGCTCATAAACAACCTGTGTGACCACTGCAAGCTCATTGTGGCTGTCTGTGGAGTGCAAGTGAGAAGGCGAGGTTTTCACAAGATAGTATTTCTAAATTGATTGATGGAAAATGAATGCTGACATTTCACTGTATTAGAGGCTTCATTAATTCAGTTTCCTATGTTGCCTTGCAACTGTAGTGCTGTAGCACCGAGATTGACGAGCAGGGTGAACACAAGTAATTTCTTATAACATTATTACAGTGTCTGCCCCCCTACCCTCAATCCCCACCCCCTAAAGTGCCCATGTAAAATTCATGAGAATTAATTCAAATTTGAAGAATTGCAGACATTTTAAAAATACATTTTCATTTCCAGAAGGAAAATGAAAGAGATTTCTCCTCATTGTAAATATAGAATGTCATGACCAAGTTTTTTTTTAATCCACTTTTTGAGCAAATGTGCAGAATATTGAATTGTTTCCATGTTTAGGTCAACACATATTTGCACGTTTATTTTTTTCATTGTCCTTTACGTAAGCATGATTTTATTCCTCACCATAATCAATAAACTGATTTTGCATATTGTAGCAGTCCTGGGCAGGCAATGATATTCCGAATCTATGACTGCCCCAGTCAAACCATGTGGTGTAATGAAGTAGCAAAAGCTGTTGAAAGACAACAATGAACTGTTAACCAAACACATATTCCTTTGTTTTCTCAATTTCTCGTTTAGTTTAGGTTAGAGATCCTGCGCAGAAACAGGCCCTTCGGCCCATTGAATCCGCAATTCCGCAATTCACAATTCCTTCTCTAAAGGACATAAAATGTTATTGTTAAATACCGTAGTGATTGTAAAAAAATGCATAAATGTTAAAATTAACACTGAAAAACTTTTGCTATAACCGAATTTTGTAAACATTTTAGTGGTATTAGCAGGATTTTTTGGAAAATAAAATTGTGAAATTACTGGTATATTACAAAAAAACCTAAACAAAAACAAAAATTTAACATTGTTAACGAAGATGCTACAAATAAGCTTAGTTTTATTACTAACCTGACAGTGGCAACCACAGCACTACACAGTAGGTTTATAGCAACGATTATCAGCTCTACCCCTTAGCATTGCTCCTTGCCAACTTCCTAGTTCAAATATCTTTGCACTTTCCTACTTACCCCTGAGTTTTGACTTTTGAAGCTTGCAAGTATCCAAAGATGTTCCCTGGCTGCACCCGCCATCGCTGCTCACTGGAGCACATGTGAAAGTTTGCCGGACCCCAGTGCCACCAGATTGACACCGATGTGCAGCCGAGCGTGGCCAATGAGATAAGGGGCTGGAAAGCTGCACTTTTTTAAAATGTATTTATTGCCAGTGCTAGTGTCGAGTTATCGGCGTAAAACGGTATTATTCTGAAATGGAAGGCAAGGAAAATTACTGAAGGGTTGTTTAGAGACTACAGTGTGTTGTGATAGCATATGTGAGAAAGGCCTATGACAGTGTCAAAAATATTATGGCCGGAGGCCCCCTAGATTTTGAGGCCCTAGGCTTCAGCCTGCCATGCTTATAGATAAATCCGGCATTGACTGTCCTACACACTATAACTATTTTTACCGAAGCCAAACTTTGGAGTGTGTGAGGAAACCAGAGTGCCGAGGGAAAACCCATATGGTCACGGGGCAAACGTACAAACTCGGTACAGACAGCACCCGCTGGATCTATCGCCATGCCACCGTGCTGCCCTGAAATGATAGTATTTTAGCCTTCTCAAGTACTACAACATATCACAGGGTTCTGCTTAGCAGTTTTAGTGATACTTATGATTTGCATGTAAATTGTTCTGTAAGACTGCCTTTGAATTAATGTAGCTGGTTGAAAATGTTGGCTGCATGCTCACGTTGCGCAGATTTGTTGCAGATATAACTTTGATTTTAATTTGTGGGAACTTGCTGCTGATAGGAAAGTTCAGGTAGCCCTCGAGAACTGCTGGGACATCAGTCAAAGTGGAAGCAAATTTGAAATTCCTCAGATTCCTGGCACCACAAGGAAGCCTGATGCTTGCTGAAGATGCTTTAAGTAAAACCACATCCATCCTTAAGGCACTGAGGCTCCAACAGTTGGAGAAGAAAACATTTCTTATTTTAAGACTTCACATCACTAATAATACTGTAGAAACAAGTGCTTTATGCCCATCGGCACAACTTTAGAAGACCTTGAAGGAAGCTCACTAGAAATTTCAGCAGGCAAGTAAGTGCATTATTTTTAATAAATGCCTCACTTACTTGTGATTAGAAAATCTTGCTCACTCTATTACTGTGTCATATAATCGGAAATGATGCTACTGGAAAGTACACGTGTTGTTCCAAACATCTCTAGCATGGCATGGCAGACTTGTGATTCATTGCCCAACCCTCGTCCACTGCAGCTTTCCCTTCCCATTCTATGACTCTTTGTACTTTGGCCATTTTTACGTTGTTTCCCCTTGCCAGTTTGATGCTTCTGCAGCACCCGAGATGCAGTGTCCCTCACTCAGGCTTGAAATCCAAGTCGGCACTAAAATCAACACCTGTCAGTACTAAGACAGCAGGAAAGGACTCGCTGGGTGGAGGGATCCTTGAACAGAGATCATCACGTCGGCATAGAGATACGATACGATAGAACTTTATTTACCCCAGGAGGGAAATTGATCTGCCAACAATCATAAAACACAAAATTCATGAAACATGAAATCAAAGTGACGAGTGGAAAGGATTGGGGATGTGCAAAGATTGGGATGGGGGGGGGAGGGGAGTCAGTCTCAGTCTACCCCACGACAGAAGGGGGAGGAGTTTGATAGCCACAGGGAAGAAGGATCCCCTGTGGTGTTCTGTGCTGCATCTGTTGCTGAAGGTGCTCCTCAGGTTGAGTAGTGTGTCATGGAGGGGGTGAGCTGCATTGTTCAAGATGCTCCGCAGTTTGAGGAACATCCTCCCCTCCAAGACCACCTCCCATGTATCCAACTCCGCCCCCAGGATGGAGCCAGCCTTCCTGATGAGTTTGTTGATCCCTGTTGGCATGCACAGCCTTCGCCCTGCTGCCCCAGCACACGACAGTGAAGAAGATGGCCACTGGCTACTTGGTAGAACATCTGCAGCATCTTACTGCAGACGTTGAAGGAGCGAAGCCTTCTCAAAAAACACAGCTGGCTCTTCCCTTCTGGTACAGGGCCATAAAGTCCATAAAACATAAATGGACTTCAAACAAGTCCATAAAAATGACACAGTTATAAAGTGAGTTAACTTAGAGGAAAGAATTTTGATTCATGTCTTGATACCTTGGCACCTGTTGGAAAAAGTCTCTCCTTGTTGTTTTGGCAGGATACGAGTTCTCCCCAGCAATATTATCCGGTGTGAAAGTGCCACGTATGCTCTAAATGCTAGTGTAATACAAAGGTTTGTCTGCAGTAAGATTTTCACCGGTCGGAGAGTTATAATTATTAACTCCCACAATGACCAAATTGTACTAATCCTGATTTTAAAAGCCAGCACTCAAGCATTCTTATTATGCCCCAGTCCCACTTAAGCCCCTGTCCAACTTAGGAAACCTGAATGGAAGCCTCTGGAGACTTTGCGCCCCACCCAAGGTTTCTGTGCGGTTCCAGGAGGTTTTTGTCAGTCTCCCTACCTGCTTCCACTACCGGCAACCACCTGCAACCTCCGGGAACCGCACGGAAACCTTGGGTGGGGCACAAAGTCTCCAGAGGTTTCCGTTCAGGTCTCCTAAGTGGGACAGGGGCATTAGGCTTCACTGAGATGTCTGACCTGCTGTGGTCCCCAATGCAAATCATATGCTTGCCCGCAGTGCTTTGTCCTTCCAGGTCATAGAAACATAGAAAATAGGTGCAAGAGTAGGCCATTTGGCCCTTCGAGCCTGCACCGCCATTCAATATGATCATAGCTGATCATCCAAAATCAGTATCCTGTTCCTGCCTTCGCCCCATATCCCTTGATTCCGTTTGCCCTAGCTATATCTAACTCTCTCTTGAAAACATCCAGTAAATTGGTTTCCATTGCCTTGTGTGACAGAGAACGCCACAGATTCACAACTCTCTGGGTGAAAAGGTCAGGGTTGGAATTGTTCTCGGTTTCTCAACCCAGGGTCACTCCAGACATGTGCTGCTGCTCTTAGCAACATCTCACACTTTGCTGCACACTGCAGTTATACTTCAGTTAAACATCAGACTCGAGTGCTCTTCAGCAGGGAGAGCAGAGCCAGACAGTTGCCTGCCCAGCAGCTTTCCCAAACGTTCCAGCAATCAAACACTGTGCTCATGTTTTTTTTACAGAGATACAGCATGGAAACAAAGCCTTCGGCCCACCGATTCCGCACCGACCAGCACGATCCACGCACATTAACGCTATCCTACATGCACTAGGGACAATTTACATTTGTTCGGTGGGCGGCGCGACTCTTGTCAGCAGCGGCCTCTGCAGCCCGTCCGCGTTTTATTATTTTCTGTCTATGTTTTTATGTAGTTTTTGTTATTTTTTGTTGGGGTGTGTGTGTGGAGGGAGGGGGAAACTTTTAAATCTCTCCCTGCACGGGAGACCCGACCTTTTCTCGTCGGGTCTACGTTATCGTTGGGGCTGCAATGAGGAGCGGCCTCCAACAGGAAGAGACCGGGGACTCTGGTGCCGACGACTCACCTCACCGTCGCGGAGCTGGCCGAGTCCGGAGCTGGTGGAGCGGTGGTGGAGCGCTGCTGCTGCTGCGGCCCGACCTCCTGAGAGTCGGAGGCTTCAACTGCAGGTCTGCGGACGGCGGCACCGGGAGCCCGCGGGTCCCTGGAGGGAGACCGCTTTTCAGGGCTCTCGCAACGGCGACTTCTCCCGCCCGAGTTGCGGGGTCGAAGAGCTCCTGGAGTGGGGCCTAACATCACCGCCCCACGTGGCTTGGAATGGCCGCGGGACTCTGCGAGCGCACGCCGGGGGCTCTAACACCAAGACCCGGTGTGCGACCTCGCACCACCCGGCGCGGCTTTAATGGCCGCGGGACAATTGCCATCGCCAGCCGGGGGCTTTGACTTTGACTCTGACATCGGGGGGGGGGGGGGGGGGGGGGGAGAGTGCAGTGGAGAGATAAGTTTATTTGGCCTTCCATCACAGCGATGTGATGGATGTTTATGTAAATTATGTTGTGTCTTGTGTCTATTTGTTTGTAATGTATGGCTGCAGAAACGGCATTTCGTTTGGACCTCAAGGGGTCCAAATGACAATTAAATGTATCTTGTATCTTGTATCTTGTATCTTATAAACAAGCCAATTAGCCTACAAACCTGTACGTCTTTGGAGTGTGAGGAGAAACCGAAGATCTCGGAGAAAACCCACGCAGGTCACAGGGAGAACGTACAAACTCCGTACAGACAGCATCCATAGTCAGGATCGAACCCAGGTCTCGGGCGCTGCAAGGCAGTTGCTCTACTGTTGCGCCACAGTGCTGCCCTTCTTACAGAGATCCTTGGCAGCACCTTCTGGGAGAGCACAGCTGCAGCGCTGGAGAGTCTCTGTGGCCCCCATGCACAAGGAATATGCCTCTGGAGCGCATCATTCTTCACTGGCTTATCCAGTTCCCAGGAGCATTCTTTCCATCCAGTTTTCATACTTGCAATATCGACCCACTTAGTAGCAACATTCCCCAGTAGTTGGAATAGGATTGTTCCACTGTGATTTGTTACATTCCATTAAGAGTTGCCCACAAAGATTGCGATTGCTTTACAATAAGTTGAGACGTGCAGGAACTTGAAACATGCCAGCAGGGAATGTGATATTGAAACTGACAATGTGGCATCTTTTGCAAACTGCAGGTGGGTGACCAACTGCCCTAACATGGCACGGGCTGATTCTGGACCCTTGACTTCAAGGGATTTACTTTTGAAAGAAACATTCTTGACCTCTGCTCACCATTGTGAAGTGGGCCTCTGGAGGAGTCAGAAGAATCACAATGAAAAGTATTTCACCAGTTTTTAAATGGATTCTACTGCCTGGTGAATGAGGTGAGCTTATGGACTTGGACCACAAGATACTTCTACACATCAATGCTGTCAGGGTCTTGCCACTAACTATGTACTTGCCCATTGCAACTTATCTATGTCCCGCTGTATCCTTCAACAGCCTTCCTCATTGTCCGCAACTTCACCAATTTTGGTGTAATCTGCAAACTCACTAACCAACCTATCTTTTTATACATATAATAGAAGTCCCAGCACGGATCAATGCGGAATACACTGTTCAAAGGGACAGTGTATTCCTGCCAAAATAACGCCCTTTCACAGTCGTCTGTGGGTAAGCCAGTTCTGAATCCAAACTACCAAGTCACTGTGGATTCCCTGCAACTTAATCAGCTGGATCAGCCTAACATGAGGGAGTTTAGCAAATCCTTCTAAAATAGTTACTTATGGGCCTGTCCCACTTAGGCTATTCTTTAGGCAGCTGCCGGTGATAAGGCTGTCGCCACATGGTCGTTGGGGTGTTGCCTGTATGGTCGTGAGTAGTCTCCTCAGTCGCCCAAAGAGTATTAGCGTCTTTCTGGTCACCGCTGGATTTACAACATGTTAAAAAAATTTTGGGGACAGTCGGAGACCGTGTGTTTGACGCCAATTAGCGTAGCTTGACTTCTCCAGACTTAGGTGCTGTCGTAGTTGTCGCCAGGTTAACGTTGGTTGTCGCCAGGTGACGTAGGTCGTCGCCGGTGCTGACTTCGGTTTTTTGTTGTTGTTTAAGTTATGATTCTATTTCAAATTTTATGTCGAAGGGTGGTCCAGGCGCTGGTTTTTCGTCGACCTGCTGTGACTATGACAGTCGCCGGCAGTTGCCTAAAAATAGCCTAAGTGCGACAGACCCATAGGCTTACTAAAATCCTTGTAGAAAACATCAAAACATCCACTGCCCTATCCTCATCAATCAAGTTTGTTACATTTATTGTCACATGCACCAATTGGAACAGTGAGATTTGAGTTACCATACAGCCACACGAATAAAATGAACACAATACATGATAAAATTTAACATGAACATCCCCACACAGCAGAATCAACGCTTCCCACTGTGAGGGAAGGCAATTAGTTCAGTCATCTTCCTCTTTGTTCACCCGTGGCCAGGGCCTTTGAGCCCTCCGCAGTTGCCGTTACAGCGGCCCGATGTTCAGGCCCTCTGGCCAGGATGATCGGAGCTCCGGCGTGGGAACGGAGGACACTTTCAGCGGCTTAGAGTTTCCCAAGACCACGGCTCCCGAAGTCCACAGGCCGAGCTGGACGGAGATTCAACGCTGGCGGCCCTCGGCAAAAGATCGCAGGACTCCGCGATGTTAAAGTCAGCGCCGCCCGCGGCTAGAAGCTCCGCAACCACAGCTTCACGATGTTAGAGCCGCAGGCCCAACACTCCGGAGCTTCAACACAGGTGATCCCCGGAAAGGCATCGCCCGCTCCGCGATGGAATTCAGTGCTGCGCCGATGCTGAAACTCTGGCCGGTCTCCGGCAGGAAAGGTCGCGCCAATCCAGATGGTAGGCCACGAGGGGGGGACGAAGATGCGACTCGCAGGAAAGACGCATCCTTGACCAGGAAGTAACTGAGAAAACAGTTTCCCCCTTCCCCCCTCCCACAACCCACAAAACAAAGATGAAGAAACCAACAAAACCATACTTTTTGTCACACTAAAAATAACAAAAAGGGTAAATGACAGACAAACTGCTGGCGAGGCTGCCGAGTGCGGCACTACCATTACCACCTTCTTAAAATAAAACTCAATCGTTAGTAATACTTGACCTGCTGTGGACAAAAGCCTGCTAATTATCCCTAATTGTCTCATTCTCTTCCAAATCTGAGTGAATCCTATTCCAAAGAATCCTCTCCAATAGCTTCCCATTCACTGACGTGATCTGGGTTATTCAATATGCCGTACATGCTCTATATTCGTGTCCCGGCCAAAATATAGGTGGGAAATGGAAGTTATTAATTTAAAACTATTATCAAATTCTCATTTACAGCCACAACAGAAGTGATAGAAAGCCTTGAGTTTTCTAATCCTCCATTATTTATTCATCTTTGAAGTGGTACATACAATACATATCTACACTCTGTGATCAGTAGCTTGGATTTTGATTACAGTTGTAATAAGCAACAGCATCAACCTTTGCACATCAAGAAATTAAACATTGCCATGCTGGCTGGAATGCTTACTCACAATATTTGATTTTTCTTAAAATAGTTATTGGTGCAAATATTTATGGTTTAAATGATTAAAGTGCATGATTTCTGTTGAGTAAAATGTGAATCATCCTCATTAAACATATAATTACATAAAGATGATATAAACGTGTTTGGTATATCGATGTTTTTGAAACTCTGCAGGAATATGACAGTTCTTTGGTCCTAAAATTTCAATGCTTCTATTACTTAATCTATTATGTAATTGTCAACCTTCCTTAGTCTGCGTTACTCTTGTCAGAAGCAGTGACCAAGAAGAATGAAATAAAATACATTTATTTTGTTTATATTTACATGCACATTATTGCATATTAATAACAGTGGATGTTTTCTACATGGATTTTAGTAAAGGACCTGTTGGGTCCCCCTTGTGACGCCAGAGATCCCCGTTGTGGCGCCAGTCAAAATGGCAATCTTAAAATGGCAGCGGGTCCGGCAACCCTTCCCCAACTGCGGATAACGGGCCCAGCAAGCCTCCCCCAACTGCACACGCGTGGTTAATGCGACCGGCAAGTAGAAAGTAAATTAAAATTTATAAAGGGACATACTTTGTAAAAAAAAAAGGAAATTGCTACTGCACACCCCAGGTGAATGGTGAGTAAGGTGGGCCTAAAATTGTTGCGCTATCGTGTACCATTTTAGCTCTATTTCGGGAACATACATACATACAGACAAACAAATATACATTCAAGATGAGAGTTTTTGTTATATATAGATAGATATGTAATAATAATATTAATACATGTATGCAGAGCTAATAATGTGCTATAATATTATTGCACACTATTAGTAGCTCAGCATGCATATTCACAGTAAGGCTGGATTTAAAATAATGCTGGGTCCCAAGGAATTACAGTATGTTTTCCTCCTCTGTCAAAACCCCACAAGATCTCAAAACCCACTGCCGCTACCATGAATGAATATCGATCTGCTGCCTCTATCCACCATTGATTATCTATCAAGAGCTCCTCCCAACACCTCTTTGGCCTCCTACTTGACCTTGTGATGAAAAATGTTGTGACTCCTGGAGCTCATTTCCTACTGAGCGGAATATTTGATTTGTTACTTATTACGGAAGTAGAAAACTCCCAAGAAACATCTTCACTGACGACCTCACCGCTCCATTAACAACCATTTATTTACTAGTGCCATTGAATTTTGATGACAACATTAAAAAAAAATGTAATCCAAGGTGCAGGTGTGTTTAGAAGTACAACATGAAGAAAAGAATTCAAAACAAAAGAAGGAAGTGTGGTGACCAAGTTCCGGGCCAGAAGTGTGCTTTACGAGTGATTTTGAAAGTGATGATAGAGAGAATCCTGAGTAAATGCAATGGCCTTGGATTAGGTAAAGGATGTGCAAACAATAGAGGAATGACGAGGTCAGGAGTCATGGTAGAAGTCAAATAGGTGCCGGTGCCTATTTATTGGTGTCATAGTCATCGAGTGATACAGCATGGAAACAGGGTCTATGGCCCAATCTGCCCACTCCGGCCAATGTTTCCGAGCAACACTAGTCCCACCTGCCCACATTGGACCATATCCCTGCAAACCTGTCCTATCCTGGTGTTGGAGAGTTAAGTTCAGCTGAGCTGGTCTATGGAAAACAGAGGGTTTGGAGAAAGAGAAGCTGGCCAGAAGGTTGTTGGAGGATTTAAGGTGGTGAAATGCAAAGTAGAGGAAGGATTCAGCAGCCGATGATGGGCAGTAGAAGAAGGTACAATGAATCTGGAAGTGCAAGGTATGATTCCGTATAATCAGCATGGCTTTGGTTGGAGGAAATCATGTCTCCCAAATTTGATTGAGTTTTTTGATAAGATGGTCAGGAGAATTGATGAAGGCTGGGTGGCAGGCATCGTCTACAGGAACTTTAGCAAAACCCTGCTTAGTTATTTGGTCTAGAAGGTTAGAATAATTGGGATCTAGGGTGGGTATAAAAAGTGCTTGGTGGTAGTGAAGGGTTGCTTTTCAAATTGCAGACCTATTACCTAATTGTGTGCCACATTGGTGCACTGGTTCCTCTATTCATCAGATATGATTTGGGAAATAATGCAGAGGACATGATTAGTAAGTTTGTGGATGACAAAGAAATTGGTGGTATAGCGGACAGTGAGGAAAGTTGCTTAAGGTTACAACAGAATCTAGACCAGTGGTTCCCAACCTTTTTTTGGCCATGCCCCACCTAATCACCTCTAAATTCCTGATGCCCCCCCCATTGCTTTCCCTTGAGAGAAAACGGAGGAAATAGATATTATAAGGGTGACTTAGCAAAAGCTCTTTGAATCGCATTTCTAAATCCAATTCAATAAATAAGGTTCTCCCATGACCTCGCGCGCTCCGTGCTACGTGCATGAAGAACGATGGCGCGGGGATTATGTAATAACAACACAATAAAGACCTTTTTTACCCCCAAAAAATTATTTACTCAAAATAACATCTGAAACATAAACTACATATGTTTACCTGATGGAAAATCCAAAAAAATAAAAATTGAAAATTTGGACACAGACCTCCTCAGTCGCGCTCAATTGCCCCCCTTAAAAATCAAATTGCCCCCATGTGGGGCGTACGCCCCACGTTGGGAACCACTGATCTAGACCAATTGAGAAAGCAGACAAGAGAATTGCTGATGGTATTTAACTCCAGCAAGTTTGCAGAGATTAATCCAGGCCAGGACATACACCGTAAATAGCAGAGCCCTGGGAGTATTACTGAATAGTTAGACCTTTGGGTGCAAGTACATAGTTTGCTGAAATGGCAACAAATTTAGACAGAGTGTGGTGAAGAAGTTGTGACAGGGTGTGGTGAAGATGCGGCATTGAGTCGATGAGTTTGGATGCATTGTTGCAGTTGAACAAACTATTGGTTTGGCCACACTTGGAGTATTATGTGCTGTTCTAGTCACCACACCCAAGGAACAATGTCATTGTGTTAGTGACCGTGTAGAAAAGATTCATAGGATTGTTGCCAAGACTGAAGGGCTTGAGTCATATGTAGAGATTGCATCGGTTGGCACAGGTTTCTCTGGACCAATGGAGTCTGAAGGAGTGACCTTATAGAAGTTTATAAATATAGGAGGGACATAGGTGTAACATCTTCTGTATGACATTTACAATAGGGGCGGACGGTAGATAGTCCCCATTTTCCCAGGATAGAGAAGTCTGAAGCTAAAGGGTACAGCACAGGTTTAAAGTGAGTGGGAAAATATTTAAAGGGAGTCGGGGGGATGTTTTGTACACACAGAGGGTAGAGGGTATATAGTAGAGGCAGGTATAGTTAGAAAGTGTAAAAGACATTGGGCATGTAGATGGATAGAAAAGGCTTCGGGGAATATGGGCCAAATACAGACAAATGCAATTGGCATCTTGTTCGGCATGTATGAGTTGGACTGTATAAAGAACTGTATAACTCTAGAATCTCTCAAGATTCACAAGTGAAGAATGGTCATGGGCAATTGCTCACAACCATTTAAAGTTACTTCAGCAGAAGGTGTTGCTTCGACAGAGAGTGAGAATGTGAACATTACCTTTGGGCAGTGGCCAGGCTGAATCAGATTTGTCTCAATAAGGTTTTTAAGTGAAGTAACAATCCTAACGACACAGCTCCAGCCAGGGGGTTGATGTGGATCATCTATAATAGCTCTACAAGATAAAGATGTTACAAGGGAGGGAAACTAGTTTAATTCCCATCACCATCCAATGCTGACCAGGGAAATATGTACTGGAGTATCTTTGTGTTGTCTTTTCTTGTCCTTTTTCTAAATTACAGTGTCGAAGGGCAGTGTACATTACTTTATTAGGTGTTATCTATGCTAGTTCAGTTACTTCTAACTGATTGAGAACTGGAGCAAAGGTTGCCAGAATAATATTTTAACAGCCCTTAATCTTCCATAATCAGCTTATTGTCATAATTCCACAGCTTCAGGTGCAGATTTGGATGGGTGGAGGAAAGCAGTTAAAAGATGAAAGGAGGATATTAAGTGCTGGGAAAGTTTAACTGGGTGTGGATAATTCAAGGGAAGTAGTAGTGAGGTTCAACAGTGAATGTATCAAAGACGTACAAGTGACTTGTTGCCATGGAAGAGGTTTAACATATTTGGGCATGCATCAAAGTCGTTAGGTGGGAACAGTTTAGGATTCATGAGTAAAAATGTGATGGAAAGTTGTGCAACGATGAGGAGCGATTGGCCTGCAGCCTCCTGTTTTGGTTGTTTAGTTCAGTTTAGAGATACAGCGCTGAGACGGGACCTTCGGCCAACAGCGTACGCGCCGACCAGCGATCCCCACACTTTAACACCATCCTACACGCCGGGACAATTTACATTTATAGCTAGCCAATTAACCAACAAACCTGCATGTCTTTGGAGTGTGGGAGGAAACTGAAGATCTCGGAGAAAACCCACGCGGTCATGGAGAGAACGTTTAGATAAACTCGCAGTCAGGATTGAACCCAGGTCTCTGGGGCTGTAAGCCCTACAAGACCGCAACTCGACTGCTGCGCCACTGTGACAATAGACAATAGGTGCAGTAATAGGTTATTTGGCCCTTCGAGTCAGCACTGCCATTCATTGTGACCTTGGTTGATCATCCACAATCAGGCCCAGTGCTACATTAGATGCTTGCCTGAATATCTGTGATCTATGCCAATCCAATATCACACCTCCAATATTCCAGCGAGCAACTGGAAGCAGGTCTGAAGTAGTTACTGTCACTGCAGCTTCATTGTCCTTGTATAAAGTGGCCAATGTCTGACTCTGCCACTTTGCTGACCAGCAGACAGTCAATTTAGCAGCTCACGGTCCGTGCCTGTGCATATTGTCTTCTGCAAACTGGACTTTATAGGGAGGAATTCACTTTGGAAGTCCCATTGATTGAAAAAGGTTTAAAAAAATCAATGTAGAAAGAACATGTATTCAAGATCAAAAGCTGCTAATCCTAAATTTGCCTTGAAAAACATCATTTTCCCTATGCCAGGCATCAAACATGAGTAGAAAATCTGTCACAAGAATTCCAAGTTCAAATCTCCAAAGTGATATGAGCATTGAGGAGAAACGGGGCAGTTGTGTGGCCCTAACAGTTGATTTGCTAATTGGAATTTGTCCTCTCATCTCCCACACGAAGAACCATTATTCATTGACATATATCTCTGTGCATGTCACTGTCTTCAAACAGAACGTACAACTGGCAAGGGCAACAGTTGCAAATGAATTATTGCGCAATCTATTTATTCTTAAATGTTACAGTTGTTGGTGGTTTCTCCGGAGACATGTTACAAGATTCATTAATATACTAATACTTAATAATATCACTAGGGTGGCACGGTGGTGCTACGGTAGAGTTGTTGCCTTACAGGCCCGGGTTCGATCCTGACTACAGGTACAGTCTGTATGGAGTTTGTACACTCTTCCCCGTGACCTTAAGCGCTGCATTTCTAAACTAAACTAAAAAATCATTTGGAATATCATTTAGATGACAACAGACTGCAGATTCTGGAAATCTGAAATAACAGAAAATACTGGGGATACTGGCGAGTATTTTTATTTTATTTTGTCAACATACATATAGTGTAGAAGAGTATGAGCAGGTTATGGTTAAATCACACCATGTTGTATGTAACTATTATTATTCATTACAATAACACACAAAGAAACCAACTTCAAAATGACCTAGGATGATGGATAGGTAGTGTTCTTCACACTCTGACCATTTTAAACAATTAATCTGAGCAATCTTTATCCTTTTCCAAATGAGCACACATCTACAGTGCTGAAGTATTCATTAATTTAGACCTAATTGACAGTTCTGCTCAGTGAATCCACAAACATTGCCAGAGGCTACGTTGGAAAATTAAAATGATACACTGGTGACTTTTTTTCTATCCTATATATTAGGCCAGAAGTGTGCACACAATGTATACTATTCATTAGATTTCCCACTCGCATACAAATTAATGTTTTATGAATTTGCAAATATGTTGGTCTGACACATTAAGAAAAATTTGCTGGGTGGCTTTGAATCATTTTGGTCGAATAATGATTGAGTGCCGAAGCACGTGGCTCTTATCTTCTGGAAGATCAATTATATCCGAACTGTTGGCATGTTTAACCACTATAGACAGATGGACAACTATCCCCAATGCTGGAATTAATTATTCTATATTGATTAGCAGTTGTTTAAAGCCTTTTGAATCCTCACCCTTTGTGTCTTGATAGTGTTTTGAAAAGATAGGGTTTGTTCTTCAATTTCCCTGTAAGTTGCTAATTATGGTTTAGGCACATCTATTTCGTGAAAGCAATTTGACATTTTCATTTCAAGCCATTAACAAACCCTTTGGGATTGCAAAGTGCCATGTTTTGTGAGATGTGCCACGCGAACAGTGTCAGAAACCTCTGTAGGTTCCAGCTCATTAAAGAGAAACACATGATGAAACAATGCAAAAAAATTATTTTTAAACTCCGATTTGTATCAACGAGCTGAAAGTAATAATTTGCGCAATGGCTGGTTGTTTTTCAACCCATTTACAAATGTTTAGTGTGACATTGATGCTTTATGCTTTTGGGAATGTAAATTATTTAATCATAATGCAAAATAAATGGTTACTTTTAAATTAACTAATACACTGATAAATATATACTTTTCAAACGCATTGACACAGTCCCTCCAAACGTAGAGCTTAGATCAATATTTCTCTTTAGTGGCATATAACATATAGCTGTGCCACAAATACAAATTATTAATGTATTTAATAATAATATTGTATTTCTTGGTGAGGTATAAAATATTCCTCTGAAGTAACATACTTTGATTTGTGAGAGTTAGTGCTATATTCAAAATGCTGTTGTGGTTTACACTTTATATTGTTACAATTTTAAAATGCTATCCTTCCTCAATTTCACTTTTCACAACAAGGCACTAATTTGTGCACACTTTTGGAATCACAACCAAATGGCAGTTTCAACAATGAATGTTCGCAGGCTTTTTACCTGTGGGAAGCATTAATCCAACACTAATCTTCTCCCGAGGTTAGACACAAAATGCTGGAGTAACTCAGCGGTGCAGGCAGCATCTCTGGAGAGAAGGAATGGTGAAATTTTGGGTTGAATTACTCCAGCATTTTGTGTTTACCTTCGATTTAAACCAGCATCTGCAGTTCTTTCCTACTAATCTTCTCTCAGAACCTTGCATAGTGCATTTTGCAGTGCTGAATAAGAGTGAAGGTCTCTTGCATCTACCCTAACCCCTGCCCTGCAGAAAAAACCCTCGCCTCTTCATTCTATTTCATTCAGCAAAAACAGAAGGACAAATACTCTGTGTAGGAAAGAACTGCAGATGCTGGTTTAAATCAAAGGTGGACACAAAATGCTGGAGTAAGTCAGCGAGTGAGGCAGCATCTTTGGAGAGAAGGAATAAGGGGTTGGACAGGCTAGATGCATGAAGATTATTCCCGATGTTGGGGAAGTCCAGAACAAGGGGTCACAGTTTAATGATAAGAGGGAAGTCTTTTAGGACCAAGATGCGAAAATCATTTTTTACACAGAGAGTGGTGAATCTGTGGAATTCTCTCCCGCAGAAGGTAATTGAGGCCAGTTCATTGACTATATTTAATAATAATATGTATTTATATAGCACTTTTCAACAAAACCAGTATTTGAACCAAAGTGCTTTACAGAGATTGATTAAATTAATTGAACAGATCAATGCAATAAATCCATACAAATCAAAAAAAGAGAAAAAAGAGAAAAAGAAAAAAGACACAGAAACAGTACACTATAGAAATCAACATGAAACGTCCCCCCACAGCAGAATTCACTGTGAGGGAAGGCACCAAAAATATCCAGTTCTCCCCCTCATAGTCCACCCGAGGTCGGGGTCTATATGTGGCCTCCTCAGCCAACCCGGTGTTTTCAGGCCCTCCTGCCGTGAAGCTGGATCATCGGCGTCGGTGAACATCCATCAGCGGCTTAGACTGAAGCGGCCGCTTCCCCCCCGAAGACTGCAACGACCAAAGTTCACAGGCCGCGCCGGCCGAACCCCCGACACTGGCGATCTCGGATCCCAGGCTCCGCGGTGCTGTCGGCGGTCACAGTGCCCCGGAGATTACCGCAAGGCGACCCGGTAAGGCATCGCCCGCTCCTTGTAGATGTCCCAGCATCTACACCGCCGTCAAAGCTGCAGTCCCCGCAGGAAACGCCGCTCCAGCGCTGCTCCAGTTCGACTAGGCCGCACAGAGAGGACGAAGATGCGGTTCGGAGAAAAACCGCATCTCCGACCAGGTAGAACTGGGGTTAAAATAGTTTCCCCCTTCCCCTCCCCCACCCACCACATAAAAGAAGACCTCCAATAAACATTTCATACGAACAGGACTAAAAATAAAAATAAAAAAGGGTGAAAGGACGGACAGCAGGAGGAGCGGCCATACACAACGGCGCATCACCCCCGCTGTCCGCCATCTTAATATTATATCTGCGAGTTTTGCGCGCAGGCGTTTCGTACGATCGCACACTAGTTTCGTTATTATAGTAGTTTAAAAATTATCCTCCAAACCCGCGACCGCCGACCGGATCTCATACACGGAACAACGGAAGGTAGGTTGTTTATTTTTACATTAAAAAGCACTTCTTAAGATCCCTTTATACAAAGTTTAATGTTGCGAGTAGCTAATTTGGGGCCCTATTAAATCCAGCAGTATTTTTCTGGGCATTTGGGCTTCAAATCTACCGCAATGGGAACGTTCTAAACCAGCGCGTTCCACAGGATCCCATTCGAAAGCTGATTTAAGTGGCCATTAATTTACAGCAAATGAACACTAAATTCCTTCCATTTGGCCTATAAATTAATGTAAATGAGATTTTAAAAATCATGTTTTATTGTGAATTCTTTGTGAATGTTATTTGGCCACTTAGGCTATTTAAAAATGTTAATCTTTTCTTAAGAAATGGATAGATGTTTAGATCTAGTAATTGAAGTTTGGAATTAGCTACAATTGGGTAACTTACTAATTATATGCTTTAATTTCAGGTCATCCAAATGCTTCAATCTATGATAACTGAAAATTTCATTCAGTTCTCTTAATTTTTAAGAAAGTTATGGGCTTTTGACTGTCCACGATCACAGCTTTTTTGTTATAACCATATAACAATTACAGCACGGAAACAGGCCATCTCGACCCTTCTAGTCTGTGCCGAACACATAATCTCCCCTAGTCCCATATACAGGTGCACAACCTTTTATCCGAAAGCCTTGGGACCAGACACTTGTCGGATTTCGGACATTTTCGGATTTCCGAATGGAAGATTTTTAGCGTAGATTAGGTAGGTAGCGCGGGCGGCTTGAAAAGTCTGGAGTTAGATGTGGCCCTTGTGGCTAAAGGGATCAGGGGGTATGGAGAGAAGGCAGGGATGGGACACTGAGTTGGATGATCAGCCATGATCATATCGAATGGCGGTGCAGGCTCGAATGGCCTACTCCTGCACCTATTTTCTATGTTTCTATGAATGGGCGACATTTCGGGTCGAGACCCTTCTTCAGAGAGGACGTTGATGAATAGGGTCTGAAGAAGGGCTTCGGCCCTAAACTTTGCGTATCTCCTTCGCTCCATAGATGCTGCTGCACCCGCTGAGATTCTCCAGCATTTTTGTGTACTTTCGCTTTTCCAGCATCTGCAGTTCCTTCTTAAATGCGTTGATGAATTGTCACACGTGCAACAATTATTTGGTAGACCGTACACCAGATATCTAAATGAATAGAAGAAATGTCACATGGTGTCATTCAGTTTAGTTTCGAGATACAGCATGGAAACAAGCCTTTCCACCCACCAAGCCTGCATCAACCAGCGATCCCAGCATGCTAACACCAACCCACATACACTAGGGACAATTCACAATTTAACCAAGCCAAGTAGCCTACAAATCTGTACATCTTTGGAGTGTGGAAAGAAACCAAAGATCTCGGAAAAAAAACCCACGCAGTTCACAGGGAGAATGTACAAACTCCATACAAGCAGCACCCGGAGTCAGGATCGAACCCGGGACTCTGGCTCTGTAAAGCAGTGGCTCAACCGCTATGCCACTGTGCCATTGTGATGAATTAAGCAATAATGATTCTGCTGACCGTACACCAGATATCTAAATGAATTGAAGAATTGTCACATTTACTGACATTTAATTGTTTAGTTTAGTTTAGAGATGCAGCGTGGAAACAGGCCCTTTTTCCCTGCGGGTCTGAGCCGACCAGCGATCCCAGCACACTAGCACCAAAGATCTGCTATAAGATCTTTGACTAGCACTATCCTATACATGCAATTTACAAATTGGACAAGCCAATTATCCTATAAACCTGTACACCTTTGGAGGAAACCAGAGCAGCCGGGGAAAAACCCTCACAGGGAAGAACGTAGAAACTCCGTACAGATCACATCCGTAGTCAGGATTGAACACGCGTCTCTGGCACTGTAAGGCAGCAACTCCACCACTGTGCCACTGTGCCGTCCTGGATTCTGGAGTTTGTACATTTCTTTAAATCGGTGCAAGCACTTGTATATTTGTTGTGTTCCTTGATTTGTTTAGAAGCAGCATCTGGAGATACCTTGCCGAGAGGAGCTCTCTCATTGCCATCTTCAATGATCAAAATTAGCATCGGTACACTCCCCTTCAGTATTGTTATTATATATATCTAGTTTATCTGGTTATGGTTAAAAATATACGCCTACAGCATGAATCAATGATAGTATCACACTATCAAATGCCTGTGATAAATGCCTCACCAGAGTATCACACTCTTAAAAAAAAATGCCTTTCAATATCTTGATGCTCCATTTAAACCTTGTATCATCCACAAACATTTGCCAGGTTTCTGTGAAATGCTTGATGCATGATATACTGTATTTAGCAAGCAGACTATAAATGAAAATGGTAGGCAAAGAAATGTTTAACGGTAACTTGGGCCTGATGTCCAGTTTTTTTTACTTGTTTATGTAGCAGAGAGAAGAGAAAAATAGTGCAGTTTTTGGGAAAGTATAAAAAGTACTTGCACACAATTTTTGCTGTGGAGAAAGCATTGCGTGCCAAGTAGAGGTACAGCAAGGAAAATCTTCCAGTCAAAATAATATTTAACCCATGAGCTTCTGTTGAGAAATATTGGAATAATTGAGCATCCCTTATATTCTTCAAATATTTTTTGCAGTATATTTATGTCAGTAAGACCTTCCACTATCTGCAACCTCCGGCAACCACCTTCAACTAGCATCGCAACCAGCTTCGACTAAAAAATTACCGATTTTTAAAACGGCAACCTATTTTTAGTCACGGCCTATTTCGAATTTTTTAAAATAATCGCCGGAACATAGAAGAAGCGGAAACCACTTTCGATCATTAGGGAGACTGACAAAAACCTCCGGGAACCGCACGGAAACCTTGGGTGGGGCGCAAAGTCTCCAGAGGTTTCCGTTCAGGTTTCCTAAGTGGGACAGGGGCATTATTTTTAAACAATGCCATGAAATTGTCACACGAGCTGCAGTCTGGGTTAATATTACTTGCTCTCCTCATGAACCAGTACAAGCTGTGGCCAACTAACAGAACAGATCAGTGACGAATCTCAGATCTCATTTGCCTGGTCTCGACCCGAAACGTCACCCATTCCTTCTATCCAGAGATGCTGCCTGTCCAGCTGAGTTACTCCACAATTTTGTGTCAATCATCAGTTTAAACCAGTATCTGCAGTTCCTTCCCACACATTTTGCCTGGATGAACTCGCTGAACTATCCAGTATGGAAGTAAAGATGCTTTTCTTGGAAGCTATTGAACGGAAAATTGTGTAAGAATAATTGAGAGACTTAAATTCTGCAAAAACAGAATGAAATATGATAATTGAGACATCACACTCCCAACATCTTGTATCTTTTTAAAAACGAATTTTGTTGAAAAGTTAAATCTTTATTAGATCATTAAGAATAACTAAAAATAAAAACCATGTATTGATTTTTTTTGGTAGTAGTGATGTAAAGGAAGGAAACAATAACCTTCGACCATGTAAGAGATTATTGAAGTGCCATCTTAATAGAGCTGTCAGTTTTAGGTTGGTTACCATAATTGAGTTTGGTCTCACTATTTCCTCCTGTAACCGGACATTGTGGTCTCCATAATACAGAATGCATCTTTCCCTGCTCAGCAGCTCGACAAATGATGAACCGAGAAGGATTGCTGCTGGCCAACTCTTTGTTGAACGTGCTACACTATATAATACATTGTGATTCAGTCACCTTAGAGTCATAGAGTGATACAGTGTGGAAACAGGCCCTTCGGCCCAACTTGCCCACACCAGCCAACATGTCCCAGCTACACTAGACCCACCTGCCAGCGTTTGGTCCATATCCCTCCAAACCGGTCCTATCCATGTACCTGTTTAACTGTTTTTTAAATGTTGGGAATGTCCCTGCCTTAACCATCTCTTCTGGCTTGTTCCATTTGTTTCCCTTTGTGTGAAAAAATTACCCCTCAGATTCTTATTAAATATTTTCCCCTTCACCTTAAACCTATGTCCTCTGGTCCTTGATTCACCTAGATCTTCGTATGACCAAGCCAAGTAGCAATTTAAAAGCCTTTGGATGGAATTCAGTGCAAAATAATATTGAGTTAAAGAGTCATACAGCACTATGGAATCAGGCCCTTTGGCCCAACCTGCCCACCTATCCATTAACACTAGTCCCAAACTGGCTACGAATTTTAATCACCTTTTCAACATATCAAAATAATGAACTGGCATCCCCCTCAGCAAGAAAATAGATGTTCACTTCTATTCCTTTTGCTCTGTTGAATCCCAGTCTAAGCTCTCTGCTGGATAAAGATTTTAGATAGATAAATATGTAACGGAAACTCACTATAGAATCCTCTGACAGAAATGCCTATCAGTGTTTGCGAAGAGTCATGGGAGCAAAATCATGCCTTTAACTCAGACACTGGTGTCGATCAACAACATGTATCTCCTGGCAACAGGATGCTAATCACACTGAAGGTTTGGGATTTGAGAGAAATGGCCAGTTTCAACGATCTGTGCAAATTGCTTTTAATAACCTGGCAGACAGGCCCCCTTTGCGATGAATATTGATTTCTCTAACTTCAGGTAGCCCCGGCATTCCCTCTCTCTCTACCCCTCCTCCACCCAAGTCGCACTAGCTTCTCGTTTTCACCCGACAAACAGCTAACAATGTTTAAGAGGGAACTGCAGATGCTGTAGTATCGAAGGTTACACAGAAAAGCTGGAGAAACTCAGCGGGTGCAGCAGCATCTATGGAGCGAAGGAAATAGGCAACGTTTCGGGCCGAAACCCTTCTTCAGACTGATCGGGGGTGGGGGTGGGTGGGGACAAGAAAGGGAAAAGAAAGGGAAAAGGAGGAGTAGCCAGAAGGCTGGAGGGTGGGAGGAGACAGCAGGGGAGCTGAGGAAGGGGAGGAGACAGCAAGGACTAACAGAATTGGGAGAATTCGATGTTCATGCCCCGGGGGTGTAGACTCCCCAAACGGAATATGAGGTGCTGTTCCTCCAATTTCCGGCTGCTCGCTGTGGCCATGGAGGAGACCCAGGACAGAGAGGTCGGAGGCGGAGTGGGAGGGGGAGTTGAAGTGCTGAGCCACCGGGAGGTCAGCTTGGTTATTGCGGACCGAGCGGAGGTGTTCGGCGAAACGATCGCCCAACCTCCGCTTGGTCTCACCGATATAGATCTGCTGGCATCTAGAGCAGCGGACGCAATAGATGAGGTTGGAAGAGATGCAGGTAAACCTCTGTCGCACCTGGAACGACTGCTTGGGTCCTTGAACGGAGTCGAGGGGGGAGGTAAAGGGACAAGTGTTGCACCTCCTGCGGTTGCAAGGGAAAGTGCCCTAACAATGGCCTGTTTCCTTGTTCTTCATTGTTCTTTAACTCTCCATATCATCAACTACATATCTCCCGTTTCCCTTATCCCTAACCCTGAAGAAGGATCTTGACCTGAAACGTCACCATTCCTTCTCTCCAGAGATGCAGCCCTGCCAGCAGCGTGTTAGTCAATTCTACTTTTTTTATTTGTTTTAGTATGTCCAAATGTTTGTTTTAATGTCTCTTGGTGTGTCTTGTGTGGGGGGGGGGGGGGGTAAGGGGGTAACCGCTTTTGGTCGCCTCCTCCACGGAGAGGCGATTATTTCCATGTTGCCTCCCTTGCGGCCTAACACCTAACAAGGATTGGTGCAGCCTTTCCCGAAGACGGGCCCGGAGCTTCAGCAGCGGACGCAGCGTGGACTTTTAATCGCGGAGCGGGCGAGCCCTCGCAGGGGGTCGCCAGAAAGGAGTGCTCCGACCGCCGGCCCGTGGCCTACAACAGCTTGAAGCCGCGGTCTGTGGTGCTTCTAGCTGCGAGCGAGGTGGGGACTTACTTGCTTACCATCCGAAGCGGGATCCCTCGTCGGGTATCCCTGGAGAAGAACTCCAACCCCCGGCCTGTGGCCTACGTCATCTTCAAGCCACGGTCACCGATAGGGAAGCACCGATTCTGGACTTACCGTGCCTGTACATCTAGCCGCCCGCAGCGGCGACTGCGGAGGTTTATGGTCCCGACCACCGGGAAAAATGGAGGAGGACTGACTGAACTTTGTGCCTTCCACCACAGTGATGAATGCTGTGGTGGATGTTTTGTGTTAATTTTTTTACTGTGTATTGTGTGTCTTTTTTATTGTGCCGCTGCTGCCAAGTTAATTTCACTGCATTTCATTGTGTATGTGACGAATAAATCTGACTCTTGACTATTGACAATTGACTGCCTGTCCCGCTGAGTTACTCCAGCTTTTTGTGTCTATCTTCGTTTTAAACCGGCATCTGCAGTTCCTTCCTACTGCTTTCACATGGAATGGGCAAAATCAAACGCCGCATACCAAGGATTCTGGAGCCATCCATGCTTCAGTCTTGCTCTGAAGGGAGCATATTTGTCTGTCAGTAAATCAATGGCCTTCACTTTTGCAAAAAAAAACAACTGGCAAGATCACTGGCAGTAATAAAGAATGCACATCATCATCTAAATAAAGGCAAGCATGATTTTGCTGTCACCAGCTATTTAGTTAAGTTTCTATTCCTATATCAACGCACACTGTCATTCTGAACATTTCTATGAACAATTTTAAGTGCCTGTGGTTTTGGCATCGCTGTTCTTTAGCAAAAAGAATGTTGACAGAAGGCACAGTTGGATGTTTTTATTCATTAGCTTTCTGTTATCCAGAAAAATCTTCCCACCCGGATAAAATAACGTTTAAAATAAGTGAAGTTATAAAGAAGGTGGGTTCAACTGAAAGAAAACTTTTAATTGTCATTAATTAATTATTTTAAGATGGTGTTCCACTCCCCTCCAATGTATCATCCATTAGTTCAGCGAGAGAAAACCTATAGCTTGAGGTGAGCGACAATGGGATATCTCGTCTGTGACGATAAGAATAATTATAAAAATACCGTTCAATTGGAATTGTTTCTGTCTACGAGTGATTAAGCAGTGCCATCCAGCCAATATCTCTGGATCTCAGGTCATGAACTCAGCTCAGGTCCACCAGCAAATGGAATAGGAGTAAATGAATATAGTGGTCATTATGGATAGTGGGAGAGGTGTTGGACTCATCAATGGCATGGTAACCACAGTCTAATAAGCAGCAATTGCCTAGATCTTCAGAGTCCTTGTTTGCCAAAGGGTTCTGCAGGTGCTCCACACAGGTGTTAGCCTTGCAATTTGCCTTTTGGGCATTTGATGCTTCATTTTCTATGCAACTGAACCTTTGATTTTAAGTGTATCCACCTAATCAATCTGTCAGTGTATTTTCATCCCAGCTCAAAAAATTCCATTCTTCCTTCTGCTCAGCTCCCCAGCAGAAATAGCTTTACTTGTTTATCATGGCCGAGCTCCACCTATTGTGCAAGTGAAACTAGTGTAGATGGAGCATGTGGGTCGGTATGGGCAAGTTGGGCTGAAGGCTTGTTTCCACACTTTATGACTCTGTGTCTCTTATTCAAGAATGCGCCCATACATGTCACTTCTAAGGACTATTAGGGATAGGCTTAGCCAACAAGGTCCAAGCCTATTAAAGCCTATTTTTTCAATTACACCCTCATTCATAGAAACATAGAAACATAGAAAATAGGTGCAGGAGTAGGCCATTTGGCCCTTTGAGCCTGCACCGCCATTCAATATGATCATGGCTGATCATCAGTATCCCATACCTGCCTTCTCTCCATACCCTCTGATCCCTTTAGCCACAAGGGCCACATCTAACTCCCTCTTAAATATAGCCAATGAACTGGCCTCAACTACCCTCTGTGGCAGTGAGTTCCAGAGATTCACCACTCTGTGTGAAAAAAGTTTTTCTCATCTCGGTTTTGAAGGATTTCCCCTTTATCCTTAAGCTGACCCTTTGTCCTAGACTTCCCCAACATCGGGAACAATCTTCCTGCATCTAGCCTGTCCAACCCCTTAAGAATTTTGTAAGTTTCTATAAGATCCCCCCTCAATCTTCTAAATTCTAGAGAGTATAAGCCAAGTCTATCCAGTCTTTCTTCATAAGACATTCATTTGGTGGTGCTATTTTTGCTGCAGAATGTTCTATTTTGACATTTTCTGTCTTTGTTCCATTTATTTTGAGTAAGGATGTAAATAGCGTCATCTAGACTGCATTAATCTTGGAAGATATGTGGTCTGGGCAGTTATTGACATACTGTATTTTGCATATTTTGCAGCATTGCCATGAAACTGCAGTGCTTATAGACTTGGTTTTGAACCTCTGAACACTGGTCCCAGTCACTTGGAAAATGGAGAACAAATGCTGCAACATAATCTTTCTCTGTGCTATGGTGCATATATGTTCCAGTGTGCTATAGGTTTGGTAATCATTGGTAATAATTTTTTTAATACTTTGATCTGGATCACGAACACCACCTCGCTGTTCCACAGTATTTTCAGTATTGGGAAAACCTATGTACTTTTTTAAAAATTCTAGAAACTACACAATGCACTATTGTATATATATAGCAATAGAAAATTGGGGAAATAAATGCTTTCCGTGACTGAATATATAAAATATGTTCGTAAACCAGAGACTGCAAGGTTGTGATGTGCAGTAAATGGGTAAGGTCACATAAACGGAATGAAAGAGTCAATTTGGAATACATGCTTTTGCGACTCCTTTCAATATGATTACAGCCTATCAAAAATCAAAGTGCGGCAGGAATGCAGCAGGTTGGGCAGTATCTGTGGATGGAAATGGACAGACGACATTTTGGATCACATGTTGCCTGGCCCGTTGAGTTTCTCCAGCATTTTTGTTTTTTGCTCTAAGATATCCAGCATCTGTCATCTCTATTGACTCCGTAATTCATGCCCTCGTGTGCCTGCTTTGATAAACAGCTCAACTCGGTATCGACAAATCACCCAGAAACTCCATTCGGAGAGGTGTTCATTAAAACTCCAACTCTGAAACACTGGGTTAACTGCAGGTGATTACATAATGGCTTCAGGATCTCCTGGCATGGTGGATCATTTAGTCCTCTCCCGGGCAGGGGCACTGAACAATAGAACCGTCTACCTTGTGGAAAGAGATTCGTGTAAGTGAAACCACATTTAAAATGGTTCATCAGTCACTTGGGGGAAGTTAAGAAGTAGAATATGTGAAGGTAACCAGTTTGGTTTATGAAATGAACATGCCTTGACATACAAGACACATATAGATGTGTGACACAACTTAGAAGGGTTGGTTGATGTCATAAATGGTATTGGAGATACATTTGGAGCCTGGGAAATAACATCAATTAACTCCCGTGCATCAATAAACATTGGGATGAAATGGAATACATTCCCTTTTCACGGTTTTTGCTTTTGGAATTACATTAATTCAGTCCGTCATTAACATCTTTAATACTTACCAATTACCACAGATGCACAGAAGAGAGCATTCTAATGCAGCACAACTTGGTTTGGCAACTGCTCTGGGGCACATTGTGTTTTGGGTCTCAGTAAAACCAGTCTCTTACTCCCTCTGGAAAATTTTACGTTGTAAGTGAAACCACATTAAAAAGCACTCACAAAATGGTTCATCAGTCACTTGGGGAAGTTAAGAAGTAGAATATGTGAAGGTAACCAGTTTGGTTTATGAAATGAACATGCCTTGACATACAAGACACATATAGATGTGTGACACAACTTAGAAGGGTTGGTTGATGTCATAAATGGTATTGGAGATACATTTGGAGCCTGGGAAATAACATCAATTAACTCCCGTGCATCAATAAACATTGGGATGAAATGGAATACATTCCCTTTTCACGGTTTTTGCTTTTGGAATTACATTAATTCAGTCCGTCATTAACATCTTTAATACTTACCAATTACCACAGATGCACAGAAGAGAGCATTCTAATGCAGCACAACTTGGTTTGGCAACTGCTCTGCCTAAGACCACAAGAAATTGCAGAATGTTTTGGGTCTCAGTAAACCAGTCTCTCAATAACCCCTCCACTCCCTCTCCCCACCACCGCCCACTGCCAGTATCTACACTGCACAGTGCGCTGGGAGAGCAGCTAATGTAATGAAGCATCACTCACACCCCAGGAACAAAAGCTTGAAAGTATACACTACCAGATTCAAGAGCAGCTTCTTCCACGCTGTTATCAGACTCTTGAATGCACCACACATAAACTAAGAATATATCCCCAATCCCCCAATCTACCTCAATATGGCCATTGCACTTTTTATCTGCAGTTTCTTTGTAGTTGTAACACTATATTCTGCACTCTGTTTCTGGTTTACCAGTTGTTCTCATGTTTGTTTGATTGTATTCATTCTGGTTGATTTACCCGGATAGCATGCAAAACAAACTTTTTCTTTGTGTCTCGGTACAGTAATTAACAATAATTAACTAATAAAACAAAACTGTAATGCCCAAGAAATAGGTCATCCAGCACATTGGCTCCATATGAACTCCCAGGAAAGCAATCATTTTAGTCCCATTCTCCCCAGCTTATTATTCACCCATTCATATTCCCCTGCAACATATTCTCTCTCTCACACACATATCCATCAACATATCCTTGATCTACATTCAGGGATCATTCACAGCAGCCAATTAATCCAGAATCTTATGTTTGAGGTATGGAAGGAAACCAGACACCCCTGAAACAACTCACATGACACCGGAGAGAATATGTAAGTTCCCCGCAGGTAGAACAAACTTCCTTCTCTGCAGTCACAGAATTGATAAGAACTCCATTGTCCATTAGAGCACTTTAAAGCATTTTTCATATCTAGGAAATAACTGCAGACGCTGGTTTAAATCGAAGGTAGACACCGATAAACTCAGATAAACTAAGATAACCGATAAACTAAGATAAACAGTGGGACAAGCAGTATCTCTGGAGAGAAGGAATGGGTGACGTTTCAGGTCGAGATCCCTTCAGTATAAGGAGGGTCTCGACCCGAAACGTTACCCATTACCTCTTTCCAGAGATGTTGCCTCTCCTGCTGAGATACGCCAGCATTTTATATCTATTTTCATTGTTCCCCATGTTACCTCTCTGGTTAAATCTTCCAAATTAATGTCAGATCAGGAATCGTTAAGTGGTGGATCATTAACACTGGTGTTTATTCATTTTTTCTTCTTCTGATAAAGCCTTTATGGCAATAAAATGGAAAGAATACTCATATTCCACCCATGTAAAAGCATACTGCGTGGAAATATTCGGCAGCCGGGATGTCAAGGATTTCAAAGGGCGCTGCAATATGTGTGGTCCTGATATTGGAAAGATTATTTTGGCTGTTTGTTTTTCTCAGGTCAACTTAGGTCAATTTCCACAAAATTAATTGAAACTGCCTTTTTCAGCATTCAGGCAGTCTATAGCACATACTATTTTGAGAAAGAGGAGCTGGAACAAAAGAAGAAAGGATATCGGTGAAGTGTAGAGACATCATTTCAAGACATCTACTGACATTTCTCTTTCAAAATCCAATCTAAGGGCGAGATAAACCTCCTTGTACTTGGCCAAGGAACAGCCCCTGGAAGCTGTGAAAAATTGAGTAGTCTTTTGGAAATAAGATTGGCACTTTTCATGCTGCACAGCTGGTGCAGAGGTAGAGCTACTGCCTTACAGTGCCAGAGACCTGGGTTTGATCCTGACTACTAGCACTTGTCTGCACAGAGTTTGTACGTTCTCCCTGTGACCTGCGTGGGTTTTCACCAAGATCTTCGGTTTCCTCCCACACTCCAAAGACGTACAGATTTGTAGGTTAATTGGCTTGGTATAAATATAAAATTGGTCCTAGTGTGTGTAGGATAGTGTTAATGTGTGGGGATTGCTGGCCGGCACGGTCTCAGTGGGCCGAAGGGCCTGTTTCCAGTCTAAACTCTAAACTCTAAGCTTGTTAACTCTAAGCTCTAAGCTCAAAACTCTAAGCTCTCAATGGCATAGAGGCCATCAACTTACTGCAGTCTTGAACCATCAACATACTCAATCACTCGGTATCTTGGACACAATCCATTAATGCATCAATCATTTCCCATTACAGTAATGCCCCTGTCCCACTTAGGAAACCTGAACAGTATCCGTGCGGTTCCTGGAGGTTTTTGTCAGTCTCTCCTAATGGTCGAAAATGGTCGAAAATAGTCTCCCTAGTGGTCGAAAGCGATGCGAGTTGAAGGTGGTTGCTGGAGGTTGCAAGTGGTTGCTGGAGGTTGCAGGTAGTGGAAGGTAAGACCCTCAACTACCTGCAACCTCCGGCAATGACCTTCAACTAGCATCGCAACCGGCTTCGACTAAAAAATTACCGATTTTTAAAACGGGCAACCTATTTTTAGTCGCGGCCGGTTTTGAATTTTTTGAAATAATTGCCAGAACATAGAAGAAGGAGACTTTGCGCCCCCTCCAATCAGAAGAGCGGTATCCTCAAAAGTGAAAGGCACCAAGCAGGAGGATGACCCTCGTCACCCACTCTTCCAACACGTCCAGGCTCCAAAGAAGTTAAAATCCTTCATGCATTTCAAACCCTGGATGATAACCCCCGCACCTGTAGGATAGATTGGGTGACACACCTACAATCAAAACCCCGCACACTGACACTATACCCTGAGGAGTCCCTTCCATTGGGAGCGAAAGAGACATGGCCAGTCTGGCTCTGCCTCAACCGTCTCAGAAAACGGGTCGCATGGAGCAAAGCCCTCATGCAGAAGTGGGGGTGCAACAACAATGGGCCAACCGAATGCAACTGCGGTGAGGCAACCAAACAATGCAGCACTTACTTACCTGCCCCCTCCTCCCAGACCCTGCAGACCAGAAGATCTCAAGGTCTTCAACCCATGTGCCAGAGCCTGTGATATGCAGTGGCTTGGAAAAGTGTAGCGACACAACAAGAAGAAGACACAAACTGCAGGAGTAACTCAGCGGGACAGGCAGCATCTCTGGAGAGAAGGAATGGGTGACTTCAGTCACCCATTCCTTCTCTCCAGAGATGCTGCCTGTCCCGCTGAGTTACTCCAGCATTTTGTGTCTATCTTCCATGTACTTGAAAATGTATCTCAGCTGTTTGTAAGACTGGTGGTTGACTATACTCGCTAAGATTCAGATTCAGATTCAGATTCAGATTCAATTTTAATTGTCATTGTCAGTGTACAGTACAGAGACAACGAAATGCATTTAGCATCTCCCTGGAAGAGCGACATAGCAAACGATTTGAATAAATAATGATAAGTGTCCGGGGGGGGGGGGGGGGGTGGGGATGGGCAGTCACCGAGGTAAATCGTTCTCCATAACTACCCAATCAGCAATGTTTACATTTGATGCCCAGAATTCCTCTTCATTGAATCATTTGTTTAAACTCTTTAATTAAGGTCCTAATGTAGGCCCTGAAGTTAATCATTCATGATGGAGAATGGGTTTGCAGGGAAGTTCATAAGGGAAAAGAGAACTTTTCCACTCCAAACCACAAAGCAGTCGTGCTCTTGGTCCTCAAAAGGGAAGTTGGCAATTGAGACATTCCACAGTGTTTATCACAGGGTTTCTGCTGCCTTTCCGCTCCTCCATATTTAGTATCAAGTTGCCTCATCTGATGTGCCGTGGGGCCTTACCTAACAAAAATGTCTTAATTTTGACTTCTATTGTGTGCTGGATTTATTGATCTCAGACATGTACGGTGATAGAGTCACAGAGGGACACAACACGTGAACAAGCCCTTTGTTTGATTCACTGAGTCCATGCCGACCTTCCACTCATTTCCACTTATCCTCCTTTAATTCCATTTTATACCTTCTCTCCAGAGAGGCTGCCTGCCCCCGCTGAGTTACTCCAGCATTTTATGTCTATCTTAGTTGTTTTTGTAACATTGATAAAATAAATCTGGATGTTTAGCTGGGCCAGGATTGGGATGTTCTGTACCCAGGACAAGCCAGCAGCATTCATCCCACTCTCACAGCCACCCAAAGTAAATTCTTAACGGAAATCTCTTCAGTTTTAGGCGAAAGTCTTTACTCTGCTGCTGTTCTTCATTATGTGTGCAACAAAGGCAAGTTTTGTTTTGATAGTTTTAATTGTTTTAAACTCTTTGTACTTACTGTGTTTTGTTCCTCGTCTTCCTGAATGTTTCCTTTTGTACTTCACACACACAAAAAAAATATTTGGTGGCTTTCTATAGGAATTACAATAGTTTGGAGGAATGGCTGGGAATGGAGCATTTGGCTGACCCCTCAGCTCAGCATCATGTTGTGCCTTTTGTTCCTTCGTAAAAGAAGACAGGGAAACGTCCTTACAACATCCAAGCTGACTGATACAAGCAGCATCTGCTAGCCCTCTGTGTTACTAACTAAATTGGCTCAATATCACGATCTAAATAATCGCAGTACAGAATAGAATAGAATACCATTATTGTCATACAAACAGACATGGTTCCTACAAAATTTCGTTCCTGCTGTCATAACATCAAAAAAACCCCCCATAAAAACCAAGACACACAATTAACACAATTTACACAAACATCCATCGCAGTGAGACTCCAAACACCTCCTCACTGTGATGGAAGGCAAAAGTCTTGTCTCTCTAGTCTCTTCCCTGTTCTTTATTCTTCTACCGAGGCGACCAGGGCTCCCGATGTTAAAGCCCCCGGCGGGCGATAGTAAGTCCCGTGACCTCATTTGAGGAAGGACATTCTTGCTATTGAGGGAGTGCAGCGTCGGTTTACAAGGTTAATTCTTGGAATGGCGGGACTCTCAAATGCTAAGAGAATGGAGCAGCTAGGCTTGTACACTCTGGGAGTTTAGAAGGATGAGAGGTGATCTCATTGAAACATATAAGATTGTTAAGGGCTTGGACACACTAGAGGCAGGAAACATGTTCCCGATGTTGGGGGAGTCCAGAACCAGGGGCCACAGTTTAAGAAAAGGGGTAAGCCATTTAGAACGGAGACGAGGAAACACTTTTTCTCACGGAGAGTGCTGAGTCTGTGGAATTTTCTGCCTCAGAGGGCGGTGGAGGCAGGTTCTCTGGATGCTTTCAAGAGAGAGCTAGATAGGGCTCTTAAAAATAGCGGAGTCAGGGGATATGGGGAGAAGGCAGGAACGGGGTACTGATTGGGGATGATCAGCCTATTCCTGCACCTATTGTCTATTGGCCGTTAAGGCCATGCCGGGTGATGTACGGCCCTGCTCCAGGTCTTGATGTAAGGGCCCCCGGCGGGCGATGGTAAGTCCTGCGGCCATAAAAGCCGCGCCGGGCGATGTAAAGCCCTGCTCCGTGGTTTTGACCCCGTAATTCGGGCGGGAAAAGTTGCCTTTGTGGGAGCTCTGAAAAGCAGTCTCCCACCAGGGACCTGCGAGCTCCCGATGTTACTGTCCACCGGGCCTGCAGCCGGAGCCTCCAAAGCTCCGAAGTCGGGTCGCTCCATGATGGTGAGTCCGCAGGCTCCATGACTGGAGCCCTCAGGTCGGTTCCGGTTGGAGGCCGCCGGCTCCACCATGTTAGGCCCAACGACAACGGAGACCCGACAGGGAAAAGGTCGGGTCCCCGTACAGGGAAGAGATTAAAAAGTTTTTAAAGTCCCCCCCCCACCACATATACACATATAAAGGTATAAGAGAAAATACTTCTCCGTGGATTGTCACCTTGTCGTGGTGGAGAAGCTTGTGTGGACCTGAGATCCTGAGAGCGATGCCGTCTGGAGCTATGCTCATGGTAGGGCCACCCATGGCATTAAGGTCAAGGGGGGGGGGTCTCTAACAAAGAGCAATCCAACCAAGACCT
The DNA here is from genome assembly GCF_028641065.1 of Leucoraja erinaceus. Classification (NCBI taxonomy): domain Eukaryota; kingdom Metazoa; phylum Chordata; class Chondrichthyes; order Rajiformes; family Rajidae; genus Leucoraja; species Leucoraja erinaceus. The sequence goes on along the minus strand of NC_073391.1, from coordinate 8,914,645 downwards.
CAATGGTGAAACAGGCGGAGGATGATGGCTGACCTTAGTGGAACGTCACAATGGCTGGGAAGGGGGATGAAGGCTGCAGCAGAAAAGGGTCTCTGGTCGTCTTGGACTCCATGCCACTGGACCCTGACCCAGATCTGTCAAGGACCATGGGGTGGCTGTCTGTACACCAGTCTCCCCACGTTAAACAAAGTCACGCACAGGAGTCCTCCATATTGGGAATAGCACCCTGGAGACACCCATGGTTAAGAAGAAAGAGAAAATGGAGATTAAGGCAAAGGAAAATTTAAAAAAACAACAGACATTGGAAAATTAAGAAAACATAAAATGCTAGAAATATGCAGCAGGTCAGTCTGCATCTGTGGGGAGAGAAATAGAGGCAACATTTCAGCTTGGAGCCCCGTTGTTGGAATTGTGGCTTGACCCTTTGAATATTTCCAACATTTCTGTTTTTGTTTTAGATTTAGAGATACACAATTGCCTAGTCTATGCTTGGTTTCACCAGTGTAAAGGAGGCCACATTGCAAGCAGCAGATGCAGTTGACAGGTCAGAAGAGATGTAGGGAACCTCTGTCTCGTTTGGTACGCCTCCAATATGATCAGAGGACCAGTTACAACTTCCCTTTTCTGTTTTTCTGAGGGGCTGTTCTCTTTGGGACTCGCTGGTCCCCACCCTTGCCTCACCTTCTCCTGGCATCTTCCCCGGGCCACACATGGATGTCTCACATCTATCCTTTCACCTCCTCGCTCACCACCATCCAGAAACCTAAACCGCCCTTCCAGGAGAAACTGTGTACATTTCTGAATGTTGCAAAAGGGAGACAGCTCGGATAGTCACTCAAAGGGACATGCGGATTCTGGCGACAGGATATGGACCAAGAGGGAGGTCCTGTGTGCCAGCCCTGCTGGAAGAAATGTTTTGGAGAAGCCAGCTTGGTGGTCATCTCCAGGAGTGAGAATCTCCTCACCTTAGAACGGTTCAGATAAGCCAAGTCAGTGGATATTTGTAAGGCAGAGATAGATAGATGCTTGATTAGTACAGGTGTCAGACGTTATGTGGAGAAGGCAGGAGAATGAGGTTAGGAGGGAGAAATCGATGAGCCATGATTGAATGGCGAAGACTTGATGGGCTGAATGGCCTAATTCTACTCCGATCACTTATGACCTTATGCCTGCACTGATGGGCGTGCCTTTGTCTTCTGGCTCATGGTCTTCACCCACCTTGAGAGCCAGCCTGGGCCACGACACCAGCTCCAGTCATGGACTGTCACTGACAATGTCTTTACTGAGGCATCTACTGAATAAGCATTTCAGCCCTTAAATGCTGGAGAAAAGACTCCCTGTTATATACACTCTGTATTCTTTGGAAGGTGCAGACAATTCAGAAGCTGCCTATTATTGTGCCAATATCAACAGGCTGTCCCTTAAATAGCAGGCAAAGCAGCAAGCTGGCATGAGGCTCTGGGTTCTGATGAGATGAAAACAATATGATGTGGACATTTAAGTTCCAGTTTGTGATGGTCTGGGTAGAAATGGGTTTACTTGATTAGTGGAGTCTTTCAGTGTATGAGACTTCCCAACCTGGTTTGTGCATGAAAATCCCAGCTGATCATGACCACATCTGGGTATGATTGCTCAAATCACCCACTACAAGTAAAATACAATTTTGCTTTGTTCACATTTTCAAAAATAGTTTATTCATGACAATATACAAAAAGTACTAAAACAGTGCACGGCTTTCTTTGCAATCATGGTGTCATTTCATTTATACATAGTGTTATTGGTTCTGTACATTTGTAGCGTGATCACGTTCTGTATTCAGAGCTCCATTGCCCCCCATGTGGCCCCCTTTGGGCAATGCAAACCTTCTTGTATCTGCCCTATTAGCATCTAAAAACAGGGTCTTATGTGACAATTTCTAGGCGTATATGTCAAGTATGACAAGGACACTCGTGGAAGTGAGGGCACCACCGCCGAGGGAAGGAACAAAGGAGGACCCGGCGTGGAGGGACCGCCGTGAGGGAGGGGGATGAACAAAGGGGAACTAGTACAGGGGGGAGGGGGGAATTTGAACTTTGTAAGCGCCCTTTATGGGTGACTATTTGCATACCTTGGCACAGTATGCTAGCAAAGAATTTCACTGTGACTTGTCACATGTGACAATAAAGTATTCAATTCAATTCAATTTAAAGTCTGAAACATACTACCTCTATTCTCTGTATGTTAACAGCCTGCTACTAAATGTGACATATAGCTATATAATATATTGCTGAATGCTGCATGATAGTTATGCTGCATTTTAGCATCATTACAACAGAGAGGATTACCTATGGTTGATGAGAACTATCTGCTGCTGACGTAATGAGTGGCTGGTGCATAACCCATTCATGCATGACCAATGTTGATAACATGAGAGCCGTGCTGCCACACACAATGTGATGGAGCAGGCTACTGGCAAGATCAAACCATGATTCTACTGCCTGAACCATGTCAGGGCAGCCATGTAGTACTCTTGCAGTATAGTCTTGAGATCCATTCCCCCCCTGTATCTTGCACAACCTCCAGAGCTGTTGCAATGGAAGCAATAATGCTGCAAGGGAATGTCATGAGGTCATCAGTGATTGGAGCAGCATTAGGCCATTTGGCCCATCAAGTCTATTCTGCCATTGAATCATGGCTGATCTATCACTCCTAACCCCATTCTCCTTCCTTCTCCCCATAACCTCTGGCACCCGCACTAATCAATAATCTATCTATCTCAGCCTTGGTGGGGATGGGGAAGTGGGGAAGGGTGGGTGGCAAGGTCAGCGAGAGGAAAGCTGTCTGGGATTATACAACTTGTTCAGAGTGGACTGTTGATGGAAATATTTATGTAACTATTTCCTTGTGTATTCTATCTGTGTCTGCACAAGATTGTTTACCGAAACTGCCTAGGGCACAAGTAATTGACAGGCCTCGGTCAAGAGATTAAGAGTCTATCACAGAACTTGCAGAACGGCTAATCTTGCTCCTGTGTAACTTTCCACAGCTAAATGTTATTTCCTTTGAATTCTGAGTGTTCTTGTTCATTACCATTTGTCTGGATGCTTTTTTGTCTAAATCAATGTATAAAAGAGATGGTTTTCAGCATTAGCTCAGAGAGGACCCACAGACACTTGGGCTCTGTGTGACTCTCTCTCACAATAAAGTTCGTTCAGTTTCTACCTCCGTTTTTGTAATAGTCTTTGTTGGAAAATTTCTAACAACTGTATAACTCCATGATACTATAGCTTCATGGCAAAGAAGAAAGCCTTTCAGCCCAACATTTCCTGCCAACCATTGATGGAGGTTGGGTTAATATCACTTCCCAGCGTTTAAAGAGTGACCCTAAAAGTTTCAGTAACTTTAAAAACTTTATAAAGCACCAAACACTTTGCAGCTGCAGTCTGTAGAAATCAATACGCAACTAACCTGAAAGTAGATGATGATTGTTGCTCCTCCATGATACAAGTAAAGGCAACTACAATTCCCCATTCCCACATACCTTCCCTTCCCCCTGGTACTGAGCGTACAGCTGCCGCTCGTAACAATGCAAACATGTAAACCCAACACAAATAAACATTCCACATTGGATGTACAAGTCAACTGACATCAGCCCAGTGGCCTTGCACAGAGACTAACGTGGATGAAAAACAGGCCTACACTTTTATTATGACTTTCATGAGCTCAGTTTGTTCCAAAGTGCCTTTCAGTCAATGTCACTTCTGAAGAGTAAATAACAATGATAATGTAGAATGCATACTGGTTAATTTCCAGAAATAAAAACCCCACAAACAGCAGTTTGATAGCTCCTTGCCATATTGAAAGAAAACCTAGAATGCCACTTGAGTAGTGGTAACCTTCAAGGCAGGGGATCGAGGTCATCTCTAAAAGTCCACCTTTCTTATTGTGCTCTACCATGATCCAGTGACCAATCTGTCATTGTGATATTGAGGGTCAGCTAAGAATTGAATGACTACTTTCAATTCTCTTTCAGGACGGCACTGAAGTGTCATTTCCTAATTTGATGTGACTGGTATGAAGATTGACAACACTATTCCCTGAGTCCGAGGAGTGAATGCAGCCAGCGAAGTCATGGCAAACATACACTGTGCTTGATATCCAGTGGTGCTGTTACTGGCTGCCTGGTTGTCTTTTTTATTTTTAGTTATGTTTAGAGTGTTTTTTTAAAGTTTTTTTCAGTATTTTATGTGTGGGGGGAAGCGGGTAGGGTAAGGTGGGGAACCGTCCTTCCGTCGTTTCCTGGCGAGGATGCAGCTATTATCCAAGTTGCGTCCTCACCACCCCTCCCCCCTCGCGGCGTACCAACTGGATTAGTGCGGCCTTTTCTGCCGGGACCGGACCAGAGCTTCAACAGCTGTGGCGCTGCGCTCGATACATCGCGGAGCAGGTGAGGCCTCACCTGGGATGGCCGCTTGGAGCTCCGGAGCGTTGGGCCGCTGCTCCAACATCGCGGAGCTGTGGGTGCAGAGCTCCCAACGCGGGCGGCGCTGACTTTAACAGCGGGACCCTTTGCTGGGGTTCGCCAGCACAAATCTCCGCCCAGCGCGTCCTGTGGATATCGGGAGCCGCGGACTCCGGTGGAAGGTGGCCGATTCAGAGGTCCAGGCCGCTGTTGGGGTTTCATCGTTGAGGGAACATCAGTGAGGAGGTTGACTGGACTTTGGTTCCTTCCCTCACAGTGGGGAAATTTGTGTTGTGGAGGACTGCTGTGTTCTGTGTTTTTGTGTTTTTTTTTTTTTCATTTTATTTTTTGTATGACTGTAAGGGAAAGAGAATTTCGTTGTCTCTTAATTGAAGACAATGGCAATAAATTAAATCAAATCAAAATCAAATCAAAATCAAATATGCATGTGCCTTTGGCTGTCCTATGGAGCGTTGCACCAAGGGCTGGTGGGTAGGCTGTTGACTATCAATTGGGACACTCTATATGGATCTTGGAGGACAACTCTGAGCAGTCCTGGATTTGGTAGTTCTAGTTTTGGGCAATATCTTCTCAGCAATGTGGCAGCAATTTGGGCTGATGTGGAATATCATCGCCACTGCTGGAGTAACAGTAAGGGGATTATGAATGTAATCATACTGATAAACGTTTATGCTGCATGCAAGTCTCCTACTAAATTATTAAGGAGAGATTGATTCCTTAATGTAAGTGTAGATGAGAGATGCTGATGACCTCAAAACTGGAGAAGTTGCAGACAGTGAGGAATGTTGTTAGAAGATTCAGCGGAATATAGAGCAGCTGGAGAAATGGGCGGAGAAATGGCAGATGGAGTTCAACAAAAGCTAGTGTGAGCTGATGGACTCTGTGAGGTTGGATGGAGGGGAGAGTACACCGTTAATGGCGTAGAAATGTTCGACACTATAGGACATAGCTATAAGGTGAAAGGGGAAAGTTTAATGGAGATATGTTGGGCAAGTTTTTTATACAGAGAGAGTTGTGGGGACCTGGAACAAACTGCCAGAGGTGGTGGTGGTGGAGGCAGATATGATAGTGGTGTTTAAGAAGTTTTTGAATAGGCACATGGACATGGAGGGAATAGAGGGATATGGATCATGTACAGGCAAATGAGATCAGTTTAACTTGGTCTCATGTTTGGCACAAACATTGTGGGATGAGGGCCTGTTCCTATGCCGTACTGTTCTACGTTCTATGATACCCCGAAAGCTATTTACACAGTGACGTCTGCAACCGGAATAACAATTGCATGGAATCAGAAAAGATCTCCACTGCATTGGAAGCAATGTGATGGATTAATCATACTTTGCAATCCCCTTGGGGATTTTCAGAGGCTTTTGATTTTTAACGCACTATGGGTTTTTTTTTAAATCCCATTCCTTTACTATTCTTTCTGGTCGATGAGAAATTATTATTTCTGATGACAAACATAAATGTTAGTTTCCAGTAAGACAACTTAAATGGATATCCCCGGTGAAGTGCAGTAAAGGTTTTAGTCCCTCTACTTTCGAGAGGTGGCGCAGTGGTTTCCAAGACGCATGGCTCCATGACTCAGTTACTGACACAAATTAATTAATTTCAGGTATAAAATTAGCAAGCCCTAGCATCCATAATCAATCACAGGAGAATTCCTAGCTGCTTCCATCATCTCTAAATAGAGATGCTTTCTAATCCACACCTGAAAGGTCGTGATAATTTGCGCACTATGCTCTCTTATCCTAGATTCCTCAAAGTGAAGGAAAAGCTTCTCTCTCTCTGCTATTAATATCAGTGAGCGTGTCCCTTAACCTTCTGAATTCCACCAAATACAACCCTTGTTTTCGCAACTCTCCTTGTAATTTAACCCTTGGAGCCCAATTATCTTTGTGTTAAATCTGAACTGGACGCATTCCAAGATCAATATATCCATGTAGTTCCTGAAAATGTTCACAGTACTCTCATTGTTGCCGAACCACGGCTTTGTATAATTTCAACATCATTCCTACCACTGTGTCTTCTGAAAAGGTCAACAATCAATTAACCCTTCAGATTATTTCTTGCAACTGCTGATGAGATCTTATAGATCCACATATATGGGCCTTAATGGGACTTTATAGATTTTGACCGCTTGTAGCTTCCCACCATATAGATCATTTACATTTACATTTATTTAGAAAGTACTCTGTCTTTGTTGATGATTGTTGCCTTTACCTTAGTCTTAAAGGAAATAATTTCCTACAATTTTACCCAAATCTCTTTATACCATATCTCCCTGTAATTTAATACTTTTATTTTTGCGTGCTCTGCCACCTATTTTGTGTGGTTATCAAACTTGGAGGTAGTTTTGTACCCCATCATTTAAATTGTCCACAGGTATTATGATCAGTTGCAGCCTCAAAATAGGTCAAACTTGCTTTCCTTTCAATTGCAACATGACTCCTTCTTAGTCAGTAAGATTTATTTTATCAGATTGAAGAGAGACTCTTTTGGTAAATATTACACAAAAACTGAAGAGGAAGCTACCAGTTAGTCCCTCGGGCTTCAATTAAGGATACATTCCAGCGAGCAGCATTGCTTGAACAATCCTGTAGCTCCAATAATCCCAGAGAGCCTCACAGTCCAAAAAGGTCACCATCAAAAAGTATCTCAAAGACAGTTTAGAATATATAGGCAGAATGCTGCAAAATACACAGCAGCTTATTCAGCACCTGTCAGTAGAAAAGGCAGATTAGTGTTTTGGATCTGATCATTGTTTTCCAGTTTTTGTGGTTTTATTCTCTTTATTTTTCTTTTATCCTCCCAGGATAACACACACCAAGAAAACAGCACTGAAATCAGCTTTTGTGCAACAGCAATGCTTTAGGGCAGATCCATTTTAGGCTTCATGTCTATTTTTGAAAAGAACTGCAGCCAAAGCATCTTCTGTGTTGATTCTCTGATCCGATTAGTGTTTTCATTTCTTGTACGTCGAGGCCGATAGTTTGTGAGATTGGTGAAATGAAGCATGAAGTGGAAGTGGTGTTTCATGAAGTAAAAAGAGAATTTGTACCTAATTATTCCACTGTTCTCTTTATTGTCCATCAGTAATTTATTCACTCAGCTGAACGCTCACTTTCCCATTTGGACACCAGCATTCAGCAAAAGTACTCAATGAGTGGTAATATCATTTGATTTTGCATTGTATCTTTGCAATGCCCTGCCCCCTCACTTTAAAACTGCAAACACATGCATGCCAGGCTGGTGTACCACACAACTTGACTATTTACCTTTTGTCCGAGGACCCTGTGAAGCAACTAGATTGTTTACAAGATGCGGTTTGTGTTTATTCATGCAGTTTTTAGTGCTGAAAACATTTATGCCGAAAGTTTGTCTCTGGACACTATCACTGCACAGTAGCAGAAGTGTTCCGTACTCTGAAATTCGTTCCAATTGAAATCAATGGAGCTGTATTTTGGAAGCTCAGTGTTATATAGAGTCCCAGTGATACGTACAGGAGATGCATCTCTAGCTATTTGTCATTTATCCATGATCGACCACAGTTTCAGAGATAAATAAATCTGGCTTCTCTCATTTCACTCAGGGTAAGCCCAGAGCTGATGCCTTATATGAATCCAATTAGTTCAACTCACCCCCAGTGGTTGTTGTGCATGTTGCTACGGGTCCACCATCCCAGAAGTAATGTATGCCTGTTTTTCTGTTCTCTATCCAAGTGGCGTTGAATTGACAATGCAAACATGAAGATGAAGGGCAAGGATATTCGGATGCCGCGCAGATACTTAGTGATATACACTAATATACTGTTGTTTCCAATCATTTATGCAGTTACACATATAAAATATCAATTATACAGATAATAGTTTTCCTCCACCAAGACAAGAGGGGTGACAATGCTTTGGGGGATTTGTGTCACGTTTTGGTTTTTGGTTGTTGACCATAAGAACTGTATTTGCAGACATCTGCACTCCGTGGACTTGAAGAAAGAACTTGGAGAAAATCCCTGGATTCTCTCCGCTTTTCTTCTTAAACAAGTGACATTGTTTGCTCTCCGGGCCTCCATGACCTTAGCTGTGGCTCAAGAGAATGCAAAGGTCTCCACTAAGATCCCTGCCATCTCCTATCTCTCCTCTCTGAATAACCTGGGATACATCCCATCTGTCCCTTAGGATTTATCCTCCTGAAGTTAGCCTTTTTTCCGTGGCAGCACAGCAGTAGCGATGCTCCCTCACGGCACCAGAGATCCAGCTTTGATACTGACCTCAGGTGCCCTCTGTGTGGAGTTTGCATGTTCTCCCTGTGACTGCGTGGGTTTCCTCTGGGTGCTCCGGCTTCCTACCTCATTCCACATTTGCAGGTTAATTGGCCTCTGTAAATTGCCCCCAAGTGTGCAGTGGGATAACTAGTGTGAACAGGTGATCAATAGTCGGCACGAACTCAGTGGGCCGATGGGCCTGTTTCCATGCTGTACTTCTAAACTAAACTGAACTAAAATAATGAATTTCCAAAGGGATGAAATTTCAACCCCACTTTCTTATGTGTGTTGAGAATTAACAATACATACAAAATGTGAGATACTTGAGAAATGAAGGTACCTGCAGAACCAGTTCTGAGTGCATGTTGCAACAATTCAGGATAGAGGATGACTCTTTGCCTGCAACAGTGGTTAACTTACCATGTTTGATTTTCATCACAGTTAAGTACAATGCTTTCATCTGCCTGTATGAATTGTTTTCTTTTCAATTTCTATATTCAGTTTGACAATTTGATTTGGTTTTGAAAATAGTCATAAGAATTCTGGAAACTTGGTCTTAGTGCTTAATAATGTAAAAATGCAGGAAAATGATCATTAATCTTCTTAAGGGCCTGTCCCACTAGGCGATTTTTTTAGGCGACTGCCGGCGACTATGACAATGGAAGTCACCGAGCCGCAGCCTGATCCATGCCGGTCACCTGGATGAATTCGGCACAGAGACTCTCACGGCAGCGGCGCAACGCTTCGATGCCTCCGACAGCCCGGGACTCTTGCACTGAGGCTGCTCCATGGCCGGAGCTGCAGTGAGCGACTCGCCAGCCCCGCTCACCGTCCGCATCTGTCCCCGCCGCTGCTTCTGCTTCCAACACCCGCGGCCCATGCAGTTGATATGAGTTTTGAATTTTTCGTTGATCACAGAATTTCTCACAACAGAGCGAGAGAAATTTGTGATCAGCGTGAGAATTTGGTGAAATGCGTGATTCTCACACTCAATGCATGGGAGTTGGCAGCCCTGCCTCTCAATCCCTCCCTCTCTCTACCCCTCTCCCTCCCCTCCCCCTCTCTCTCTCCCCCCCCCCTCTCACCCATCTCCCTCCCTCCCCTTCCCACTCTCTTCTCTCTCCCCCCCTCTCTCTCTCTCTCTCTCTCTCCCCCCTCTCTCCTCTCTCCCCCCTCTCTCTTTCCTCCTCTTCTCTCTCCCCTCTCTTTCTCGCTCCCCTTCTCTCTTCCCCTCCTCATTATCTCTTGCCCCTCTCTTTCTCTCCCCCTCTCGCTCTGCCTGTGTCTCCTTCTCTCTCTCTCCCCCCCTCCCTCTCTCCTCCCCTTCTCTTTCCCCTAACTCTCTCTCCCCCTCTCTCTCTCTCTCCCCCCTCTCTCTCTCTCTCTCTCTCTCTCTCTCTCTCTCTCTCTCTCTCTCTCTCTCTCTCTCTCTCTCTCTCTCTCTCTCTCTCTCGATAGAGGGAGAGAGAGAAAGGGGGGCCGAGACAGAGAGAGAGTCTCTCTCAACGTCTTTCTCCCTCCTCCCCTCTCTCTCCCTCTCCTCTCTCTCTCCCCTCTCTCCCCTCTCCCTTTCTCTCTCTCTCCCTCTCTCTTTCCCCTCTCTCTCTCTCTCTCTCTCTCTCTCCCTCTCTCTCTCCCTCTCTCTCCCTCTCTCTCTCTCTCTCTCCCTCTCTCTCTCTCTCTCTCTCTCTCTTTTCTCTCTCTCCCCAACTCTCTCCCTCTCTCTCCCTCTCTCTTCTTCTCTCTCTCCTCTCTCTCCCTCCCTCTCTCTCCCCCTCTCTCTCTTTCTCCCCTGTCTCTATCTCCTCTTTCTCTTTGCCCCCCCCCATCTCTCTCTCTCTCCCCCTCTCGCCCTCTCTCTTTTACCACCCCCTCCCTCTTCCCCCTCTCCCATTCTCTCCTACCCTCTTCTCCCTCTCCACCCCCTCTCTCTTCCCTCTTTCTTCCCTCTAACCCCGTTCTTTCTTCTCTCCCCCCTCTCTCCCTCTCTCTCTCTCTTCCTCTCTCTCCTTTCACCCCCCTCTGTCTCTCCCCTCTCTCTCCTCTCACCTCCTCTCTCTCTCCCCGCTGTCTCCCTGTCTCCTTCCCCTCTCTCTCTCTCCACCTCCCTTTGAGAGTCTGTCCCTTCGGCACAGAGACTCTCGCGGCAGCGGCGCAACGCTTCCGACGCCTCCGACGGCCCGGGACTTGCACTGTCCGGAGTGCTCCATGGCCAGAGCTGCAGCGAGCGACTCTTCAGCGCCGCAAACACTCGACAATCCCGGCTCCCCGCATCTGTTCCCGCCGCTGGTTCTGCTCCCATCCCTCCCGCAGCCCCGGCTCTCCAACACCTGTGGACCATGCAGTTTATCCGAGTTTAAAATTTCCGTTGATCACAAAATTTCTCACCACTGAGCGTGAGAAATGTCTGATCAGCGTGAGGGTGTGAGAGTTTGCTTGAGGGCGCGAGTCTCACGCTCAAAGCGTGAGAGTTGGCAGCCCTGCGACTGTCGCCAAAATGTTTTGAACATTTCCAAATCCAGCGGCGACCACAAAAACGCTATGATTCTTTGGGCGACTGAGGGGACGACTCACGACCATGCAGGTGACACCCCGGCAACCGTGTGGCAACAGCCTAGTCGCCGGCAGTCGCCTAAAAAATCGCCTAAGTGGGACAGGCCCTTTAAGCTGTAAGCAATTGATTTTAAGGATGAGTTTATTTCAACTGTAATGTTGGGTTTGGGAAGGTAGGGTTGTTTTTCTCGAAGCAAAGAAAGCTGAGAGATGATTTGACTTTGGTGTACAATGTAATGAGGCATTTAGAGGGGATCAATGAAGAAAAGCTGCTTCAATTAATATAGGGATTACAGATTATGAAACAGATTCAATGTTTTGTTTTGAGTTTAGAGATACAGCATGGAAACAGGTCCATCTGCCCATCGAGTCTACGCTGACCATTGATAACTGGTTCTAAGTTATCCCACTTTCTTCCATTCTCCGCACACCAGGAGCAATTTTACAGAAGCTAATTAACCTACAAATCCGCACGTCTTCGGAATGTGGAAGAAAACCAGAGCGGTCATAAGGAGAATGTGCAAACTCCACTCAGAGAGCACCCAAGATCATGGTCAAACCAGGGTATCTGGTGCTGCGAGGCAGCAGCTATACCAGCTCTGTCACTGGTCAAAAGTAAATGGGGAATATGAGGAAAATCCTTTTCTCAAACATATTTATGAACCTGCTGACTATGAGCCTAGTGGACACAAAAGGGAAGCCTGACTTTCAATAGGGAAATGAATGGCAATAATTTACAGGGCTTTAGGAAATGAGTCGGGGAATAGGACTGACAGATTATCCGATCAGGATCCGGAATGGACTTGATCACCAAATGACTTCCTCCTTTATTGTACTGTAACTTTTATATGGTTCTCTATGATAACTCTCTCATCAATGCTTTGTGAATGGTACAAATGTGCTTCACTAAAATGGTAATGCTGTGGTGTGGTCGGCCTTCAGGAAAAAGTGTAAGAAGAAAAAATAATAGAAGCTGAAGTAGCTATTCAGTCCATCAAACTTGCCCCATCATTCAATATGGAATTTGATATTAGGAACAAGGAGGTCCTACTGCAGTTGTACAGGGCCATGGTGAGACCACACCTGGAGTATTGTGTGCAGTTCTGGTCTCCTAATTTGAGGAAGGACATTATTGCTATTGAGGGAGTGCAACGTAGGTTCACAAGGTTAATTGCTGGGATGGCAGGACTGACATACGATGAAAGAATGGAATTTGGAAGGATGAGAGGATATCTATAGAATCATATAAAATTCTTAAGGGCTTGGACAGGCTAGGTGCAGGTAAAATGTTCCCGATGTTGGGAGAGTCCAGAACCAGGGGTCACAGTTTAAGAATAAGGGGTAGGCCATTTAGGACTGAGATGGGGAAAACCTTTTTCACCCAGAGAGTTGTGAATCTGTGGAATTTTCTGCCACAGAAGGCAGTGGAGGCCAATTCACTGGATGTATTCAAGAGAGAGTTAGATAGAGCTCTTAGGGCTAACGGAATCATGGGATATGGGGTGAAAGCAGGAACGGGGTACTGATTTTGGATGATCAGCCATGATCATAATGAATGGCGGTGCTGGCTCAAAGGGCCGAATGGCCTACTCCTGCACCTATTTTCTATGTTAATATGATCATGGCTGATCTACCCCTGGCCTCATCTCCTCTTCTGTGCCAGTTCCTCATAGCCCTTGGTTAGACAATAGGCAATAGGTGCAGGAGTAGCCATTCGGCCCTTCGAGCTAGCACCGCCATTCACTGAGATCATGGCTGATCATCCACAATCAGTATCCCATTCCTGCTTCTCTCCATATCCCTTGACTCCGCTATCTTTAAGAGCTCTATCTAACTCTCTCTTGAAAGCATCCAGAGAATTGGCCTCCACTGCCTTCCAAGGCAGAAAATTCCACAGATTCACAACTCTCAGGGTGAATACGTTCTAAATGGTCTACCCCTTAATATTAAGCTGTCGCCCCTGGACTGGACTCCCCCAACATCGTGAACATGATTACCTTCCTCTAGTGTGTCAAATCCCTTAATAATCTTACATGTTTCAATAAGATATCCTCTCATCCTTCTAAATGCCAGTGTATACAAGCCCAGCCGCTCCATTCTTTCAATGCTCTGCTTCTCTGCTTTTTCAAAAATGAACCTATTTCCTCTTAAAATTCTCCCAATGACTTAACCTTCCCCCAACATAGAGGGTTCCAAAAAATCAACACCCTTTGCAAAAAGGAAGTGAAATGTGTCATTTTCCTCTTAACATGAAATGTCACCACATTGGCATTGAGACAGAGAACACCTATGGTTAGAACCACGCACTGAGAGAAGTTCGATTTAGTCTTGTGCCTCACTCTGTTCCTAATCTGTGTCACAAAACTAACCTGGGAATCTATTTACATAAAGGGAGAAGAGAATATCGATTGCCCCGTATCGATTTTCCATTGAATGCTTGGTCAAAGGAGGGATAAAGGGGACGGTAGCTGTAATTGAGTTGGTCAAGTGTGTGCTTGGGCTGGTGAAAGATTAAGACCAACTTACTTTGTAGAAAGTTAGCAATGAGAAAAGTGAAGATAGACAAAGAATACTGGGTTAACTCAGCGGGACAGGCAGCATCTCTGGAGAGAAGGAATGGGTGACGTTTCGGGTAGGGACCCGTCTTCAGGCTCCCGTGCCGAACAGTCAGCTATTCCTTTTCTCCAGAGAAGCTGCAGGGCCCGCTGAGTTAACCCAGCATTTTGTGTCTATCTTCGGTGTAGACCAGCATCTGCAGTTCCTTCCTACACATAGCGTGCTTTTCATCAATGGCAAAATGCAGCTTTGTTCCATGGGTTGACAATGTGTACAACGTCACAACAAAGGCGAAAATAGACCATCTTCTTTGATTTCAGTGCAGGAAGAGTAATAAATCAGATGATGCCAGAATGAAAGGAAATTCCAGAAAAATAGCATAATTACAGACTGCACGCAGTTCTCTGTTGCCCTGGTGATGAAGCAAAATCTCACCCTTTGCTCAGTTGTGCGAATTCAGCAACATCACTGCGCAGGGATTGAAAGAAATACTGATCCCTCTGGACTAAATGTTTTCATTATTTGTCTGCCATTCTCTTCTACCAAACATGTAAAGCAATAAATAGTCAAATAGCCAACTATCCACATGGAAAATCTTGCAGAGATCTTTCATTTGAGCCTGTGATTTTTTTTCATTTTTCAATCTGTAAACCATAGATCAATCAAGATATGCCTCACAGAAAGTTGACGTCAATGAGGGAATCTTGCATAAAAATGAATAATTTTATAGAAACATAGAAACATAGAAAATAGGTGCAGGAGTAGGCCATTCGGCCCTTCGAGCCTGCACCGCCATTCGATATGATCATGGCTGATCATCCAACTCAGTATCCCATCCCTGCCTTCTCTCCATACCACCTGATCCCTTTAGCCACAAGGGCCACATCTAACTCCCTCTTAAATATAGCCAATGAACTGGCCTCAACTACCTTCTGTGGCAGAGAATTCCACAGATTCACCACTCTCTGTGTAAAAAATGATTTTCGCATCTCGGTCCTAAAAGACTTCCCTCTTATCCTTAAATTGTGACCCCTTATTCTGGACTTCCCCAACATCGGGAATAATCTTCCTGCATCTAGCCTGTCCAACCCCTTAAGAATTTTGTAAGTTTCTATAAGATCCCCCTCAATCTTCTAAATTCTAGCGTGTACAAGCCGAGTCTATCCAGTCTTTCTTCATATGAAAGTCTTGCCATCCCAGGAATCAGTCTGGTGAACCTTCTCTGTTCTCCCTCTATGGCAAGAATGTCTTTCCTCAGATTATTGGTCAAGTATTCACATACAAGGAATTTACTTTGGTGCTCCGCTCGCAAGTGACAACATGTCATTAAGTGACAGTTAGGAATGACGCATAAAACATTAAACATTAATAATAAAACATTATTGATAATAATAAAAGCAAACTGGTTCAATGGTTCTTTATTGTCCCATGTACCAAGGTCCAGTGAAATATTTTGCATACAGTTCAGGAAAGAGTTACTATGCATCAGCACAATCTTAAATTGGGTACAAAGCGTATCAAAATAGTCCACTGAGACAATTTACAAGAGTCGCTAGGTTTTGGTGCTGTTTTCAAGGTCTATGTTGCTTTAAGTGCAGCTGGCCATAAAGGCCCGTTGTCCTGGTAGCGTTACAAGGTCAGCCTGGCCATGTGAGGTTGTAGATGTCCTCCACTGCCGCTCCACTGTTTTGTGTTGCTGCAAGCGTGTCCGGTCTGTGTGCCCGGTCTCTTGGAGTGACGCCTGATCCAGTCGAGCCCTGGGCTTGTGCAGGGCACCCAGTCATTGTGTTTTAGTTTAGTTTAGTTTAGCTTAAGAGATTTTAGTTTAGATGTACAGCGCAGAAACAAGCTCCTTGGCTCAACAAGTCGGCGCCGTCCCCGCATGCTATGTTAGGGCGGCACAGTGGCGCTGGGATGCTGTCACCACTGAGTTTGTACGTTCTCCACAGTCCAAACACGTACAGGTTAGTAGATAAAATTGGCTTGGTAAATGTAATAATTGTCCCTAGTGTGTGTAGGATAGTTTAAATATGTGGGGATCGCTGGTTGGCATGGACCTGGTGAGCCGAAGGGCCTGTTTCCGCGCTTTTTCACTGTATCTCTAAATTAAACTAAA
This sequence comes from Leucoraja erinaceus, assembly GCF_028641065.1. NCBI lineage: Eukaryota > Metazoa > Chordata > Chondrichthyes > Rajiformes > Rajidae > Leucoraja > Leucoraja erinaceus. Next base: position 8,898,697 of record NC_073391.1, on the reverse strand, counting down.
CTAACACTATACTACACACTAGGGACAATTGGGACTTTTGGTGTGTGGAAGGAAACCAGAGCATCCAGGGAAAACCCACGGTCATGGGGAAAACGTACAAACTCCGTACAGACAGGATCGGTAGTCAGGGAAGATCATCAAAGACCCCTCACACCCCAACCATGGACTATTTGCCCTCCTCCCATCAGGGAGGCGGTACAGGAGCCTCAGGTCACGTACTAGTAGGATGAGGAACAGCTTCTACAACAATACAATCACATTGCTGAACTCGGAGTCCCGCCGATAGATTTCTCCGGTCCCTCCTTCCCCATTGTTTAATTATTCTGTATTTTTTTTATTATTCTGTATCTTCTCTCTTTCTATTTTTTTAATTTCTTTATGCACAACTACTACGGACTGACACAAAACTGCATTTCGTTGTACTCATACTTGTATTTGTGCGATGACATTAAAGTTGAATTGAATTGAATTGAACCCGGGACTCTGGCGCTGTGAGGCAGCAACTCTACCGTTGCGCCACTGTGCCGTCTTAGTCCGAATCCTTGCATTGGCCAGTGAACCACTGTCCCGGGGGGTGCCCACCACTGCTGAAAGTAAGACCTCGGTTCCTCTCACAGTCTCTTTGTTCCTTGTGTCCACAGCCGCCATCTCTCTCCACCCTCCCCTCCAGTTCTCCGGTCTTCAGGGATGAGCAGGGACTGGGCTCAGCAACTTCCTACTCGACACGGGCTTACTGGCTCCATGCCGGGCAAGCCAGGCCTGCTGCCAAGCGATCAGCGATGCACCGGGAAATACATGTACTGGAATAATTCAGTGGGTCAGGCAGCATCTGTAGAGGGAAATGGACCAGACAACATTTTGAGTTGGGATCTTCTTCAGCCTCATCAGTCTGATAAAGGTCCTGACATGAAACATCGTCTATTTTCCACCATATATTCCACCTGACCCACTGAGTTCCTCTTAAGAGATGGATTACGCAAGGGCCGTTGTGGTCCCTGGATGGTAGTGAGGAAGGAAGTGCAGGGGCAAGTGTGTGAGAAGGAACTGCAGGTGCTGGTTTAAATCGAAGATAAACACAAAAAGCTGGAGTAACATCACGACCCATCCCTTCTCTCCAGAGATGCTGCCTGTCCCGCTGAGTTGCTCCAGCTTTTTGTGTCTGGTGCAGGGACAGGTGTTACATCTCCTGGGGTTGCTGGGAAAAGTACATGGGGAGGGGGCAGGTTGGGCGGGAACCAAGGAGTTTGTGGTGAGTGTGAAATCTATGGAAAGTGGAAAGGATTTTAAGAAACAGTTGGACAGGTACATGGATAGGACAGGTTTGGAGGGTTAAGCCACTGTCCCACTTAGGAAACCTGAACGGAAACCACTGGAGACTTTGCGCCCCACCCAAGGTTTCCGTGTGGTTCCCGGAGGTTGCAGGTGGTTGCCGGAGGTTGCAGGTAGTGGATGCAGCTAGGGAGACTGACAAAAACCTCCGGGAACCTCCGGGAACCGCACGGAAACCTTGGGTGAGGCACAAAATCTTCAGAGGTTTCCGTTCAGGTTTCCAAAGTGGGACAGGGTCATTATGGACCAAGCGTAGGCAAGTGGGACTAGTGTAGCTGGGACATTGCTGGCTGGTGTGGGCAAGTTGGGCCGAAGGGCCTATTTCCACACTGTGTTACTTTATGACTCTATCTATGATTAGTGGCAGGAGGATGTGACTGATGATGGGATTACCTTCCATCTGGCAACAATTTCTCCCACTATCTCCCACAATCCCTTTTGTTTCCCCTCTTTTCCCTCGTCCCACCACACCTAATCTGACACCCTTTGTCTCACCATCACCCCTAACCGTTGTCACTTACTCCACCCATCTACCGATCAAAACTCCCCTCCCCTGTATCCACCTATCACTTGCTGGCCTTTGTCCCGACCCTGACCTCTTTCTCCCACCTACTACTATCAATCTGAAGAAGGGTCTTGACAGGAAACGCCTATCCATTCCCTCTACCGATGTTGCCTGATCTGTTAAGATCCTCCAACACTTTATGATTAATCAGTAAGTGATAATCATTTTTTTACATTTAATTTTCTGTTTGTTGTTCAAATATTCAACCTGGAACAAGGACTATCTCTTACTCCACAGATGCTGCCTAACCTTTTGAGTGTTTTCAACATTTACTGTTTCTACTTCCAATTTCCAGCATCTGTAGATTTTGCCTTTTGTATCAGTCAGAATATTTTTCATATCAGCGGAGAGATTTTCACTTTAATTTACATTTTGATGCAAACAGCTTCTATTGCCCTTGATTCTACCAGATGCCTGGCACCTCTGCATCTCTGTATCTTCCCTTTAGTCCCTCAGTCCCTTTTCTACACATCGATTGACTCTTATTGCCTAAGTAGAGGTAACTAACAGAACATCAGTTGTTATATATCACAATTACTGAGCTCTTTCTCTCCTGTTGCTTATTTTACTGAAATATTACAAAAACACTGAAGTCATCGGCAGTTCATTACACTCTGTGGCAATATGGCTGCCCCTTAGCAGTCAACTGACCGATAGCCAAGCTGATGTTAATGTGTCTTGCTATTCTTGCTATTGAGGAAGTGCAGCGTAGGTTTACAAGGTTAATTCCTGGGATGGCGGGAATGTCATATGTTGAGAGAATGGAGCAGGTGGGCTTGTACACTCTGGAGTTTAGAAGGACGAGAGGGTATCGCATTGAAATATTATAAGATTGTTAAGCGTTTGGACATGCTAGAGGCAGGAAACATGTCCCCGATGTTGGGGGAGTCCAGAACCAGGGGCCACAGTTTAAGAATAAGGAGTAAGCCTTTTGGAATGGAGACGAGGAAACACTTTTTCTCACTGAGAGTGGTGAGTCTGTGGAATTCTCTGCCTCAGAGGGCGGTGGAGGCAGGTTCTCTGGATGCTTTCAAGAAAGAGCTATATAGGGCTCTTAAAAATAGAGGAGTCATATATGGGGAGAAGGCAGGGACGGGGTACTGATTGGGGATGATGAGCCATGATCACATTGAATGGCGCTGCTGGCTCGAAGGGCCGAATGGCCTACTCCTGCACCTATTGTATTGTCTATTGTCTGTTGTGTCTCTTTAGAGGTAGTGGCACTTTCGGTTCAGGTTGCCATTGGGAAAGCCATAGTTTCTGGCTGTGACGCTGACTGTGCCCCGACCATTGCCTCATCAAACACTCTCAATGAAACAAGGAGCCTCTTAGGAGGATTACACTGCAGAACAATGGCTGATGACATTGCAGCACTTAGCTACTGCTTAATCTAGGCTGGATGGATTCCAGTTCCTGGGAGAGTAAGTATATGGTTGGCAGGGAAGCTGTTCCATGTGCCACTACATTATTTACTTGCCATTGGGAGCAACTTTCCTATCCCCAATGCTGTGATTTAAACATGTTATGAAGGACCTGTAATGAGCTGCATGCATCATTTTATCATTTTATGTCACTGCTCTGGCAACATTCTCAGCATACCACAAGTACTGAAACCAATTAAAATTCCCTCGTTGTTGCTCCAAGTATTACATAACTCGGTGCAGCCAGAAATTAAATCTGAGTGTACTTACTGAATATACAGTGCAGAATATACCTGTCCATAATCTGGATCGATCACAAAATAAAATATGACATTTACTCTGAGTTCAATAAAGGCTGTGGTATACTTTCTGGAACCTCCGTGCATCTGATGCATGAAGAGTCCAGACATGTCTAGCAAAAACTAATAAATGTCTGTGAACATCACTGTTGGATGTGACTGATGCATAATGCTTGCTACGCCCACTTCACTAGTTTCCAGGGCACCATTTTCAAGGTCAAATGATATTGTCAGTGTTGTCCACACCCATGAAGGAGTAACTAAACCAGACCTCCCGTGAAGAAATTATTCATTGACCAGCCCTAAACGGCCCTGGTTATATAGTTATTCATGCATCAATTCATATATTGGCAGAACATTTGTCGTCCATTTAAGTGATTTGTGTTAGCCAGGAAGGAGGAAGGTGGCAAGTGTTATCCAGAAACCTCCAGCTGTGTCAAATAGTGTCTAATCAGCCATAGCTCCTTTTTATCTTTGCAAACAGAGATCTTCCCAACACATTACATTACAGAAAAACAGTCATGCAAGAACCAGCCAGATGCACACATGAACTTTCACATTAACAATTTAAAATTCCCTTAAGCTTAATTGAAGGAGGTCTGGTATTTTCCAATGCCCATAGCAAACCAAGAGGTGTCAGGTTGAATTGCTGTGTATGTGAATCGGCCAGGGTAGGAGATATTCAACTAAAGCTGATGTCAATACGCCTGATCTGTGGAGGGGCATAGCAAACAGCTGGGATGTCATGAGCATTACATTGTACCCCAAGTGCACATATATTAGCATCAGCTTTTAACATTCAAGAGTCAAGAGTAGTTATTTGTTCTGTGCACCAGATATGAACAGGAACAATGAAATCCTTATTTGCTGCAGTTTTGCAGACACAAATAGTTTGCTGACCTTTGTCAAACCAATCGCTCACAGCTACAGCGTTCCATACAGAACCTGTTATGTTAAATCCTGTCCTGTGTGGACTGTGCTCTGCACACAAGCTACTGAATAGATTATTTCCTCATATTTTGAGTTTTAATATTCACACCATCTGCAGCTCTCTGTAAGGTGATATATCATCTGATTACTTATTTACATTGCTGCTTTTTTTTTAATTACCAGGTCTGTGCTATTTTTTTTTCTGTTTTGTATTTGTTATTAAATTGATTGGAGGCATTTTAACCGCGAGGCTGTCGGTGAAAATGGAGGTTGTGATTTGGGAAGTGTGTGGGCGAACTTCATTATAACCTGAAGCACAGTCACAGTGAGATGGCTGACCCCTGGTGCAGATGAACAATGCTCGAAAGGCTGTGTGAGAGACCTTTTCATGAAAGGTGTGTCAGTAATGTTTAGTTTAGTTTAGTTCAGAAATACAGCGTGGAAACAGGCCCTTCGGCCCTCGGAGTCCATGCCGACCAGCGATCTCCGCATGTCAACACTATCCTACACACACCGGGGACAATTTTTACACTTATGCCAAGACAATTAGCCTTCACACCTGTACGTCTTCGTAGTGTGGAAGGAAAGCGAAGACCTCGGAGAAAACACACGCAGGTCACGGGGAGGACGTACAAACTCCGTATAGGCAGCACCCACAGTCGGGATCGAACCCGGGTTCTCCGTTGCCACAAGCGCTGTAAGACAGCAACTCTACCGGTTCGCCACGTGCTGCACTAATTAATATAATGAAGATATATATTAGTGACCCATTGTGTCGGAGGATTCTGATTAAACGTCGATGGCCCGGCTTTCTCACTTTGGGGGGAATTGGGCAGGTGAACGGTGGCAAAATCAGCCACATCCTGAGGCTAAAGTTCCTTCTTCCACCGCCATCCCTAACAACACATTCCAGGAAAAAAATGACCAAAATCATCTCCTTTAAACTTTCCCTCTCTCACCTTAAAGTATGCAGTCCACTCTTTAACATTCCCGCCCTGGGCAAAAGGTTCTGACTATCGACCTTATCTAAGCCTCTTATACTTCCACCAGGTCTCCAGAGAGTGGTAGCTGTGTGGAATGAGCTTCCAGTGAAGGTGGTGGAGGCAGGTTCGTTTTTATCATTTAAAAATAAATTGGATAGTTATATGGATGGGAAGGGAATGGAGGGTTATGGTCTGAGCGCAGGTATATGGGACTAGGGGAGATTATGTGTTCGGCACGGACTAGAAGGGTCGAGATGGCCTGTTTCCATGCTGTAATTGTTATATGGTTATATGGTCTCCCCCTCAACCTCCAATGTTCCAGAGGAAATATTCCATTCAACCACAAGCTGATGTCCCACCAGCTCCTGACGCTACTCGACCATGGAGAAACAAGAAGCTGCCGATGCTGGTTGACAAAAAAAAAGACAGGGGAGGTGTGTTTGTAAGTTAGTTACAGTATCTAAAATTGGAGAATTCAATGCTCATACTATTGGATTGCAAGCTGCCCAAACAGAATATGAGGTGCTTTTCCTCTAGCCTGTGTATGGCTTGAATCTAACAATGGAGGAGGCCCAGGACAGAAAGTGCAGTGTATGAATGGGAAGAGGAGTAAAAATGGTTAGCAACCAGATCCCGTAGGCCTTGGCTGAGTGCAAGTGTTTGATGTGCTTGGTCACGCTGATGTATTGGAGGCAATATTGGGTACACGCGATGCTGTAGATGAGGTTAGATGAGGTGCACGTCCTGCCAGCCTCCGCAACCAACACATAGTCGCCACTTTCAACGTGATCATCGTGAGAAGGCTTTGTCCAGCCCCTCCTCTCTTCCAGCTTTTGCTCTAACACCATAATCAGTCTGAAGGAAAGTCCAAGGTACACAAAAACGCTGGAGAAACTCAGCGGGTGCAGCAGCATCTATGGAGCGAAGGAAATAGGCAAAGTTTCGGGCCAAAACCCTTCTTCAGACTGATGGAGGGTGGGGGGAGGCGGGGAGAAGAAAGGAAAAAGGAGGAGGAGAGCCCGAGGGCTGAGGGAGAGCTGGGAAGGGGAGGAGACAGCAAGGGCTAACACAATTGTGAGAATTCAATGTTCATGCCACCAGGATGCAGACTCCCCAAGGTGCCGTTCCACCAATTGCCGGTGTTGCTCACTCTGGCCGTGGAGGAGGTCCAGGATAGAGAGGTCGGATACGGAATGGGAGGGGGAGTTGATGTGCTGAGCCACCGGGAGGTCAGGTTGGTTAATGCGGACCGAGAGGAGGTGTTCGGTCTCACCGATGTAGATCGGTTGACATCTAGAGCAGCGGATGCAATAGATGAGGTTGGATGAGATGCAGGTGAACCTCTGTCGCACCTGGAACGACTGCTTGGGTCCTTGAATGGAGTCGAGGGGGAAGGTAAAGCGACAAGTGTAGCATCTCTTGCGGTTGCAACGGAAGGTGCCCGGGGAAGGGGTGGTGCAGGAATGAAAGGGAAGAATTGACAAGGGAGTTACGGAGGGAGCGGTCTTTGCGGAAGGCAGACAGGGGGGGAGATGGGAAGATGTGGCGAGTTGTGGGGTCACGTTGGAGGTGGCGAATCTGATGGAGGACTATTTGTTGAAGGAAAGTCCAGCCTGAAGAAGTTAGTGGGAGAGCTCCACCAATCCACATTTGTACTTTCCAACAAGGGAGCAGCTCAATGCTGGACTTTTCCAATGAGTTGGTAATAACCGGCACCCGAGGCCTAGTAAGTCTGCACCAAACGTGAACAATGTGAGGTGCTGGGTGACCTGGACAGCATCGAAATGAGAGTTGAAAACAGACCCAGATATTGTGTCCATTTAAAAAACAACTCTCCTGGAACAGGGAACTCACTGTTGAGATGTGGTGGGTGGAATTCTGCCGCATATGCTGTATACAGCAGAACGTAGTGGTCAATAGTAGTGAGGGTTTCAAATTCTGCTCAACTTACAGTGGAAATTCCTGCACAGAGAACAGAAAGAGAAATTACTGCTCAGGAGGGCATTTTGATATTTAATCTGCGGTCTGGCAACATATCCTGTCTGCACTGACCTTGTACAATGCTTTGTCCGAATGATTATTGAATGGCTCGGATCTTTTTTAGAGAGAGCTAAAAGGATTGCTGTCAGCATTAGCAACTCACGCAACTAAGTACCAAACTGCTAACTAAGCTGTATTGTCATTTCTTTCCCAATTCCATTTCCTAATACGGTATCAGTGGAGGTAGCTCCCTCATGACTGAAATATTTGCTTTGAAGTGCCCTCGAACCACTTAAAAAAAAATCAAATATTAGTCATTTCTTTTGACAGATACCAGTTCTGAGATCATTTTCAAATGCCTTTCCAATTTTTTGCATTTAATTTATAATTTTGTGCATTTAATTTATAATTTAATTTATAATTTTTAATTTATCAATATGTGTAGGAAGGAACTGAAGATGCTTGTTTAAACAGAAGATAAACAGAAAAAGCTGGAGTAACTCAGTGGTCAGACAGCATCTCTGGAGAAAAGGAACATATAACGTTTTGACAAGGGTCTCGATCCGAAAGGTCTCTATTCCTTTTCTCCGGAGATGCTGTCTGACCTGCTGAGTCCAGCTTGTTGTGTCTGTCTCCAGTATCATTACAACTGGATGTCGGTTGCTTCCACGTAATAAAAAGCAGCCAGAAAATTAGAATTACAAAAAAATTGTTATTTATAGGTGTAGTTCAAGATCCAATTAAACTTTTCACCCAAAATTGTACCTGGTCACAATTGTTTCTCAGACTGATATCTGTCCCCTTTCATTGGAGACTTTTTGTGCGTGATTTCTGAAACACCTGGGTATTAAGAATTTTACAGGCGATCTTATAGAAACATATAAAATTCTTAAGGGAATGGACAGGCTAGATGCAGTAAAAATGTCCCTGATTTTGGGTGTCCAGAACCAGGGGTCACAGTTTAAGATAAGGGGTAGGCCATTTAGGACTGAGATGAGGAAAAACATTTTCACCTAGAGAGATGTGAATCTGTGGAATTCTCTGTCACAGAAGGCAGTGAAGGCCAATTCACTGAATGTTTTCAACAGAGAGTTAGATAATGGAACCAATGGATAGGGAGAGAAAGAAGGAATGGGGAACTGATTTCGGATGATCAGCCATGATCATATTGAATGGTGGTGCTGGTTCAGATTCAGATTCAGGTTCAAACTTTATTGTCATTGTGCAGTGTACAGTACAGAGACAACTAAAAGCAGTTAGCATCTCCCTAGAAGAGCGACAAAGAATATGAGCAATAAATAAATATATTTACGTAGTCACAGTAGTGCAATTATTTTTTCTTGGTGTCGGGGGGGGGGGTGTGATTGGCAATCATCGAGGTACAGTGCTGAGTAAATGTAACAGCCGCAGGGAAGAAGCTGTTTCTGGACCTGCTGGTCCGGCAACGGAGTGACCTGTAGCGCCTCCCGGATGGTAGGAGGATAAACAGTCTGTGGTTGGGGTGAGAGCAGTCCTTGGCGATGCTGAGCGCCCTTCGCAGACAACGCTTGCTTTGGACAGACTCAATGGAGGGGAGTGAGGAACCGGTGATACGTTGGGCAATTTTCACCACCCTCTGCAATGCCTTCCGTTCGGAGACAGAGCAGTCTACAATGAGCTCCTTGGTCTTTTTGGAGCGTTGAATGGCCTATTCCTGCATCTACTTTCTATGTTTCTATTATTGACTGGAGCCTGTGCTGTGTCGATGTGTTCTTGCATTCGTGCCATTTAACTTGACCCAGTTGACATGTCAACATTATTTAGTTTGAATCAGTCGAGGATAGCAGGCGGGAAGTCAAGGACACCGTCCCAATATCTTCCCAAAATTCTTTCACAATTTGCAGAGTTATGTTTGGAATTCAAGCGGGGAATGTACCTCCGTCACGGACAACATTTGATCTGATCTGATCTTGGTGCACTCATGAGTTTCGACAGTTTCTAAATCAGCAAAGACTGCCAATTGTTAGGTGGAACCTTTCTTGGTAAAAATCCAAAGGCTAACTTTATGCAAAGGAACAGTTTAATGTGCAGAATCAATGCAAACCAGGCCCGTAAAGCAACCAGAAATGTATTAAATATCCTTTGGCATAAATGGCATTGAAAAAGCAGAGTGGGTCACTCTAACAATGATGGCAATGTTGCTTAATGATTAAGATCGTTAGTCGAAAGGTTTCATAGTTTATTGTACCCTACCCTTGTGTAAAGTGTTGCTCAGTGTTGCATTCTCTATTGTGCTGCTGCATATTCATGCAGTTGCAGGTCATTAGCTTCGCTGCTGTGATCTCGGCAACCAGTTCTTAAAGGGACACCCAGCAGGGCCAACAAAACTCCAGTCTGAAGAAGGGTCTCGACCCGAAAAGTCACCCATTCCTTCTATCCAGAGATGCTGTCTCTCTGAGCATCTCCCTGCATTTTGTGTCAAACTCCTCCAGTGCTGGAAATGCTGCTGCTGATTGAATAGATGCTGCAATGATGGTAGGTGGGCGGGCGGGGGAGCGTTCCTTGGGAATCAGGGCATGAGAGGAGACGGGGCAAGCTGATGATGAATAGTATCTGAGGGAATCAATGCATAGATAGGCTAGACAGTTAGAACCTTTTTACCAAGGTGGAAATTTCAAAAGGCAGCACAGTGGCTCAGCGGTAGAGTTACTGCCTTACTGCGCCACAGACCCAGGTTCGATCCTGACAAGGGCTGCTGTCTGTACAGAGTTTGTACCTTCTCCCACTGACTGCGGGTGTTTCCTCCAGCTGCTCAGGTTTCCTCCTCGCACTCCAAAGACGTGCAGGTTTCAATGTTAATTGGCATCGGTATAATTTCAAATTGTCCCTAGTGTGTAGGATAGTGCTAGTGTATGGGGTGATCGCTGGTCGGTGCGGACTCGGTGGACCGAAAGGCCTGTTTCCGCACTGTATCTCTAAACTAAACTAAACTAAACTAAAACTACAGGCCACAGCTAGAAAATCAGAAGAAGGAAGCATATTGGAGATGGAAGGGCTAAATGATTTTTTACACAGAGCATGGTAGGTGCCTGGATTGCAGGTAGAAGCCAATGTGATTGTGGTGTTTAAGTGATTTTTAGATTGACACTTGGATATGCAGGGACTGGAGGGATATGGAGTATATTCAGGCAGAGGACTAATTTAAGTTGGCATCACGGACAGAGAGGGTAGGAGGGCCTGTTCCTGTGCTGTACTGTTCTATGTTCTATGTTACGCACAGTAGCTGTGGAAACTCCAGGGCCACACAAGGCTCAACCAATGAGGAAGGAGCCAGACGGGTCCTTGAAAGGGGGAGTGGGGTTCATAACGCCAATACTCTGGGATAACTGGCAAATGCCAATGCCTACTCTGTCTACGATGAAGCTTCTCTCTTCAGTAGGATGAGAGGGGATTTTATTGAAACATATAAGATTGTTAAGGGTTTGTACACGCTAGAGGCAGGAAACTTGTTCCCGATGTTGGGGGAGTCCAGAATCAGGGGCCACAGTTTAAAAATTAGGGGTAAGCCATTTAGAACGGAGACGAGTAAACACATTTTCTCACAGAGAGTGGTGAGTCTGTGGAATTCTCTGCCTCAGAGGGCGGTGGATGCCGGTTCTCTGGATACTTTCAAGAGAGAGCTAGATAAGGCTCTTAAAGATAGAGGATATGGGAAGAAAGCAGGAACGGGGTACTGATTTGGGATGATCAGTCATGATCACATTGAATGGCAGTGCTGGCTCTAAGGGCCGAATGGTGCGAAGGAAATAGGCAACGTTTCGGATCGAGACCCGTCTTCTGACCCGACCCGAAACGTCTCAACCCGAAACGTCGCCCATTTCCTTCGCTCCATAGATGCTGCCTCATCCGCTGAGTTTCACCAGCATTTTTGTTTTCCTTCAATTTTCCAGCATCTGCAGTTCCTTCTTCAATAAAAATAAAAGGATTTATTCTACAAAATTTGGATTCTTTCAAAAGGCCGCACTTAATGGCCTAGAAGGCCGCAGGTTCCTCACCCCTGTCCCTGTGGAATGAATATTGATTTCTCTAACTTCAAGTAACCCTGGCATTCCCTCACTCTCTATCCTTACCCCACCCAAGTAGCACTAGCTTCTCGTTCACCCAACAAACAGCCAACAATGGCCTGTTTCCTTTATCACCTTTACTTTTTTGCATATCTTTCAATCTTTGATCGTTATCTCTCTACATCATCGTTTATATCTTTTGTTTCCCTTATCCCTAACCAGTCTGAAGATGGGTTTCAACCCGAAGTGTCACTCATTCCTTCTCTCCAGAGATGCTGCCTGTCCCGTTGAGTTACTCCAGCTTTTTGTGTCTATCTGGTGGAGGAACTCAGCAAGTCTGCTTCTCTGTAGACAAAGGGATAGTTGTGATACTGCATGAGGATTACGTCAGGTCCTCTTGCAGGGTGTTGACCTGAAATGGTTACTATCCTTCAGCCTCCAGAATGGCTGCCTGACCCACTTCCCTCCAACAGCTGGTATTTTTTGCACCAGAGAAGGGGTGCTATGGTGAGCAGAAATCAGGGTGAAAATTCAGGAGTTCAATGTCACAAATGTGCAAAGTTATCCAGGATACACAGAAAAAATCTCTTTTCCAAGTTGCCACTTTTTCTTGCGTAGGAAAGAACTGCAGATGCTGGTTTAAATCGAAGGTAGGCACAAAATGCTGGAGTAACTCAGTGGGACAGGCAGCATCTCTGGAGAGAAGGAATGGGTGACGTTTCGTGTCGAGACCCGCTGAGTTACTCCAGCATTTTGTGTCTGCCACATTTTCTTTTTTTGTGGAGGAGAGTTGTGTAAAAGTACATTTTAGCCCAGAGGTTGTCAGACATCCTTGATTGTGTTTTGTTTTGAAGCACGGCCAATGTCTCATCTGCAGACAGCGGTCATGAATTTGAAACAGCTTTTCTTAACATGTGGTAAAAGCACCTGCATAAAACCAGCAGGATCCTGCCTTAAACGTGTAAATGGAGGTCTAATGGCATAATTGGGACCCAATCCCAATTTTAACTCTGGCACCAATGGGGGAAATCTGCTTGAATTGTCTTATCAGACCCTAGAATAGGTCACTCACATAGATAAGCTTCTACTCCTCATCAAATATCTTTGCTCCTCATGCCAGGGCTAATGTTGTTTCTCCAGGCCCAGATATAAAAATGCAGACTTAAATGGAACCAAATTTTTGGAGGGGATTTCATAGACACAAAAAGCTGGAGTAACTCAGAGGGTCAGGCAGCATTTCTGGAGAAAAGGAATAGGTGACGTTTCGGGTCGAGACCTTTCCTCAGACTGCGAGCCGGGGAAAGGGAAACCAGCATCTGAAGTTCAATCCTATACACTAAATTGCATCTTTAGTTTGAGTGTGTAAGCACGAATTTCCACCCCAAAGAGTCCTTGATTTTAGTCAAATTGGTTAGTTGCGATTGATCTAGTTAATTTTGCTCTCTCATTTTTTAAACTGTTATGAACAATCAGTCAGCTGTGTTCTGATTTTTAAAATAGACTATTTTCACTATGAAAGATTCAATCATAATTTGAAATAAATCATCTTTGCTTTAATCATCATAATCTTTCATTAGCGCATGGGGCCTTCCAAGTCTCTCTCTCGCAGCCTGTCAGTTATCAATGTCATGGTGTGTATGCAGTTGCATTGCAGTTTGTTTAATTGCAGTGTATCAGTCAGTACAGTATTGATCTACATGTGCGGACAGTAGGCTCAGTGTAGCTTGCTGCATCATAGACTTTCAGTCTGTTTGCCCTCGTTATTAAAGTGTTATGTATGATGTGCCTAGCTTGGCAAGAACCAATGCAAATTCGATGTGCACCAGCTTAAATATCAGACCCTCTTGCTCATAAATGAGCTTCTCTGTATCTTAAATTCGTATTGACATTCTAAGGTGCATAGTCTCGAATTTCACTCATTCAAAAGTATATTCATAAATTGAAAACCTGATGTTCAGGGTAATAGTGGAAGTACTAGGCATAACCTCAAGCTAAAAAAGGTGTGAGAATTTGCAGTACAGTGTGCAGTCTGAGGCTCAGTGTACACAGCAAGCATCTGCAAAAACCAAGCAGTACATGGAAAGAATCCAAAGTCAGCCAAGGATCGGAGCAGGCAGACAACACAAGAGAAGGGTTGTGTCAACTTAGAGAGGTCTCGAGCTACAGCTGAACGTAAGAAGTCACTTGGAATCTTATCTTTTCAAAAAGTAATTAAAAATAAATTGAAGGAGCCGTTTTATTCTACATTTATCTCCTGGGGGAGGAGGAGGCTGGAACAGAAGAGTTTGTTCTTTTTTGCGTTTAACAGAACTAAATAGGGATTGTTTTCGAACAAGGATTGGAAGAGTTGCGGATGGCTCTGTCGATACTGTTTCAGAATCAGGATGATTTATTTTCACATAGACACGGGAGTTTAGTGTCATTGTGGGTTAAGTTACTGACTTGGTCACTGCTCTGGAGACACGGGTTCACGTGAAAAATTAAGGAATTTTAATTTCATGCAAAACATAGAAACATATAAAATAGGTGCAGGAGTTGGTTATTCGGCCCCTCGAGCCAGCACCACCATTCAATGTGACCATGGCTGATCATCCAAAATCAGTACCCCATTCCTGCTTTCACCCCATATCCCACGATTCCGTTAGTCCTATGAGCTAAATCTAACTCTAAATACGTAAAATTAAAACCCAGTTTCACACAACAAAACTTCCAGACAATGGTAAAAATAAGTCTGGTTTGCAGATAAGGAATTTTATTTCCCGTATGGGCCTGTCCCACTTAGACGATTTTTTGGGCATCTATAGGCGACTGCCGCAAACTTTTCAACATGTTGAAAAGTTTTTGGCGACAATGGCGACAATTTTTGCTGTCATAGGTTGTCGTAGGTGTCATATGTTGTCGCCAGGTGTCGTAGGTGAATTCCATTAAAACTAGTCCCTGGCAGTCACCTAAAGAGTTACCTAAGTGGGACAGGTGCCTGTCTAATGCAGACTCTAAAACCTCCTTTAAAATTGCAAGGTAAGATATTCATTTTTAGAGGCAATTAGGGATGGATGATAAACACTGGTCTCCCCATGTGTTATCTATATAGATATACAAAGGAATTAAATAATTCCTTGTCAGTTCAACAAGCATTTATTTGAGTTGATATCAGGACATCCAACAAAATGCCAACAGCCAACAAAATGCTTTATTGCAGCCAATAAAATGCTTCATAAATAACCCCCATCTTCTCATACCCTGTATTAAAATATATTGGACCGGCAATGCACACGTTTCACAGGGCAGCAGGTGTTTAACATTGTGTGAGTGGGAACCGTAACTAAGCAAGCAATAAAACACAGATGGTGCACATTATATCCACATAAAGAATTGGAAAATTAAATATCTTTCTGTCATGCCAGACAACTACATCAAGACTGGGTTTTGCATGAAGTTTGCATGTCTTCAGTTCACTGGTTCAAGGATTCTTCAGTGATGCGAATAATTCCCTAACTTCACCTCGTCCTTTTCTTTGTTATTCTCGATAATGGAGATCTTGCCGGCATAAAATGTGTTGGATTCTTCACACATAAATTGTTTCCATGAACTTAAATTCAGCACCTTCTTTCTCAACAGTAAACCAGCAGATACAGAGATAGCATTAATTAACTAACCAGCGGGTGAAGGGCTTATTACATACCATACAGGCCATAGTGAGCAGTACCCCAGGGGGACTGGGTATCCTTCCATTTACTTCAGACAACAGAGGGCTTCATAAGGGTATACGTATGGACATGTGTTGTTCACATACCCTAAGGCATTGGCTTTACTGTATAAGTGAAATTTAGACCAATGCCCTAATTTTGCAGGATTAAAGCAAATAACAGGAAGGGCACTTTCTTTCTCTCCCAGAAAGGTTAACCTTCTCCAGCTGCCATTAAATAATAATAATAACAATAATAATAATAATAATAATAATAATCTTTATTTA
Organism: Leucoraja erinaceus; assembly: GCF_028641065.1. Lineage (NCBI taxonomy): Eukaryota > Metazoa > Chordata > Chondrichthyes > Rajiformes > Rajidae > Leucoraja > Leucoraja erinaceus. Next base: position 8,883,174 of record NC_073391.1, on the reverse strand, counting down.
TATAGCACTTTTCAACAAAACCAGTATTTGAACCATAGTGCTTTGATCATTTACACCCAACCTAATGTTAGGATTCTGTACTGATGCAGTTAATGACAGGGGTAAGAAGTCATAAGTGAGTGTATATAAGTGGGGAGAGAAAGGAATGGTGCAGGGTGACCACCCATCCCCATTTGCTTGGGGCAATGTAAGCCTTTATAGGTCCAATCCCAAGCCTGAGTTAAATGACTGTGGTATGGTATTACAGTAGGGTGTCAGAGGCAACAGGATAGGGCATGGAGTTTACATGGATGCACCAACCACAATCTCAGCAGAAGGCCAATGCCCCTTGGAATGAGTGTCCTGTTTTCTTTTATGGGATTTGGTGTGACCAGTGCTGGAAGAAAGGTTCCTGGTGGCCTACCACAGCGACCTGCTTAACGCAGGATCAGGAACCCAGCACAAAGTGACAAGACTATCAGCTCCAACCCTGCTAGCTTTGAATGTCATTGTAGAAAGACACACGTCATTAGAATGTCAATACGACTTTAAGAAAACTGACACAGTGACCTAATGCTGGAGTAACTCAACGGCTCAGGCAGCATCTCTGGAGAAAAGGAATAGGGTGACGTTTCGGGTCAAGATACTTCATTGTGTTTATTTACTAAAATGAATAAATATTTCCCTTACTAACTGCTGAGAACCAGCGCGATACCTCAAGGTGAGAGCAGGACTCCAAAGGTCACCTGATAGGGATTGAAATAAGCCTCACCTTTACACACCCACTACTATTTACTTTGAAAAAGCAGAGCATTCTTGCTGCATCGCCAGTTTTAATAACCATTAAATGTAGCAAACTCTACTCGACTAATTTAAAGTAGTCAATGTTATTGATTGTCGTGAATTAATTATCAGGCACTAAAGTCAGGATATAAGGTAGAATGTCAACCCGTTATGCCTCTTTTGTCTACAAGGCATTCCTAGGATGTCACCTCAGGATGGAGGTGTACATCGAGTAAACAAGTGCGTTCAAAGGTGGAAATAAGGAACGGCAGATGCTGGTTTACAAAAGGAGACACTAAGTGCGGGAGTAATTCAGAGAGTCAGGCGGCATCTCTGGAGAGCATGGATAAGTGACATAGAAACATAGAAAATAGGTGCAGGAGTAGGCCATTCGGCCCTTCGAGCCTGCACTGCCATTCAATATGATCATGGCTGACGTTTTGGGTCAGAACCTTTCTTCAGACTGATTGTAGGGAGGGGAGTGAAAGCTGGAAGAGAGGAGGGGTGGGACAAAGCCAGGCCGGCAATACATTGATACAGATGAGGAGGGGTTTTTGATAGACAGGTGGTTATCAAAGGCCATGGGATGTTGAGGGAGGGTTGTTATTGTGACTGATACCTGGTGACAAGTGGTCTATTAGCGAGATCAGCGCTGGGACCTTAACTCTTCTTGCACAGACACAACTTGGAAGTTGTGGGAATGTGGGAAGTATGATCAATAAGTTTGCAGGCAACATGAAAATCGATAGTGTTGTTGAAAGTGCGGAGGATATTTGAAGGCTGCAGGATGATATTGATGAGCTGGTAGTATGACAGATTGACTTTAATTGTGGTTAATATTACACATTGAGGGGAACTAATAAGAGTATACACAAAATATACGCAATAAATAGTAGGCTTTTGGGGAGAATTAAAGCCCTTGTCCCACTTAGGCGATTTTTTCGTCGACTACAGGGGACTAGGTTGTCACCACATGGCCGCGGGGTGATGCCTGTATGGTCGTGACTTGACTCCTCAAATCGCCTAAAAAGTCGTAACGTTTTTCTGTTCGCCGCTGGATTTTGAAATGTTCAAACCTTTTTAGCGACTGTGGGCTTGAACCAGCTTGTCTGACCTGTCGTAGGTGCTGACATAGGTTGTCGCCAGATGACGTTGGATGTCGCCGGTGCTGACTTTGATGAATTCCATTGGCGACTACCTACGTCAACCTACGTTAACCAGCGACTGGTACCGGTGACTGAATTGTTTTCAGTTGTCACTGACAGGGTCGTTGCATGTTGTAGTTTGTCGTGGGTGGACGTGGGTTGACTTTGGTTGTCGTAGATTGTCGCCTGTGTGGTCATAGGTTGTCGTAGGTGGGGTCAGTGGTGGACGTCCTAATGGGTCGCCAGTTATCGGTAGCTTGCCGTAGCTTGACGTAGCTAGGTGGTAGGTTGTTGTAGGTTGTCGTAGACATTGATGTTGGGAGGGTCCAGTCGCTGCTTTTTCAGCGACCTGCTACGACTATGACAGTCGCCGAAAAAATTCGCCTAAGTGGGACAGGCCCTTAAGGAACAGAGCACCTAAGAGTATGTCCAAGTATATCTGAAGGCAGTAGCACAGATAGATAAGCCATTGAAGGAAGCATAAAGGATATTTGCTGGATTAAAGATAGACACAAAGTGGTGGATTAACTCAGCGGGTCAGGCAGCATTTCTGGAGGAACAGGAGTGAGTGATTTTGGGGTCGGGACCCTCTTTCATCGGTCCCAACCCGAAAATCACCCACTCCTTTTTCTCCAGAGATGCTGCCAGACCCGCTGAGTTACTCCACCACTTTGTGTCGATCTTCGGTACAAACCAGCATCTGCAGTTCTCTGCTTCTACATTTGCTGGATTGGCTGGGTTACAAAACATTAGAACAGGAGATGTAGACTCAAGGAATAGTAAGATTAAACGAGTACTTACCAGTATGAAGTTTGATCTGTATTTTATGAGGAGTTACAGTGAGGTATTACGTGAAGATCCCAGCCCCAGTGCGCATGTGCGGCATACTTCGAAGCAGCGGTGTGAAATCACAGGATAGACACAATATTTGAAGTAAGATAGTAAAGATCATGAGACATCAGTTTATTAGTTTGATCTATATATTGAGGGTGGGAGCGGAGGGCACGTAATACCTCACCGTAACTCCTCATAAAATACAGATCAAACTTCATACTGGTAAGTACTCGTTTAATCTTACTATTTTACTTCGGAGTCACGTGAGTGATTCCGTGAAGACTTCAAAGGTCTGTGATTTCAAACCGTGTAACAGTTTTTATTTCACTCACTGCCGAAGTTTTTGAGGGAGGAAGTGTTATCGTAATCAACCAGTGGATCTGCTTTCACAAGAAACAGAAAGGTATTTGTTAACAATAACAACATAAAGAGCTCCCCTGAGCTTAAATTAATATTGCAGTTTGTAATATTCTTTCTGCAATTAAATCAGGTTTATCAACGGTTTATAATAAAAAATGTTCTGAACGTCGTTCCCTTGACCATTCTGCCGTATTGAGAATGTGGTCAACCGGGATGTCCATTCGTTCAGCCGTTGATATCAATGCTGCCCTAGTGGAATGGGATTAAAATGTATTATTATCTATTCCGGCAGCTTTCAGTACCTGTTTGAGCCACCTTGGAGTGGTTTGGCTCGTACCCCGTCTTGGGGTTTCTGTGGTTGACCCATAGGCTTTCCTCTCCCTCTAAGATTGTGGGTTGTGTCTATATATTGTAGTAGATGGGTCACCACACTCAACCTGGACTCTGCTGGGTAGGCCCGGAATCCCACCAGTGAATTGGGCGTTCCTGGTCCATATAACCATATAACGATTACAGCACGGAAAACACAGGCCATCTCGACCCTACTAGTCCGTGCCGAACTCATAATCTCGCCTAGTCCCATATACCTGCGAGTTAGGTTTTTACCAGACCTAGAATATGAACGTGATGCGTCTGGGGTAATCACCATGTTATCCAGTCTAGTTTTATGGAGTGACTGGACTCTGTGAGCGTATACGAGAGCCATAAGCATGAGCGTTTTTAATATAGATTGAGCAAGCTGAGGGATCTGGCTGGTGCCATTCTCTGAGATATGTCAATATCACACCGATATTCCATACATAGGTATACCTCCATGCTCTGCTGTCCTGCTGTTTTAGATAAGCAGACAAGGTGCTCCATGCTGTATTTACGGCACTGTAACTCACCTTTTAGTCATGGTGTAGATGTTCCAGGAACTCCAATACGTCAGTGGTTGAATAGTTTGGTATGTTGTCCCTGCGTCGTGGCAGTATTTTACCCATGTTAGCTCTTGGTGACTGTTCGCAGGGATGCCGACATGGTGGTAATGGTTCCTTTGGATAATCCCAGTCCCTGGTAAAGTCTATTCTAACCCTGCACCCAGGAGTTTGATGTTTCCCTGGCATGGGTGGCTTGTGCCTGATACTGGGTTGAGTCAGCAACCATGGTCCACTAGGGAAATCCATAGGTGACTCGCCCACCGTGTCGTGATGAACTGGGAACCATGGCTGTGTAGGCCGATCGGGCACGTTCAATATCTCGGAGACAGATCCCATCTGTATTGCGAAGTGCCCGTCTGATGAGGCAGAAGGGAGGAAGGCAAAGCAGAAATTCCCCCTTCCAGCGTGTAGGCATCTATTGCTGCTGCCTCTAATCTGGTTCCTAAGTCACATACATAGGTTACTCGTGATTCCGTCTTGTGCAACCAAATTGATATCTGGCTTTCAAACTGCTTAATACCTTTAGCAGATATCTTGGGTTTGACATCTATTCAATGTTATCATAAATTTTACCCCGTGACGTGGTGTCTCCCACTTTGTTCTAGCTTCCTAGGACATAGGCAGCTGATAGTTAAAATGTCTTTTGACACACCATTGCCAGATTTGTTTGACCAATTTGATGCACAACAATGATTATTATGCTCCCCATATGGTTGATATAAGCCACCACCATAGTATTATCAATCCGTAACCACATATGTACGTGCTGCATTTGAAATGCATATGCTTTTTAGCCCAATAGGCGATCACCAATCCCAAGTAGTTGATGCCCGGTATGTGTAGTAACGATGTTTGTGAATTGGTCCATCTGTTACCTGTGCTGGATATGGAGTTTAGTTGCTCCCCAGCCTAAAGTACTGGCATCGGTTTTTAATAACCAAGTTGGGATTGGTGATGATAATAGGGCTGAAAACTATGCCAAATATATGTCTGCCCACCACCGTAATTGTGATATAGCTTCAGTGGGTACATTGGTGATTTGATTATAGTGACCCAAGTACCTTGGCAAAGTAACAGTCATATGGACGGAATTATTATTGAAACCCAGATAATCCATGGTAGTTAACGCTTCAATTCTGGTTTATCTGGGCGTGGGATAAACCTCAGAGCTTTAGGGAGCTGTTTCGTAGCTAGAACTGCTGCCACAGCTAATTCCTTTGTTTCCCCTAATATGAGGATATCATCCACTATATGCCATGATTATGCTTGTTTCTTAATTTTTTCATGGCCATTTTTGTAATATTTATAATAGTTTAGGCCTGAGGTTAGACCATAGGGAATGCTCTATGCTCCCATAGTTGCCCTAACCGGGATATCCATTATCCAGGTAAAATTTTTTAGGTATCTATAATGATCCTAGTGTATGGGTATAAGATAGTTAGCATCTTCCATATCAATGCTCCCCATAGGTATCCTTTGGAGATCAGATGTCTGGCAGTGACAAAACCCGTCTCCATCTTAAAGTGTATATACTCAACAGATTATTTAGTGATATTAGATCAATGATGATGCTACATTCACCATCTTTTGTAGTTTTGGTGAATATATTCGATACAAATTCCAATGGTTCATGTTTACTCCCATGATCCGTTTAGTAATGAGCCTTTCTAGTTCAGCTTGACCTTCTCACTTTCTTAGAGGGAGAAAATGCCCTTTGGGCGCATTGCTGAACTGGCGGTAATATGCCCAATTTGAATTCGTTTTTATCCACTAATACTGTTGAGTATATTTTGGTTATTTGTGACAGCATCCCATGCTTTATCAACAAGTGTAAATGCCCCCCCCCCCCCCCCCCCCCCCCCCCCCCCCGCAGTTAGTAGAACACCCTTATTTAGTGTAAACTGGGAGGAACCAGACTACCTACCTCCATGTTTATTGTTTTTTCATGAAGGCCTAGTTTGCTGGTATGCTGGTGCTGTCGGTGGGGCGGCGCATTTTCCCACGGCTCCGCTCTGGGCCCCTGTCTAAAAAGAACTTTGGGGGTAATGTGAAGCGGTCGCCAGGCTTTCACCAGTCCTTGTTTGATATTGCTGGTGGATGCCGAGGGGTGCTGCCAGCTGGGTGTTGGATGCGATGTCCTGCTCGTTCCATGGCCTGCCCTCATGAGGCGCACAGGTTTAGCTGCCTCTCTTCCCGCAGCAGCGGTTTGCATAGCCCCGTATATTTGGGGTTGCGGGCAGGTCTTATATGCACCATTGTTCAGTCTAGTATACCAAATTTGGGAACATCTTAGGCGTCAGCACCCTGGTAGTGCAACGGGATAGTCTCATCCTGGGAGAACCACCTTGGTGATCATGGCGTCTCGCCTGCCAGGTGAGTATGATCCGTGGAAAACGAGCAAAGGCGGTAACATCTTGACCCTCTGTTAGGAGCTTCAGAATTCGCTGCTTTTAGCTCTTGTCTGCGAGTCTGCTGACCCAGCTGCCTGCGGATTTGCCTCTAGAAAGGCCTGCTCCTGCAGGGCTTTGTTGGGAAGATGGTCGCGTGGAGGAGCCATGTAGTGGCCCACGACACCCAGTAGCTCTTCCTGATCCTGCTCCCCTGGCATACTGCTGTTCTCGTCCGCCTGCCCAGCGTTTAAGCCAGCCCAGCCCTGGCCTCCTTAGCTAGCCTCAAAAGAGGGAGCAAAAGGGTGTGCTATAAATTGGAGGAGGCATAGCTCAAACTCCGCTGTTGCATCAATCCCTCGTCAAGGGAGATGGCTAGTGCAATAGCACTGGGGTAGGAGTGTCTTGGCATTCAGCCAGTGCCCCTTTTTCCCTGGAGGTTTTGAACTCCATGACCTCCTCTGGCTTGGGGAGACAGACATACTTATTTTTGCTGTCTCCAACCTGTTCCAGTTTTGGAGGAAGTTGGCTCCTGTAGAACCTGTTAAATTGGTAAGATTTTTGTCTTACCTGTATGTAGAGGCTGCCTGCCGTTTTTCAGGCGGCATTGTAGCGGTTCCCGGGCGGCGATTCTCCTTGTCAGGAGTCTGCAGGGCTGCCGGTCGGGTTTTTAAATTTCCCGCCGGTCCGCTGCTGTTCACCAAACAGCTGTTCAGCGGACCGGCATCAGCGCAGCTCCCTGCAGCGGTCCGCAGCCTGTGCGGTCCCGTTAGCGCCTATCCCCCTCCACTGTCGGCTCCTTCGCTGGAGTCGAACGGGGGCCGCTTCCTCTCTACTTTGCTCCCCCTGGAGCAAAAAACCACAAGGCCCGATTAAGGTAAGTACTTACCTCACGTTCCTTGGATGCGGGAGCTGCCGACTCCCGCTGGCCGCGTTCTGCACAGCTGTGCGATAATGCCGCACATGCGCACTGGGCTGGGATCTTCACGGAATCACTCACGTGACTCCGAAGTAAAATTGCACATTCTGGTTTACAAAAAAAAGACACAAAGTGCTGGAGTAACTCGGCAGGTCAGACATCATCTCATATCCCGACAACCCGACAGCATGAAAATGGAATCCTCCAGTTTTAGGTAACAAACCAAACAAACACAATCCCCCCCCCCTTTCTCCTGCCTCTCTCCCCTGTGCTGGACCGGGATGGGCTCCCATTCTTGCCGCAGTCCTGCTTTCATTTCCACTTTGCCCCAGCCCCTTCCACCTGTACCCCTTCATGCAGCTCCATATTTCACACATCTTCTCTCTTATCATAAACAGAAATGTAATCCAGGCATGACTAAGCAGAATAATGGCCGCGGTTCTGAATAGTAGGCTGCTACTCAACCTGTTACATTTACAAGAGACTTTAAAATGATTCTTCAGAGGTTTGTTGTGAGATAACATCTCCTATATCAGAGGCAGGAAATGAGCCAATATGTTCAAACCGTGTCTTGACAGCGGTTCACGTTCACAGGCTCAGCTTGCAAAGCAGGATTTTATATCTTCTGACTATCATAAATAATGACATGTCATGAAAGAAAGCTCCTACAGTAATCGAATGCCGAGAAGGTTATACTTAAAGAATATTAATTTAAACAGACATATTTATAGACAAGCTCGGTTTATTGCAGTGAACAAAGCCATAATCATAGATTTGATGTATCAATAGATATATCAATGTGGATTCACTTGTGTGCTGTGACTAAGGCTGGACACAAAATACCAAGCTAATGATATGGAATGAAACCGCATTGAATTCTGATGAAACTATTTTGAAATAGATTAATTTTTTTTTTTAGAGATGCAGTTCCTTCAGCCCACCGAGTCTGCACCGACCAGCGACCCCTGCATTAGCACTATCCGACACACACCAGGGACAATTTACATTTATACTCAGCCAATTAACCTACAAACCTGTACGCCTTTGGAGTGTGGAAGGTAAACTGAAAATCTCGGAGAAAAATCATGGTTTCTGGTGCTGCCAGGCAGCAACTCTAATGCTGCACCACCATTGGAATTGAAATTGCCATGCTTGGAGTTTTTGCATTTCCTACAAATAAAAACCATATCAATATTTTGTTCATGGAATTATAGAATACTTATAACGCAGCACGAGGCTATTTGGCCCATCAACTCCTTTGGCAACTCCTAGCAGTGTGAGAAACAAGGAACTGCAGATGCTAGTTTACAAAAAAAAGACACAACGTGATGGAGTAATTCAGCGGGTCAGGAAGCATTCCTGAAGACCATGGATTGGTGATTTTTTGGGTCGGGAACCTTCTTCAGACCCCCCCCCCCCCTTCCAGCTATCTTCTCCCCCCCACCTCCACACACAGTTTGAAGAAGGTTCCCATCCAGAAATATCATCCATCCATGTTCTCCAGAGATGCTGCCTGACCCGCCGAGTTGCTCCAGCATTTTTTTCAGGCAGTGGAATCCTGTCAGTCCCTTTCCACTGTGTAGGAAAGAACTGCAGATGCTGGTGGAACTGCAGAAAAAATGAATAAACAGCTGAGTTAATGATCCACCACTTAACTATTCCTGATCTGACATTAATTTGGAAGATTTAACCAGAGGGGTAAACATGGGGAACAGATATACAAAATGAAAATAGACATAAAATGCTGGAGTAACTCAGCGGGATGGGCAGCATCGCTGGAGAGAAGGAATGGGTCGAAAGGTTTCGGGTCAAGATCCTTCTTCAGACTGAAGAAGATACTTTAGAGATGCAGCACCTGCAGCTCTTTCCTACACAGAAGAAAGGGACTGACAGGTTCTTATATTGAAGAACGGTCTCGACCCGAAACGGCAGCCATTCCTTCTCTCCAGAGATGCTGCCTGTCCCGCTGAGTTACTCCAGCATCTTGTGTCTACCTTTGAGTCCCTTCCTGCTGTTCATTTCCCTCTGCCCTGCAAATCATTCTCTCTCGTCTGTACAGTTCTTTTTTGAAACACTTGATTAATTCTGCTTCCACCACCCCAACATCTTGTGAGCCCCTGATCATTGTATGTTATTTGAGGTTTCAATGAATAATTTGTTGTGAGTAAAATGAGCTTTGGAGAATCAATTTCTATGTTTATTGTGCATTACATTGTATCTTTGTGTGCTGGCCTCTTTTCCATTGCGAAAATACAGTGAATGTAATACCAATTTATATGAGCTGATTTGTGCCTTTTTAGTTTAGCTTAGAGATACAGCATGGAAACTGGCCCTCCGGCCCACCGAGTCCGCAATCCCTGCACATTAACACCATCGTACACACACCAGGGACAATTTTTTTAATTTGTACCAAGCTAATTAACCTACAAACCTGTACGTCTTTGGAGTGTGGGAGGAAACCGAAGATCTCGGAGAAAGCCCAGGGAGAACGTACAAACTATGTGCAGACAGGCATCCGTGGTCAGGATCGAACCCGGGTCTCTGGTGCTGTAAGGTAGTTGCTCTACCAATGGTGATCTCCGAATAAATGAATTACTAATCTAAATTTCGTCGAGTGATCTATCTTGCTTGCTATAGGATCTTTGCTTCTTACACAAACTTCTCACTTGCCTGCCCAGTGTCTGAGTTGCCCATGACCGTACAATGTATTTTTCGTCGAGTGATCTATCTTGCTTGCTATAAATGACACCCTTGCTGTCAAGTCGAATTGGGGACTATTAGCGGGTGGAAGAGTAAGGGATGTGTTATCGTATTCTACAATTGGTTGAATATTGAATTGTTACGATAGGAAAGGAAAGATCAACTTATCAAAAATATGATCCATATATATTGAAGATAAGATATCTTAAAAGGGCAAGGCTAAGGCTTAAGAATAATGGCTGTTATATATTACACCATCAGAATTAACCTGAATGAATCATTAATTAGGTTCATCAATCTGTTGCTGTTGAGTGGATGCAAACAGGAAGCTCATTGATTGGTGGCACAGCTTCTGTCAAGCTGATCTCAGACACTGGGCAGGCATGTGAGAAGTTTGTGTAAGAAGCAAAGATCCTGTAGCAAGCAAGATAGATCACTCGACGAAAAAGACATTGTAAGGTCATGGGCAGATTCATGGGTAATTTTCGGCTTCCATCTCCGCACCAAAGATCCCATGGGATACTAGTGCGGAGACGGAAGCCAGTTACGGAAACATCCTCGTAAAAATAAAAGTTATTTGGTAAAAATCTTCTCCTCATTTTCAGAATCTTAATTGATTAACACAAACTGTTCCCCCGCAACGTTGATTACACTGCGAATCGGGTCGTGTCCGGTCAAGGAAATGGATGAAAAAAAGGCCCACGTTCCATTCCGTTGCGTACTACACGTCAGCCCATTGCATTTAGCAGGAGTGGTCTATCTTGCTCCGCTATAGGATCTTTGGTAGGAAGGTTGTTGGTTTACAGATGCTCGTTTACACTGAAGATAGACACAAAATGCAGGTGTAACTCAGCAGGACAGGCAGCATCTCTGGAGAGAAGGAATGGGTGACATTTTGGGTCGAGACCCTTCTTCTCGACATGAAACATCACCCATTCCTTCTCTCCAGAGATGCTGCCTGTCCCGCTGAGTTACTCCAGAATTTTGTGTCTATCTTCATTGAGAAGCTTGGTTACACTGCTCCCACAAAAGACAGCTTGGTGTTTCCACAGTGGCCGCTTGTTCTTGCCCGTGATGTTGCAACAGAAATTGCATCAATGTGTTTATTGACATGGGACATCTGTTTGTGTTAGAATTAGGTGATAATGATCAGGAAATAATTTAAATGTATGCAAAGCTTATGCATTCAAATAAAAGAAGTTACACATTTCACGATCATTATCACCTAATTCCATAATGTACTAACACAAGCACACAGGGTGGTGGGCATATGGAACAAACTGCCAGAGGAAGTATTGAAGGTACACAAAAATGCTGGAGAAACTCAGCGGGTGCAGCAGCATCTATGGAGCGAAGGAAATAGGCAACGTTTCGGCCCGAAACATTGCCTATTTCCTTCGCTCCATAGATGCTGCTGCACCCGTTGAATTTCTCCAGCATTTTTGTGTACCTTCGATTTTCCAGCATCTGCAGTTCCTTCTTGAACAGAGCAAGTATCGAGGTAGGTTCAATGACAAGATTTAAAAATACATTTGGACAGGTGCATTCAACACTGGACTTTGGCTAAGGAACTGAAGCATGACAGTGTACTACAAATGCTGAGAACTATATTCTGCACTATCTTCCCCTTTGCTCTATCTATTGTACCTAAACATGAACTGGCTGTATCAAGGTATGGTATAACTGATCTGTTTGGTATGTACCTCGGTACATCACAATCACAATCAATCACAATAACACTTTATTAGCCAAGCATGCTTTGCAACATACGGGGAATTTCATTTGCCAAGTCAGTCATACAAATAAAAATCAACAGAACACACAAATTACATTTTAACATAAACATCCACCACAGTGGCTCTGTTAATACTGGCCACATTAAATACACCTTAAAATGGTGGATCCCTGCACTTGTCAGAATTGCTTAACCCTTGTCAGCTGAAATTTACAGCCTTTGGATGGGGCCAGCCAGTCTAGGCTCAGACTGGTATGCAGGATGTTGAGGGGTCCAGGTGTTCTCCATATTTCTCCTAAATTGATAAAATGTATAGCAGTTTTGCAAACGAACCCTAAATGCATCTTCGTTTGGATCGCTGCAAGGGCATTGTAACTAGTATAAATAATGTTGCGAGATGCTGTTAATCGATGATTGGTTGAACTGTTGAGCCGTTTGAATATCAGGGCACATGTTTCAATGTTTATTCTTGTTTGCTTCTTTCTAGAACTTTTTTTCAAGTACATTGTATTAGTTACTGCATTATTGGGTTAGGGAAATGTCTATCATATACTGTTATTATTAATATTTTTAATTGGTTTATAAAGAGACCACCCCCATATGGTTCGGCCCCTCAAGTTTCGGGGACCTATAAAAGGTAGCTCCCGCGAGGTTCTGTTTTGATCTTCTGGGAGAACGCTTGGGACAGCGTGACCTGATGGAGTGGGTCTGCTTGCACAAGGCTAGAAGGGCTTGGCCAGGCAGATACAAGGATCGAACCCGCGGTGGTTAGATATAGTAGTGGGGAACTGTTATTGTGTTTTTCCAAAATAACATTCAGATGCTCAAGTGCTTGACTCAGTATCTTATTGACTGAAACTAGACTGGGGGGAAACTTAGAACAAGCTATTTACATCTCCACCACATTCCTCACTGTGTTGGAAGGCAGAAAAAAGTTAAAACCTCTTCCTTCTTTGCTCTCCCGTGGTCGGGGGCCTCGAGCCCTCCGTTGACGGGACGATCTGGACTCCCGTAGCCGGAGGAGGGCCCTCCTCATAGCGGCTATCAGCTCCTGCATCGGGGGCGATGTCAGCTCCCCCGCGCCAAGCAATCGAACCCCACGTCGGGGCTGGTCGAGCCTCTGCGTCGTTGGAGCTCACGACTAGCCTCTCCCAAGACGGCGAGGTCTCGGTGTAAAGTCCGCAGGCTGCAGTTGGAGCGATCTCAGGCAAGGGATCGACCTCGATGTAAGTCCATGCCCCACTGAGGGGCTGAAGGTCAGTCCCAGGAGACCTCCATCGCCATCGATGGTAGAATGTGATCCAAAAATTAAAAGCAAGGTAAGAAACTGAAAAACAAAAGATTCCCCCGACCCCGACCCCGACCCCACTCCCCACATTCACACAGACTATTAACACACACTAAAAAACAAGATGAATAAACAGACAGACTGTTGGCGGGGCTGCCAATCGTGCGCCGCCCCTGGTGGTATTTCACATGTGACAGTAATAACCCTCAACCTAAACCTAACATTTAGAGAGATATGGGGCAATGGGAATTTCTTAGATGGGGCATCTTGTTTGGCTTGGATGAGTGGGGTTGAAGGGCCTGCTTCCTGGATGACGGTGGCAGTTCATTTTCAATAAACACATTGATGCAAATTCTGCCCCACCATCACCACCATCAAGACAACTGAACACGATACGATATGATAAGATAGAACTATATTTATCCCAGGAGGGAAATTGATCTGCCAACAGTCATAAAACACAAGATACATGAAACATGAAATTAAAGTGACGAGTGCTAAGGAATGGGGATGGGCTAAGATTGGGGAGGGGGAGGGTAGACAGTGCACCCCACGACAGTCTGGGGAGGAGGTGTACAGTTTAATAGCCACTCGGGAAGAAGGATCTCCTGTGGCGTTCTGTACTTAAAACAACAAGGATAGACACAAAATGCTGGAGTAATGCAGCGGGACATGCAGCATCACTGGAATAGGTAATGTCTCGGGTTAAGACCCTTCTTAACACTGAGAGTCAGGGGAGAGGGAAACTAGACATATGAGAACTAGAACAAGTTGTTTTTGTGGAAAGAGTATAATCAAGTTGCTCACCAGAGTGCCCACAATGGCCTAGCTCAGCTTTACAGTAGGAGCTGTGTCTATTGTGAAACGTTCCCACTAAGTTGGCAGCATAAAAATTACCCGTACACGGGGCAAATGTAATAAATTGTGAGATGTAGTATAAATTTATCACCACTACAACCTTGGTCTCACCCAGATGGATATATTTTCTTGCCTGATTCAAGGCTCCCCCATCATCATTGCAACGTAAAACTAACTTGGGCGGCACGGTGGCGCAGCGGTAGATTCGCTGCGTTACAGCGGTTGCAAAGACCCAGGTTCCATCCCGACTACAGGTGCTGTCTGTACGGAGTTTGTACATTCTCCCAATGACCACGTGGGTTTTCTCCAGAGATGTTCGGTTTCCTCCCACACTCCAAAGGATGTACAGGTTTGTAGGTTAACTGATTGTGTATAAAGGGCCTGTCCCACGATGCGAGTTTACCCAAGAGCTCTCCCGAGTTTAAAAAAAAATCAAACTCGTGGTAAGTACGTAGAATGTACGTAGCGGGTACCTCGGAACTCGTGGACATCTCGTAGCGGCTTTTAACGCTAACGGCCGGTACTCGTGTAATGCGGTAAGCTCGTGAAACTCGTGAAGTTTTTTCAACACTGAAAAATTTCCAAGAGTAAAAATATACTCCGTGATGAAGTCCCACGAGTTTGATTTTTTTTAAACTCGGGAGAGCTCTTGGGTAAATTCGCATCGTGGGACATGCCCTTAAGAGTAAATTGTCCCTAGTGTGCGTAGGATGGTGTTAATGTGCGGAGATTGCTGGTTGGTGCGGACTCGATGGGCCGAAGGGCCTCTTTCTGCGCGATATCTCTAAACTAAACCAAACTGAAACTTGTTTACTTTCAGCCCCAGTTCGGAAGAAGGGCCTTTAAACTGAATTGTTAATCTTATTTCTCTTTTCACATGCGCATCTTGACAATGGGTTTCCAAATTTTTCCAATAAAATGTAACAAGTTGCTGGAATTTCTGCCTTGTTCTTAATAGTGGGATTTCTTACAAATAATACTGCTTAGATATTTTGCACACTGGGTGGGACATCATGAACTAACTGGATACTTTGATGTATGATAGAAGCTCATGGTCGACACTGTGGGGCAGTATATCTGCCCAACCAACCAATGGTTACTGTTGTAGTTGCCAGTTCTCAGCAAAGATCTTACAGCGAAGCAAGATAGGCTACTCCTGCTAAATGCAATGGACTGACGTGTAGTACGCTATGGAGGGGATCATGGGCATTTTCCACGCCCATTTTAGCAACCTGAGCCTACCTAACCCGACCCGACTCGCACTGTAATCAATGTTGCGGGGCAACAGTTTGTGTGGGTCAGATTCATAAATCTGTCAGTTCAAACTTCTTGTCAAGAATAAAATTTGACTTTGGTAATTGTCTTTTTTAATGTTTTTTAAATCATTTCTTTTTAAATGGCTCACAAACAGTGTTTGAGTTGATTTTGTAGTAACCGGAACCGACCCGACTCGCAGGGTGATTGACAGGGGGGGAACTTTTTGTGCATGATTATAGGGTTAGATTAAATTCTGTTAGTTCATAATTCTGTTGATTCTTGTTAAGGAATAAAATGTTTATAAACACACATACATGAAAATTATATAAATGCATATAACACACACAATTATATTTCTTCTAATCCAATAATGAACTTTATTTCAGACAAGGGACATTAAATAAGAAACATTGTAAATAAGAAACATTGTCTTGGGGCACTCTCTCTCCTCGCTGCCCCGGGCCCCGCACTCCTTCTCCCCGCTGCCCCGGGCCCCGCACTCCCTCTCCCCGCTGCCCCGGGCCCCGCACTCCCCCACTCTCCCCCACTCTCTCTCCCCGCTGCCCCGGGCCCCGCACTCCTTCTCCTCGCTGCGGATCCAATCTTTGGCCGGAAGCAAGAAGGCGGGAGCAAGAAAGCGGAGCAAGATGGCGGAACAAGATGGCGGAGTCAGGTTGCTAAAATGTGTCCTATAATCACCCATGAATCCGCCCATGAGCGTACCTCACTTTTGCGTGAGAGTAACCCATCTTGCTTCGCTATAAGATCTTTGGTTCTCAGCTTCCAGATTAAGTGAGCAGGCTAAAGGGCCTGTCCCACTTTCATGACCTAATTCACGACCTCTGCCGAGTTTGCCCTTAACTCATACTCGCAGCATAGTCGTCACGAGGTCGTAGCAGGCCGTGATGCTGGTCGTAGGTGCTCGTGGCATCAAGTAGGTCGGGGCAATTTTCTAGCCTGATGAAAAATATCCACGAGTAAAACAGGTCGTGAATTAGGTTGTGAAAGTGGTGGACACAATACGCTGGAGTAACTCAGCGGGACAGGCAGCATCTCTGGAGAGATGAAATGGGTGCCCAATGAGTCTGACGAAGGGTCTCAACCCGAAACATCACCCATTCCTTCCCTCCAGAGATGCTGCCTGACCCGCTGAGTTACTCCAGCATTTTGTGTCTATCTTCGGTTTAAACCAGCTTCGGAAGTTCCTTGCTACACAGACTAACAGATTTGCCCAGCTGTCCACCTTCTGACTGCTAGTTTTCGGTGAAGCTCCCTGCCCATTGCAATCCCAGGAGGAACCTCTGTTGCCAGCCAAACCTGTGATACCAGCCATCCAAGCTGGGCAGAGTCTTTTTGGTGCATCTGAACCATTGAGAGCCAGGAGACCTCCGGGTGTGTTATACGCTGGGGAAGAATATGGTCTCTTGTTCCATTTGGGAGTTGTGGTTGGAGGACGGGTAGCAAAGGGTTTAGCTGGAGCCTGCAAAGCTTGCCTTATTAAATTACATGATAGGAAGCTGAAAACTAAATGACATTCATATCTTAAAAAACAATGTTTTCCAAATACTTTCTTCTGACTTTCATTGTCTGATGACTTCCGAAGGCAAAGAGGGATTTACTTTGATGCTGCCTCTATAATGGAGATTATATTTCCATAACCAGATGTAATTGTCCTCCAAAGTCCTTGGAAAGTATCTATTTATAGCATCTGAACAGAGGGGAACGATGGCTCACTTAATGGACTCTCTGCTTCAAACGTTGCTTCAATTACTAATCGCCTTTTCTGTGCACCCAGGTGCAGAAAACAGAGAAAATTGTGGTTTATGAAGGTAGATTACTCAAGTTGTGTCAGTAGTCAGTGTAGATGGAATTAGCTGGAACGAGTGAATATGTCCCCTCAGGAAATCCTATACGACTAACACAGGAGTAATGGTCTCCACAAGTTGTGAATTGACCTTATGGTCATAAGGTCATAAGGAATAGTGGTAGAATTAGGCCATTCGGCCCATCGAGTCTACTCTGCCATTCAATCATGGCTGATCTATCTCTCCATCCTAACCCCATTCTCCTGATTTCTCCCCATAATCTGAATAATCAAGAATCTGTCCATCTCTACCTTAAAAATATCCACTGACTTGGCCTCCACAGCCTTCTGTGGCAAAGAATTTCACAGATTCACCACCCTCTGACTAAATAAATCTCTCCTCATCTCCTTCCTAAAAGAACATCCTTTAATTCTGAGTCTATGACCTCTAGTCCGGGACTCTCTCACTAGTGGAAACATCCTCTCCACATCCACTCGATCCAAGCCTTTCGCTGTTCGGTATGTTTCAATCAGGTCCCCCCTCATTCTTCAAAACTCCAGCGAGTACAGGACAAGTGCTGACAAACGCTCATCATAGGTTAACCTACTCATTCCTGGGATTAAACCTCTAATGTGAGGGGGACAATTTTCCAGTGGGACAGAGCGAGACGATGGGAATGGGATGATCGATGGGATGCGGTGCAATTGGAGGTTTCCAAGCAGGTGTCAGGAGAGATTTTGGGATTGATCAGGAAGAGATGCAGAGGTCCGCCAGATGATTGCAGTGATGGTCAAGTGGATGATAGAGGTTTGGAGTTACAGGTATCTGTCTGACAAGACCCCAGGAATGGAGTCCCTGGATGTGTGTAGGAGAGATGTTGGAGAAGGCAGGACCAATACAGCTTGACATTAGTTTAGTTTATTAAAGTTTAGAGATACAGAGCGTAAAAAGGCCCTTCAGCCCACCGGGCCCGAACTGACCAGCGATCCCCGCACATTAACATTATCCTACACACGCTAGGGACATTTATACCAACCCAATTAACCTACAAAACTTGAACGCCTTTGTAGTGTGGGAGGGAAGCGAAGATCTCACAGAAAACCCACGCGGTCACGTGGAGAAAGTACAAACTCCGTACAGGCAGCACCCGTGGTCAGGATCGAACCCGGGCCTCCGGCGCTGTAAGGCTGGAGCAACTCTACCGCTGCGCCACTGTGCCACACCTCGAGTTACCTGTTAATTATTTACAAAATATTGGTGGATCCAAATGAGCTTCATGAAATCAACTAAATCAACTACCTTAATACCGAAAAGGGTTTGCAAAGACTTGTCTTGCTTGTCTGTTTGCTGAGACTGGGTGTGTGCAGCTGATAAGCTGAGGGCTCAGTGAAGTGAAGGAAGATTGGCTTCCAACCATCACCCCAGGCTTCTCCGCACCCCTGAGCAACTTTCACCGCCCAGTATTGAAGTTGAGAATAACAACGGGAGTTTCATTGACTGAAAGCTCACCTTTGTGCTCTGAACTGGCCTTATTTTTTGCTTGTAGACCAATTGTGCAGTTGCCTTTTTGCAGATCAAGCTGGAACTATGTGTACGAAGGAACTACAGATGCTGGTTTGCACCACAAAATACTGTAGTAACTCTAGGCAGCATCTCTGGAGAGAAGGACTGGGTGACGTTTCGGATCGAGACCCTTCTTCAAACTGGATCACCCATTCCTTCTCTCCAGAGATGTTGCCTGTCAAGCAGAATTCTATATCGGATTGAAGGAGGGTCACAAAAAAAATGCTGTCTGTCCTTTTCTTTTCAGAGATGCTCCCTGACTCTCTGAGTTCCTCCAGTAGTTTGTCATTTTGCTCAGGATTCCAGCATCTGCAGTCTCTTGTGTCCCCATATATTTGACATAATCCATAGCTTTGAGGGAGGCTGTGTGTGTAGAAATGTTCTGCTTCTTAAGAGCTTAATCAATTGACATAAACATAGAAAATAGTTGCAGGAGTAGGACATTTGTCTCTTCGAGCCAGCGCCGCCATTCAACATGATCATGGCTGATCTCATTCAAAATCAGTTCCCCGTTCCTGCTTTTTCCCCAAATCCCTTGATTCCATTAGCCCTAAGAGCTAAATCTAACCCTCTCTTGAAAACATCCAGTGAATTGGCCTCCACTGTCACCTGTCGCAGAGTATTCCACAGATTCACAACTCTCTGGGTGAAAAGGTTTTTCCTCATCTCAGTCCTAAAAATACCCTTATTCTTAAACTGTGACCCCTGATTCTGGACTCCCCCAACATCGGGAAAGTTTTTCCTGCACCTACCCTGTCCAATCCTCTAAGTATGTTATATGTTTCTATAAGATCCCCTCACATCCTTCTAAATTCCAGCGAAAACAAGCCAAGTCGACCCATTCTTTCATCATATGTCAGTCCCGCCATTATGGGAATGAACCTGGTGAATCTTCGCTACACTCCCTCAATAGCAATAATGTCCTTCCACAAATGAGGAGACCAAAATTGCACACAATACTCCAGGTGCGGTCTCACCAGGGCCCTGTACAAATGCAGTAGGACCTCCTTGCTCCTAAACTCAAATCCTCTCACAATGAAGGCAGCAACTTTCTTCACTGCCTACTGTACCTGCATGATTACTTTCAGTGACTGATGCACAAGCACACACAGGTCTCGTTGCACCTTCCCTTCACCTTATCTGACACCATTCAGATAATAGTCTGCCTTCCTCTTTTTGCCAGCAACATGAATAACCTCACATTTATCCGCATTTATGTGCACAGAGAGAACGTCCAAACTCCGTACAGACAGCACCCGTAGTTAGGATCGAACCCAGGTCTCTGGTGTTGTAAGGCAGTCACGGTGGTGCAGTGGGAGAGTTGCAGCCTTACAGCAAAACCCACGTTCGATCCCGACTATGGGCGCTGTCTGTACGGAGTTTGTACGTTCTCCCCGTGACCTGCATGGGTTTTCTCCGAGGTCTTCGGTTTCCTCCCACATTCCAAAGACGCACAGATTTGTAGGTTAATTGGCTTGATAAATGTAAAAATTGTCCAGTATAAAATTGTCCAACTTCAAGTATGGTCCCTGGTGGACTCTTCAGAAGGTGTCAAGGTACAACGTACAAGGCAGCAACTGTACTGTAATAAGCAAACTATAAATCAGAATAAGCGGAATCCTTCTCCGATCTGAAACGTCACCTATCCATGTCCTCCAGGGTTATTGCTTGACCCACAGAGTTACTCCAGCATTTTGTGTCTTTCCTTGGTAAACAAGCATCCGCAGTTCCTAATTTCTGCAAGCTCATATCCCCAATCGTGTGAATTTTCTATTTTCAATGTTGCGCCTTTGGAGTGTTTGCTCATTTGGAGCTAAATCAGTTTTGTGATTTTTTGTTTTTGACAATGAACAGAATTGATACTACTTACTCATTTCATATAAAACCATATGGCCATCAGAATGAAAGGGGCTGAGTTTCATCTTGCGGGTTAGATGCCACGCAGGTCAAAGAAATGTTAGGACTGTGTGCTTTATTAACTCCCCAGATGAAGCAAAGTGAAGTCTGACTTTGTGCCTTACTTCAGATGATCAGTCCATTTCAAATTACGTTTCTTGTTAAAAATTCATCTTTTCAATGCCAGAATCGTAGTCTGCTGAGTGAGGGGAAATGTATAATGTCTTGAATGCCCTGTGCAAATCTCCTGTGGCCTGCTATGGACAAGAAAAGCAAAAACACATGCCAGCAAGTAATTCAATAAACATAATTGACTAGGAGATGAATGTCGCTCCAGCAAGAATGTAATGAGATTAGGCCTGAACTGAAAATGATCTTGTGTATAAATATGGTCAAAGTTAACCAGTACAGCACTCTCCAGATAAAGGTACTGCTGTGGGTGATATTACAACATGAATATTCAATAATCTTTTTGACATTTCTTGGTTCGCTATCTTCATACATAACCCATTCATCCTAAATGTCTTTGTGCCTTTGTTGGGATAGTGCAGAAATAAAGTCAAAATAATGTGTTAGAGTGTGATGATTAATACATTTTAATCTGCCTTAGTTTCTTCATTCCCTTCTGAAGTCACTGACTCATTCTGATTTAAGGCTTCCTGATAACAGTATTATTTCCATGTACTCATTCATGACGAATCCAGACGTTCGGCAGCTGCAGTTTATGGTGCAGGCGGAGAGAGAGAGAGAGAGAGAGGGGAGTCACCGTCCAGTTGATTCACATCCTATTTTCTCCCAATGCTCACCCATGATGACATTTGAGTGTCAAAAAGTCAGAGTGCTGTATAGCCCTTCAGTCCAATGTCCATGCCAATCAGGTTAGCTGGTCCCATTTGCACCCATTTAGCCCTTATCTTAAACCATTCCTGTCCATAGAATCTGTCCAATAGACAATAGACAATAGGTGCAGGAGTAGGCCATTTGGCCCTTCGAGCCAGTACTGCCATTCAATGTGATCATGGCTGATCATCCCCAATCAGTACCCCGTTGCTGCCTTCTCCCCGTTTCCCCTGACTCTGCTATATTTAAGAGCCCAATCTAGCTCTCTCTTGAAAGCATCCAAAGAATTCCACAGACTCACCACTCTCTGTGAGAAAAAGCGTTTCCTCGTCTCTGTTCTAAATGGCTTACTTCTTAGTCTTAAATTGTGGCCCCTGATTCTGGACTCCCCCAATATTGGGAACGTTTCCTGCCTCTAGCATGTCCAAGCCCTTAAAAATCTTATATGTTTCAATGAGATCTCCTCTCATCCTTCTAAACTCCAGAGTGTACAAGCCCAGCTGCTCCATTCCGTCAGCATATGACAGTCCCGCCATCCCGGGAATGAACCTTGTAAACCGACGCTGCACTCCCTCAATAGCAAGCTTGTTTTTCCCACTCTCTAGCTTGCAAGCACTTGGAGTCATAGAGTCATGTAGCATTGAAACTGGCCCCTCCAAATGTCTTTGAAAGCCGTTATTGCATCTGCTTCTATAACTTCCTCTGGCAACTCATTCCAGATATGGACTACCCTCTGAGTGAAACCTTGCCCCTGAGGTCCTTCTTAAATCTCTCCCCTCCCACCTTGTTTTGTCCTCTAGGTTTAGAAACAACATTGGGAAAAAGACTGTGACCATTGACTTTATCCATGATTTTGTTTACTTCAATAAGGTCACACCTCAGCCTCCGACACTCCAAAGTAAAAAGTCTCAGCCTTTCCAACCTCTCCCTACAACTTGCAAGTGCCAGGAACATCCTGGAGAATCCTTTCGGGACCATTTTCATTGTAGTGAGTGGTGATGATCAGACAGCAATTAAGAGCAGGAGTCTGAGCTTGATTGTCCCACTCTCTAGCTTGCAAACACTTGGAGTCATAGAGTCATGCAGCGTTGAAACTGGCCCCTTTGGCCCAACTTGCCCATGCCAACCAAGATGCCACATCTACACTAATCCCACCTGCCCGTGCTTAGCCCATATCACTCAACATTTCCTATTGATGTACCTGTCAAATGTCTTTTTTGATGTTGTTGAGGTACCTGCCTCAACTATGCCCTCTGGCAGTTTGTTCGGTGTACCTAACATCGTCCATGTGAAGAAGTTGCCTCTCAGGTTCCTGTTAAATCTTTCCCCTCTAAACCTTAAATCTATGTCCTCTGGTTCTTGATTCCCCAACTCTGGGTAAAGGACTGTGTACCTATGTCCTCCAAGTCTGGGTAAAAGACTGTAGCCCTCTCTATTTCCCTCACGATCTTATACACTTCTATAAGATCATCTCTCATCCTCCTGTGTCCCAAGGAATAAAGTGCTGGCAACATCTTTGTCGATCTTCTCTGCACTCTTTCCAGCTTGACAACATTTTCCCTCAGCAGGGTTGCTTGCCATAGGCCTCGCCGATTTATACCAAAGTGCAGCAATTCCAATATTGGTTGGAATTGATTAGTTTAGAGATACAGAGTGGAAACAGGCCCTTCGGCTCACCGAGACCTCACCGGCCAGCGATCCCTGCACGCTAAAGGGCCTGTCCCTCCTAAGTGACTTTTTCGGCGATTGCCGGCAACCGTCATAGGTCATATAACATATAACATAACATATAACAATTACAGCACGGAAACAGGCCATCTCGGCCCTACAAGTCCGTGCCGAACAACTTTTTTTCCCTTAGTCCCACCTGCCTGCACTCATACCATAACCCTCCATTCCCTTCTCATCCATATGCCTATCCAATTTATTTTTAAATGATACCAATGAACCTGCCTCCACCACTTCCACTGGAAGCTCATTCCACACCGCTACCACTCTCTGAGTAAAGAAGTTCCCCCTCATATTACCCCTAAACTTCTGTCCCTTAATCCTGAAGTCATTTCCTCTTGTTTGAATCTTCCCTATTCTCAAAGGGAAAAGCTTGTCCACATCAACTCTGTCTATCCCTCTCATCATTTTAAAATGTCGTGACAGGTCGCTGAAAAATTTCAACGTTGAAAATCCAGCGGCATCCAGAACAAGGTACCGCTCTTTGGGCGACTACTCACGACCATACAGGCTTCACCCCGACATGTTGCCATGGTGTCGCCTGTATGGTCATGAGTAGTCTCCTCAGTCACCCAAAGAGTCATAGCATCTTTCTGATCGCCGCTGAATTTTCAACATGTTGAACATTTTCGGTGACCTGCAATGATCTATGATGGGTGCCGGCAGTCGCCGAAAAAGTCGCGTAAGTGGGACAGACCCGTAACACAATCCTACAGACACTAGGGCCAATTTAGATTTCTACCAAGCCAATTAACCTACAATCCAGGGGTAGACACAAAATGCTGGAGTAACTCAGCGGGACAAGCAGCATCTCTGGAGAGAAAGAATGGACCCATTCCTTTTCTCCAGTGATGCTGCTTGTCCTGCTGAGTTACTCCAGCATTTTGTGTCTCCCTTCAATTTAAACCAGCATCTGCAGTTCTTTCCTATAACCTACAAACCTGTACGTCTTTGGAGCGTGGGAGGAAACTAAAGATTTCAGAGAAAACCCACACAGTCACACGGACAATGTACAAACTCTGTACAGACAGCACCCATACTCGGGATCAAATCCGGATCCCTGGTGCGACAAGCGCTGTAAGGCAGCAACTCTACCGCTGCGCCGCCATGCCACCCTAGACTATGTTGATTGACTAAGATTAAGTAGTTAGTGGTGGACTTTAGGAGGAGAGGATCACCCCTGTACCCTATCTCCATCGATGGTGTGGATGTGCAGTTTACCAAGGAGCACAAATACCTTGTAGTGTACCTGGACAGTAAACTTGACTGGTCCAGGAACGCTGAGGCCCTGTACAAGAAGGGACTGAGCTGGCTGTACATTTTAAGAAGGCTCCGCTCCTTCAACATCTGCAATAAGATGCCGCAGATGTTCTACCAATCGGTGGTAGCCAGTGCCATCTTCTTCACTGCCGTGTGCTGGGGCAGCAGGGAGAAGGCCACGGACCCCAACAGGATCAACAAACTCATCAGGAAGGCTGGCTCTGCCTTGGGGGCGGAGTTGGATTCATGGGGGGTGGTCTAGGAGGGGAGGATGCTCCTCAAACTGCGGAGCATCTTGGACAATACAGCTCACCCCCTCCATGACACACTGGTCAACCTGAGGAGCACCTTCACCAACAGACTGGTTCAACCAAGATGCAGAACAGAACGCCACTGGAGATGCCCTGTGACTATCAAACTGTACAACTCCTCCCATTCTGACCCCCCCCCCCCCCCCCCCCCCACCTAGCACATCCACAATTTTTGAAAATCCCCAATCCTTTCCACTCGTCACTTTAATTTCATGCTTCATGTATCCTTTTTATGACTGCTGGTAGATCAGTTTCCCTCATCGTATCATACCATATAAATCCATTCACTTTCCTTGTTCCCCCTTCAGTGTTGTTGCCATCCCAGCGCAGAGATGCTCAGGACGTCTTTTCCATCAAGTGGCAGAGAAGAGTATTTCAAGGTTATCCAGTCAGTCCTTCCTCCCTATGGAGAACATATATTGACATAGATGGAAAAGGCAACTCATCCTGTTGAGCTTCAGTGCTATATTGCCACCAGTATCACCACCAAAGTATCTGGTGATTTAATCAAACTATCTATAACATTGTCAGTTTGCATCCAAAATCAACTATACACTTTAATGACTGATTAACTTTTGATAGTTCTCATGAATGGAGATTAAATGAACTGTGATACACAAATAAA
Organism: Leucoraja erinaceus; assembly: GCF_028641065.1. Taxonomy (NCBI): domain Eukaryota; kingdom Metazoa; phylum Chordata; class Chondrichthyes; order Rajiformes; family Rajidae; genus Leucoraja; species Leucoraja erinaceus. The sequence goes on along the minus strand of NC_073391.1, from coordinate 8,857,981 downwards.
CAAATAGTTATCTGTTTCATTGGTGTACAGCAAATCTAATCTAGCTATAAGACCGAGAATGGCAAGTAGGAGTCATTCTTCAGTTCATCTCCTTTCTAAGCGAGGATGCCATCATTTAAAATATGTCCTGTCAGTGAGTTCTGAGCTAATAAGGAAATCCATTACAGAGTGTATAGCTGGATATGTGTGAGACACATACTGAAACAACGTGTTATGTCCAATTCACTGAAGGGTTTTTCACAGGCTGTTTCACACACACATTGTTGCAGCCCAGAGAGCTGTTAGTTATGTGTCACATTCTTAAAGGAATGATAATCTTAAATCAAGAAGTATTGATCAGGACTAATAGGACTCTACAAGTGAACGTTGCCTATTTCCTTCGCTCCGTAGATGCTGCCTCACCCGCTGAGTTTCTCCAGCATTTTTGCCTACCCTCTACAAGTCTGTTGACACAGAATGCTGGAGTAACTCAGCGGGAACAGGCAGCATCTCTGGATAGGAGGAATGGTTGACGTTTCGGGTCGAGACCCTTCTTCAGACTGAGAGTCAGGGGAGAGGGAGACACAGAGATAATGAAGGGTATGGTGCAACAACGAGACATCAGAAGAGATGAGGCTCAAGGAAAATGTAGAATAGATCATTGTTGGCTAGGAGAAGCTGACAACAGAGATAAGCAAACAGAGAGAAGATGTAATCAGGGAGACAGTCAGTCTGATGATCGGGGTCTTTGACTTGAAACATTAACTCTATCCATGTCTACTGATGCTGAGTGCTTCCCGCAATGTTTATTTTCATACCCAATATCCTGCCTGTTCTCTCCACTTTTGGTTTTAACACATGTAATTATTTTTCAATGATTTCTGCTTTAGTTTCATGTTTCCAATATCTGCTGTACTTTGCTCACTGACGCAACATGGATTCAGCGAGATTCTGGTAACTACCGAGGAATTCTAGTGACTGTATTTCTGTAAGGAGAAACTGTGTTGCCCTGGGTTTGAGACATAAATACCACCTGTCTGGTCTGGTAGCTTGTGGATATAGATCGGGCAGTAGGTCCAATGCATTTTATTCATATGTATCCTGTTCGGGTTGGTGAAGAATCCTGAAATAGCCTTTCCTCACGGACCAGTATTGATTTTTCGTTTGAGTCAGTTTGTCAGGAAATTGGAGGCTTTGCGAGAAATAATATTCTTTGACATTTCTGTGTGCTGGTTGAAGATGGGAAATCTGTGGTTGTAAAGTTGTAACATCAATATTTTTGATCTCGGTCGAACAGATTCATGGGAGAACCCGAGGGCGGTCACGGTGGCGCAGCGGTAGAGTTGCTGCCTTACAGCGAATGCAGCGCCAGAGGCCCGGGTTCGATCCCGACTACGGGTGCTGTCTGTATGAAGTTTGTACGTTCTCCCCGTGATCTGCGTGGGTTTTCTCTGAGATCTTCGGTTTCCTCCCACACTCCAAAGACGTACAGGTTTGTAGGTTAATTGGCTTGGTAAATGTTAAAAATTGTCCCTAGTGGGTGTAGGATAGTGTTAATGGGCCCAGATAGGACAATGAAATTTTACTTCGGAGACACGTGAGTGACTACGTGAAGAACCCCGCCAGGACGCATGCGTGCCATATCGCTACACGCATTGCAACGAGTCACAGCAGGGGGAACGATGTTCCCCTAGCGGCAAAATTTGAAAGCCGGGAACAGCAGGTAAGAAGACTCTGCGTTCCAGAATTTGAAGGTCGGGAACAGCAGGTAATGGCCGGTTCTCACGGTGCGACCTGACGCAAGATGTCACCAGAGTGAAGTGGTCGTGGTCCAGCACGAGTTCCGCACGATATAAGGGGGGGTAGATAAAGAGTTCCCACGGTACTCGGCAATTCTGTCATTTGTGCGAGTGACTTGTCCGTCTCCCGATCTTTCCCGTTAATCGTGAATGACCATCGTGGACTGTAGTGTAGTTAATCACGTGGCACAAATGATGTCACTTTTTTTTCACACACTATATAAATATCCTCTGTTCGTAGAATTGGCTCATTTACAGACATGCCTATACAAAGTTGGTTCGAGTACAGGCTGGTTGTTATTTTCATTGTCTGTCTGTCTGCCACTACTTTTACATTGCAGCTGCAGGGAACAGACAGACATAAGATAAATTAAAGGTAACTGCAAAAACAGCACTTTTACATCTGTAGCATTGTATGTTTTTAAATCATGGATAACATTAAATTGTTCTCCTGTAAATAAACTAATATATTGTTATAGTTACTCACATGAGCACCGGGGATATTCCGCAGCCTTTGTCTCCAGCAGGTTGCGCTTTCTCTCCCTATTTCTATAATCCTCTCTGGATTTGTCATAGATAATCTCATTGCATTGGTACCACTCCACCAGTTCCCCCTCTTGTTCCCTGTTGAAGTTATATGGCCTTACCTTCTGCCATCTTACCTTTATGTTATCGTCTGCTGAGGATATTGGGGAGGCAACAGCTACTGGGGAGGCAATCTCAAATCCACCTTGATCACCCTCTCCCTGCTCCAAGGAGCCCACAGGCAGTGGTATCTCTGGCATCTCCTCTTGCCTCTCCACCTGTCTCTCTTGCTGAGTTTCCTCCTCATTTACCTGCATGGCTAAAAACTTTCTGACTTTCTTTGACCCCTTTCTTTGCGCTTTTCTGAGAGGCATCTCTGCAAGTCTTTTTACTGTGAAAAAGATTCTCAAACAATGACAATTAGGTGGGACGTCCTCGATGGACACATGGTCCATTGGCGATATTGAGACCACCTTTTTTACTCACCTTATGTCCCTTCTGTCAAGCTTCCGGGTTTACCGTTCGCAGGAGTTCCCACGGTACCCGCAAGAGTCATTACGGATATCGCACGGATATCGCACTGGCATCTGCGTTCATACAATGTTGCAACGCTGCTCAAGTCACTCTTGGAGAAATTCAAAAATGTTTGAATTTTCTCCCGACCTTACAAAGTTACACGACTACCTGCCGTTAGCGCCACGGAGGTCCTCGGTGGTCCACGAATGCCGTACTGCTATCGCAGAAGGTTCCCACGATGTTAAACTCTTGTTAAGTCTTGCTTCAGGTCGCACCATGAGAAATCCCTTTAAGAGACTCTGCGTTCCTTCCACTTACCTTTTAGGTGGAGACATGGAACGGATCCATGAAGGCTGCAGGAAAGCTGGCGGGGGAGAACCGCGGAGTTGCGGGCAGTCGGCAGCAGCAGCAAACGGCACGCTGATCTCCCGTAATGGGAACAGCTGTGCCCGACTTTCGCTCCCGGCTTCGTGCCCGCGCCGGCCCCGGCCGGTCGGGAGAGGTAAGCAACTAACAGAGTCGTTGACTCTGAGGAGTCCGACTCTGAATAGCCGCGAGCGGCCAGTGCCCGTGTGCATGGGGGTCGGTTTGAGCAGCTGCAGGAGGATCTAAGCAGCCGCGAGCGACCAGTGCCCGTGCGCATGGGGGTTGGTTTGAGCGGCTGCAGGACAAATTAAGCAGCCGTGAGCGGCCAGTGCCCGTGAGCACCGGGGTCGGTTGTAGCGGCTGCAGCATGCAGGATAAAGAGCAGCCGGGAGCAGCCAGTGCCCGAGAGCATTGGAGCCGGTTGGACCGGCTGCAGGAGCAGTACCCCTTGTGGGGCTGCAGAGTGGAAAATACTCCAAAGTGGCAAAGCCACAGTGGGCAACTAATAAGCCCCACAGCAGTACCCCTGGTGGAGGCGGCACAGAGTTTCTCACTCATCAGAGGGGAACACCGAGAGTCAATCCTGGGCTGTCTGCAGGAGCTGGAACAGGAGCAGCTTCAGGAGCAGCCGTGACGGCCAGTGCCCGTGAGCATTGGAGCCGGATGGAGTGGCTGCAGGAACTGGAGCAGGAGCAGCCTCAGGAGTAACGGCTTCAGGAGCAGCCGCGATGGCCAGTGATCATGTGCATTGGAGCCGGTTGGGTGCCCGAGAGCATCGGGACCAGCTGGAGCGGCTGTTGGAGCAGGTAAGTGGCAGCTCCATGAGATGGAGACTAGTCACAGAGGGGCAGCTAGTAAGACCTACAGCAATACCTCTTGTAGGGCTGCACAGTGTTCTCCCTCATCAGAGGGGACTATAGGGGGTCAAATTTGGGCTGCACTTGAACAGGGGAGCAGAACATACCCCTAGTACACTTAGGGTTCGCTTGGAAAACACTTACCATCAGGGAACTGCAAACCCTGAATGTTCCCAGTATCAACCAAAACATGGTAGGGCAGGGAATTGAAACGAAAGAAAGTTCTAAGTCCTAACAGCGGGACGGGATCGGTAGCACTATAAACAGAGACATGACACTAGATCACCAGGATGCACTGGCCTTATATGCTAACCTGGAACCTCCCAACCTCCAATATTAAAATTTGGAGGCATCTTATCTTAACAGGGAAAGAACTTCACATAGAGGGAACTCTGGGGCACATTACGGAACGTCTTAAAAACCACTTCCTGGGAAATGCGCTACCCTCATCAGACACTGGCACCTCAACGACCACAGAGGATGCCGATATAGTAACAAACCTACTAATAGTAACTAGGGAGGTTGGTGGGATATAACAGATCTATCTGTATGCATAGAATTATTTCTACCGACACGTACATTTCAGAAGTATAGGGGTATACCTTAGAATTATTCATTCCATTAACCTCCAGTTCAGCATGTACCGAACTGAATGTTCATGCTTACAGGGAAAGAATCAACTAAAGCGCATACTGAACTACAGTGCCCATATATTATAGGAGTTATGGAGGACATCCAACACGTATCACAGGAATTCGTGTCCTAAATATCCTTATCATAATTTAGAGGTGGTTGCCACTTCATCTTAGATTGACTAATTTGAATACTTCGTACTTTATATTCATTACAGATGGGAACCTTTGGTGCAACTAAGGTATTGATCCTAGGGTACTACATGGCAAGCATGGTATTAAAATATGCTTGCTATATAGTACTCATTGGAGGTGCCCACAGATGTATTTAACACAACAGATCGTCTGCGGTCCACCGTTAACACACTTCACATGGCAGTGACTTTGCCGTAAGAAAGGGTACAGCCTTTATGGAGGCTTGCAGGGAACTAAACCATCCATCAGACTGGTAGTAGAATAATTGGCATTAGGGGCTGTGTGACAGCCACATGATATCGGACCTTTACATAATCATAGTACAGAGCGTAACACGCGTCACTCAAGAAATTATGGGGGGGTCATTCTGACAGACTAATGACGCAACCAACAGAGGCCACTATGGTACAAAAATGGTGGAACATACATTAGGCATTGTTCCTAACCAAACACAGTTACCCGTCTATGGAACCACATACTGATGGGCCTTGGATTGGGATGCTACTAATCCCATCTCCAGCTGTGGGGGAGATGGAATGCTCAGGAGGCATCACTACTAACGTTGGGCATATATACCTGGGGCAGTGAGTGCTAGTCATGGCTTTAAGTCATATTGTTTTGGGTTATATCACCAGTATGTTAGTCTACAAATTGACAACACCACCGGGGTAGCATATGTCCACCATATGGGTAGAAACATATCGACACCATGTGACTATCTGGCCAACACTATTTGTGAATTGAATTGAATTGAATCCTTTATTGTCAATCATACCTTTCGGTTTGAACGAAATGTTGTTGCCTGCAGCCATACATGTAATAATAACAACACACAATGAACGCAGGCTAACATCCACCACAGTGAGTTCACCAGACACCTCCTCACTGTGATGGAGGCAATAGTCTTAGAGTTACTGTCTCTATTAATCTGGATTAATAGCGTATCCAGATAGAGATTTGGATATCAGCTTCCAACTACCAGGAAAACTGAATTTAGTGGCAGACAACAGGTCACGCTAAGTCTAAAAACACTGTATGGATGTTGGATAATATATGTATTGCTGGAACAGCACGGTATGGAACACCAGATAACGACCTATTCACATCCATGTTCTTACCAGTTATCAAATTATGTTCTTGGGAGCCAGAACCTGGGGCAGTGGTTCAGATGTATCTTCGCTGATTGGGGGATCATTTATGCATCCCTCCCTTTGCCTCATCAGTCGGGTATTTAGGAAGAAACTATAGACTCCACGTCTCGAATTTTGATAATACCTGATTGCCCTATGCAACCATGGGTACTGGTGATATCAACATGGGTCAGAACCATACATTAACCATCCATCATAGTTGAAAGCAACTCTTCTACACCTGGGACTGACCCGCAATGCAAGGGGACAGTTACCCATGTCACTAACCATATATATATAACCATATAACAATTTAGAGTTGAAAGCACCTCTTCTGCACCTGGGACTGACGGACCGAATGCGGAATTATTTCAGCGGGTCACAGACAGTCCACCCAAACATCAGTACTTGGTATCATCTAGTAATGGGAAGTAATGTCACACCAATAATCATCACCCACAGATCTATGCACATCCCGTCTGTTCTGGAATTCCTGGCAAGCCTCCATTACGATGAGAGGCTCAGTCATAGTGCCATCAACTGCGCCAGAAGTGCTCTGTCAACATACCTGTCGAAGGTACAGAGCGGCATTCTGTTGGGACACACCCTGGTAAACAAACTCACGAGGGGCATTTTTAAAATTAATCCCCAAGAACCAGGTACTCCCAAATATGGGATGTGAGCATTGTACTGACCATGTTAAGAAACTGGTCTCCAGCTACAGCTCTGTTGCTACGGAAACTGACTATGAAAACAGTCATGCTGATGGTCCTGGTCACGGCACAAAGGGTCCACTCACAACAGAAAATAAGGTTGGACAACATGATTAATTCATCTGGAATTTAAGGTTTACATCAGTGTAATAGTCATACAGAACAGACAGGGGTTAACACGCCTAAAAAACAGAATTCAGAGCCTACCCTACAGATGGTCGTCTCTGTATTATAACTCACTTACTATCATACATGCAGTATACTAAGATCATCAGAGGGAAGAAATGTCACTTTAATCAGCTACTAACAGCCATTTAAAACAGTGACAGTCCAGACCATCTCTAGATGGCAAAAACAAGTCCTAAATAGGCTGGAGTAGACACTAGCATTTCAAATCTCACTCCACCAGGGCTGCAGCTACATTGGCAGCTATGAAGTTGGACGTACCAATGGACCAAATCCTCAAGACAGCAGGATGGTCAACGGAGGAACATTCCAACGACTTTATAACAAACCAGTTATTGAACCTGGAACATTTGCAGAAACAAATTTAAGTTCTGTAATATAATTTACCCCATAAATAGGGCACTAATAATTTCCCCAAAAATCAAGGCAGATGTGATGCATGGACTCGTTCCACGGCATGAAATCACAGAGCTTTAAAATCTTCACGTAGTCAATCACGTGACTCCGAAGTAAAATAGTAAGATTAAACGAGAACTTACCAGTTTGAAGTTTGATCTTTATTTTATGAGGAGGAACGTTGAGGGAATACGTGCCCTCCGCTCCCACCCTTGATCATATCCTGAACTGGTATCTCTTCTCTAATCTTACTATGTTTAGTCATTACAGTTATCTGTGATTTCACACCGCTGCTTTGAAGAATGACACGCATGCGTTACTGGCGGGGTTCTTCACGTATTCCCTCAACGTTCCTCCTCATAAAATTAAGATCAAACTTCAAACTGGTAAGTTCTCGTTTAATCTTACTAGTCTTGCTTGCTGCAGCACAATAGAATATTGTAGGAATAAATACAGAACAGATCAGTGTGTCCATATACCATAGAATATATATATATATATATACACACAGAAATAAACAAACATAGTTCAGAGTTTGTTTGAAGTTGCGTTTAATAGTCTGATGGCTGTGGGGAAGAAGCTGTTCCTGAACCTGGGTGTCGCAGATTTCAGGCTCCTGTACCTTCTACCTGATGGCAGCGGAGAGATGAGTGTGTGGCCAGGATGGTGTGGGTCCTTGATGATGTTGCCAGCCTTTTTGAGGCAGTGACTGCGATAGATCCCCTCGATGGAAGGGAGGTCAGAGCCGATGATGGACTGGGCAGTGTTTTCATTGTAATATGTGCATGTTCTTTCTATGGTGGAAGTGGAAACATTCTTCATATAGTGATTTAATTATTAATGACTCAAACTGTTTTGAGCTGTGGACCAACAGGTTCTTGGGGTCCACTCAATGACAGGCCTGAGATCGGGAACACAAAAGGACCTGGAGCTGGGATCCAGAGATTAGGTACGCCAATGAGACCCGGAGAAGAGATACTCCACAGATGTGATATCCAGGAACTTATATTTGTGATACCCAGTGACCCAGAAATCAGATAGCAAGTGACCCAGGGATGTAATAATGAGTGCCCCTGAAATGGGCTAGCAAGGAATGCGAGCAAATGTGAGCTGTGGCTTCTTCAGGCCCAAATGTAAGAGTTAATGGCAAGACCCTTAACAGCACTAATATACAGCGGGATCTTGGGGGTCTAACTCCACTTCCCCCTGAAAGTGACAACACAATTAAATAGAGTGGTAAACAAGCCAAAATCAAAATTTCCCATGGTAAAGGTATTAAAAACAAGAGGGTCTAGTTTTAAGGTTTGAGAAATTGTATTAAAGAGGATCTGAGGGGTAAGTTTTTTTCCCCGCAGAGACTGGTTAATATCTGGAATGTGAGACAAGGTGGTAGAATTAGGTACAACTATTCCATTTAGGAGGCATTTTGATGGACACTTCAACAGACAAGGCGTGGAAGGATGTAGTCCGAATGCAGGCAAATGGGATCAGTGTAGACTGGCAGTTCGGCCCACCAAGTCTGCACCGACCAGCGATCCCCGCACATTGACACTATCCTACACACACCAGGGACAACTTACATTTATACCAAGCCAATTAACCCACAAACCTATATGTCTTTGGGAGGAAACCGAAGATCTCGGGGAAAACCCACGCAGTCACAGGGAGAACGTACAAACTCCGTACAGACAGCACCCATAGTCGTGATCGAACCCAGGTCTATGGTGTGTAAATGCTGTGAGGCAGCAACTCTACCGTTGCGCCACCGTGCCGCCCCTGCAGAGCTGGTGTCTATAATTGAAAAGCACAGGTTATGTACAGTACTGGAGGAACAAGATCGGCACCGGAGATGTGGTGTGGGCCAACGAGAGTGATGCAACCTGTCGAGGGGCCAGTGAGAAATATGTCATTTATATCTTTAAATATGACTAAAATATTGGAACGGGACAAAATGCAGTTGAAAAAGATCAAGTTTGTGCTAAATGACTCCTCGCAATGATTGGATTGTGATTTTAGCCCTTTGCATGAAAATGTTCTATTCTACCCAATGGGTAAAATGGGCATGGCTTTACATCTGTGTCTTGGGCAAATTCAAATGCTGACAGAATAGGAGGAGTGGGGATTTAGCTGAACACTCAGGGTGACCTGTATAGAACTCCCGGTGGCTCAGCACTTCAACTCCCCCTCCCATTCCCAATCCGACGTCTCTGTCCTGGGTCTCCTCCATTGCCAGAGTGAGCAACACCGGAAATTAGAGGAACAGCACCTCATATTCCGCCTGGGTTGCTTGCGTCCGGATGGCATGAACGTTGAATTCTCCCAGTTTTGCTAGCCTTTGCTGTCTCCTCCCCTTCCTTAACCCTCGAGCTGTCTCCTCCCATCCCCCCGCCCTCGGGCTCCTCCTCCTCCCTTTTTCCTTCCATCTCCCCCCCACCTCCCATCAGTCTGAAGAAGGGTTTTGGCCCGAAACGCCGCCTATTTCCTTCTCTCCCTCGATGCTGCTGCACCCGCTGAGTTTCTCCAGCATTTGTGTGTACCTTTCATCTTCCAGCATCTGCAGTTCCTTCTTGATGACCTGTATAGAAGTTCCTTCATAAATATAGTCACTGACAAACTAGAAAAGCCAGTTTGTTCACAGTGCCACTTAATGCTATCAAACATAGTTTCCTGGGTAGACACAAAATGCTGGAGTAACTCAGCAGGATCCTTCTCTCGATCCAAAACATCACCCATTACTTCTCTCCAGAGATTCTGCCTGGTCCGCTGAGTTACTCCAGCATTTTGTGTCTATCTTCGGTTAAAACCAACATCTGCAGTTCCTTCCTGCACATTGTTTCCTGGGCATTACATTGATTTTTTCTCAATTCTCAACTGAAACTTTATTGTGGAAACATAGAAACATAGAAAATAAGTGCAGGAGGAGGCCATTCGGCCCTTTGTGCCAGCACCGGCATTCATTGTGATCATGGCAGATCGTCCCCTATCAATAACCCGTGCCTGCCTTTTCCGCATATCCCTTAACTCCACTAATTGAAACATAGAAAATAGGATATTTGATTAGGAATAGGAAGGGGAGATTTGATTTCCCCTGACTTAGCAACAGCATATGCATGCAGCTTGACAGTGCATTGTGCATTTGAGCCTGACTCGAAATAACAGAGAGAAGTATTTTTAGATCTGGTGGAGCAGTAAATGAACATTTGATCTGAGCTGGATTAGTGGAAGTTTGAACCTAGGCATCTCTCTGATACAAGCTGGCAGGTGGTATGTATATGTTTGGAAATTAAAGGAGAGTCGTGGGCTCATGACGATGTATCTCTTATGTCAGGAAGCAGCTGTTCAGGGAGCGAGCATAGGTTATTAGAGAAGCAAATATACATGAATGAGGTTACATGAATATCAAGATTTATCTGTTGTAAATATCGACTTTACCTGACATTAACCAAGTAGCAATGTGCAGTTCCTTCCTACAAATTTTCTCTGCACCTTTTCTCCAGAGATGCTGTCTGACCTGCTGAGTTACTCTAGTTTTTTGTGTCTATATTCGGCTTAAACCGGCATCTGCAGTTCCTTCCTATACAATTGTCCGAATGTTGGTTGAGGAGGTTAATAAGGCAGGGACCTCACCCCTGAAGATTACTGTACAGAGATACCTGCTGGAAAGTGTAAAGGGCCTGACCCACTGTACGAGGTAATTCAAGAACTCCCCTGAGTTTAAAAAAAATCAAACTCGTGGCAAGTATGTAGAATGTACGTAGCAGCTACGTCGGAGCTCGTGGATGTCTCGTAGCGGCTCGTAACACTAACGGCAGGTACTCGGGAAACGCGGTAACTCGTGACGTTTTTTCAGCACTATGAAGAATGTCCACGAGAGCCCCGAGTACCTACGAACGGCTATTACCGTAATTCTCCGAGTTCGAATCAGGGGAAACTCGGGAGAACTCTTGAATTACCTCATACAGTGGGACAGGCCCTAACAATGTGGATATCTAGTCAAGGCTGGGTCCCCAGAAGTGGATTCTCAATGTCTTAATGAGCTAAAAGTCATGGATTGGTCTCACATTGAGAATGGGAACAATGACTTTCTGAGCACCAGGATCGCAGTAATACTGTCAGGAGATGGGGAAAGAGCTGGTGGTGTCAGTGAGGAGAATATATTGGCCTGGAACTAGCCCAACAGTTCTGATTGGAGGACTTGCATTGTGTGCGGTGGAACATACCAATGCCATTCTTGCAAGCATGAAGGGTGCTGAGAAATGTACCCATTCGTGAGCCTACATTTTGCTGATTTGTAACACAAGCAAGTTCTCATTAGCTACCTGGTGGACTGCACATCATAAACATGTGGACATAATATGTTAGACCCAGGTGTTATGGTCTGCACAAGTTCACAACTTCACAAGTTATAGTTATTAGCCCATTCATCCCATCGAGTCTACTCTACCATTCAATCCCGGCTGATCTCTGCCTCCTAATCCCATTTTCCTGCCTTCTCCCCATAACCCTTGACACTCGTTCTAATCAAGAATCTAAGACACAAAATGCTGGAGTAACTCAGCGGGACAGGCAGCATCTCTGGAGAGAAGAAATGGGCGACGTTTCGGGTCCTGACCCTTCTTCAGAAGGAAGAAGAAGGGTCTGAAGTCTGCAGAAGGGTCTCGACCCGAAAAACGACACCCATTCCTTCTTTCCAGAGATGCTGCCTCACCCGCTGAGTTATTTTGTGTCTATCTTCGATTGAAACCACCATCTGCAGTTCTTTCTTACACTAATGCCTCTCTCCACTGGCTCCCAGTGCGGTTCCGAATCAATTTCAGATTCTTCTTTATGTACACAAAGCCCTTAACGGGCTTGCCTCCACCTACATCAAAAACCTGCTTACCCACCACACCACCTCCAGGTCCCTCAGATCGGCCGACTTGGGGTTACTGGCCATCCCGCGGTCTAGGCATAAGCTCAGGGGCGATCGCGCTTTTGCGGTTGCAGCTCCTAGACTATGGAACAGCATCCCTCTTCCCATCAGAACTGCCCCCTCCATCAACTCTTTTAAGTCTAGACTTAAAACTTATTTCTACTCTCAAGTTTTCTTGAGGTCCTCTGAGGGAGCGCTGTATGTATGTATCTATGTATGTATTGTTGGTCTATGTACCACTGTATGTAGCATGGTAGAACCTGTACTGATGTAAGGCACTTTGGTCAGCGAGAGTTGTTTTTAAATGTGCTATAGAAATAAGATTGACTTAACTTGACTTGATTAATCAAGGATCTGTCTACCCCTGCCTTCAAAATATCCACTGACTTGGCCTCCACAGCCCTCTGTGGCAATGAGTTCCACAGATTCACCACCCACTGACCACAACAGAGGGACAGAGGGGAAACATTTGTCGCTGGGTCAATGATGATGAGGAGGAGAAGATCACTTGGGAGAGATGGGGAGAGGCTCAAAACGTCGCCCATTCCATCTCTCCAGAGATGCTGCCTGTCCCGCTGAGTTACTCCAGCATTTTGTGTCTTATCTTCATTGTAAACCAGCATCTGCAGTTCCTTCTTACTGATTATCATCATGTTGGAATGTCTATAAAAATAAATTCCATGTAAGTCAGAGGCTGCCTGATAACAGCGTTCAGGCAGCACAGTTAAACCCATGGGTTTAAAAGAAAACCTTGTTCGTCAGTGACTCAGCAGTCTCACATAATTTGACGGAAATGGCCTTCAATAAGGTGTGCAGCTGATGCTGGCAACAGCTTCAATCATGTCGTGTGACATGTCACTGCCACAGACTCCACTTCCTTTCAGCACCCTCACATATAGAAACTTGAGGGGATCATATTGCAGGATTCGTGAGAAAAGATCTCCAGCATAGGACACTCTAGGGCATTGTATAGTGGCTTTACAAAAGTTCATTGGCTGTAAATAATGACACATGACAATGTCGTTATTAGACGCCTGATGTAGACGCCTGACCTAAAACTGCCAGTCAGATCTCTCTAATGAAAACCTGCTCTTCTAGTTACAAATAATATTCACTCAACTCTGACAAATATTTTTCTTCTTAAGCAGCCCCTCAAGATCAAGGATGACAGACTTCCACTGTTTCTTTGGCCATTGATGTGGCTAAACATAGTCCTAGAGTGATGCAGTGTGGAAACAAGCCCTTTGGCCCAACTTGCCCACATCAACCATCATGTCCCATCTGCACCAGTCCCACCTGCACAAGTCCCACCTGTAATCATTTGGCCCATCTCTCTCTAAACCTGTACCTGTCCAGTTGTTTCTTAAACATTGGGATGGTCCCAGCCTCAACTAGCTCCTCTGGCAGCTCATTCCATACACTAACAACCCCTTTGTGTGCAAAATTTACCCCTCAGATTCCTATTAAATCTTTCCCCCTTCACCTTAAACCTATGTCCTCTGGTTTCTCGATTCCCTTACTCTGGTCAAGAGACACTGTGCATCTACACAATCTATTCCTCTCAATGTTCAAACTGCAAACTCTACCACGGATGAGGCAGGAGTTGACTTGCAGCCTGGGTGAGTGAGTAGTCTGTGCAGTGGTGTGCATCTTACTCAAGGCATCTGCGAGCCTCTAGTCATCTGATGGATGATTAGAGGCTCGCATGGCCATCCTGAATATTACTTCCCCACCTTGAGCAAATTGGGGAACAGCATCTCATATTTCGCTTGGGCAGCTTACAACCCCAGGGATATGAATATTGCTTTCTCTAACTTCAAGTAACCCCGGCATTCCCTCTATCTCCATCCCTTCGCCCACCCAAGTCGCACCAGCTTCTCGTTCTCCCCTAGCAAACAACTAACAATGGCCTGTTTCCTTCATCATCGTTACTTGTTTGCATATATTTCATTCATTTGTTCTAGATCTCTTTACATCACCGTCCATATCTCTTGTTTCCCCCTCCCCTGGCTCTCAATCTGAAGAAGGGTCTCTACCCGAAACGTCACCCATTCCTTCTCTCCAGAGATGCTGCCTGTCCCGCTGAGTTACTCCAGCATTTTGTGCCAACCTTCAGTTTCAACAAGCATCTGCAGTTCCTTCCTACACATTTTCATCAGTCTGCGTGGTAATCTCTTCCAGTCACCGAGTTCGGAGCAGTGCATCTGTTTTTGGGGCCTGCGAATGATGTGTCTTTCTCAACACAGTGGACTGATTGTATGCGCTCCTTCACACCCACCAAGAGAGAACTGGTTATAACATGCCAATGCCAATGTTACAGACTTAAAAGCACAAGATTGCTGAAACCAGATTACATTACCTCATTTTATCCTAATTATGATCTTAAGTTCAACTTCAATTATGTGTGCAGGATCCTAGCTATTGTTGAATGCAAAAACATGAACTGATTTTATCAAACCACCTCAACTTTAAACACACTAATTGCAGGTGGTTTTGACATAATAGTAAGATTAAACGAGAACTTACCAGTTTGAAATTTGATCGTTATTTTATGAGGAGTAACGTTGAGGGAATACGTGAAGAACCCCACCAGGACGCATGCGTGTCATTCTTCAAAGCAGCGGTGTGAAATCACAGATAACTGTAATGATTAAACTTAGTAAGATTAGAGAAGAGATACCAGTTGAGTATATGATCAAGGGTGGGAGCAGAGGGCAGGTATTCTCTCAACGTTACTCCTCATAAAATAACGATCAAACTTCAAACTGGTAAGTTCTCGTTTAATCTTACTATTTTACTTCGGAGTCACGTGAGTGACTACGTGAAGATTTTAAAGCTCTGTGATTTCATGCCGTGGAAACGAGTCCATTCTTCACATCTGCCTTGATTATGGGGAGAATAGAGTTAACATCATTAGACATCAATACGATATTGAAAAACAACGATAAATTTATTAACACCAATTATTGCCCCTATTTATGGGGTAAATTATATTACAGAACTTAAATTTGTTTCTGCAAATGTTCCAGGTTCAATGACTGGTTTGTTATAAAGTCGTTGGAAAGTTTCTTCCGTTGACCATCCTGCTGCCTTGAGGATTTGGTCCATAGGGACGTCCAACTTCATAGCTGCCGATGTAGCTGCAGCCCTGGTGGAGTGAGATTTAAAAATGCTAGTGTCTACTCCAGCCTTTATTAGGACCTTTTTTAGCCATCTAGAGATGGTCTGGACTGTCACTGTTTTGAGTGGCTGTTTGTAGCTGATTAAAGTGACATTTCTTTCCCTCTGATGATCTTAGTATACTCCATATATAACAGTAAGTGTGTTACAATACAGAGACGACCATCTGTCCGATAGTTCTGTTTTTAGGCCTGCCGACCCCTGTCTGTTCTGTTTGACTATTTCATTGATGTGAAAAGTTAAATTTCCAGATTAAATAATCATGTTTTCCAGCCTTAGTTTCTGTAGTGACTGGACCCTTTGTGCCTTGACCAAGGCCATCAGCATGACTGTTTTCATAGTCAGTTTCTGTAGGGACAGAGCTGTAGCTGGAGACCAGTTTCTTAACATGGTCAGCATAATGCTCACATCCCATATTTGGGAGTACCTGGTCCTTGGGGGATTAACATTAAAATGCCCCTCATGAGTTTGGTTACCAAGGTGTGTCCCAACAGAATGCCGCTCTTGCCACAGGTATGTTGACAGAGCACTTCTGGCGCAGTTGATGGCACTATGACTGAGCCTCTCATCGTAATGGAGGTTTGCCAGGAATTGCAGAACAGACGGGATGTTCATAGATCTGTGGGTGATGTTTATTGTTGTGACAGTACTTCCCATTTCTTGATGATACCAAGTACAGTTTTTTGGTGCACTGTCTGTGGGCCGCTGAAATAATATCCACTGTTCGGTCCGTCAGTCCCAGGTGTAGTAGAGGTGCTTTCAACTCTATAAATTAATAGGTTTATATAATTATGACATGGGTGACTACCCCTTGTTGCGGGAAGAACCAGTAAATTAGGTCTATGATGGATGGTGATGCATGGTTCTAAAACCATGTCGTGTATCACCGGGACCCATGGTTGAGTAGGCCAATCGGGTACTATCAAAATACCAGACGCAGAGTCTACTATATATTCCTAAATACCCGACTGATGAGGCAGAAGGAGGGAATGCATAAATAAACAATATCCCCAATGCAGCGAAAATGCACCTGTTGCCACTGCCCCAGGTTCTGGTTCCCATGAACATAATTCGATAACTGGTGAGAGCATGGATGCGAAAAGGTCAATATCGGGTGTTCCATACCGTGCTGTAATTTCAGCAATACATTTTTTATCCAACATCCATTCAGTGTTTTCATAGAATTAGCGTGACCTGTTGTCTGCCACTAATTCCGTTTACCTGGTAAGTAGGTAGCTGATATCCAAATATCTCTCTGGATACACTATTGCCAAATTGTGTTGGCCAGATTGTCACATGATGTCGATTTGTTTCCACCCATATGGGTGATATATGCTACCACAGTGGTATTGTCTATTTGTAGTCTAACATGCTGGTGATATAACCCAGAACAATATGACTTCAGGCCATGTAATGCACCTAACATTCCCAGGTAGTTTATGCCCAGTGTTTGTAATAATGATGCCTCCTGTGCATTCCATCTCCCCCACAGCTGAAGATGGAATTGGTAGCATCCCATCCAAGTGCACTGGCATCAGTATGTAGTTCCATAGACGGGTAGCTGATAATGTTTGGATTGGAACAATGCCTAATGTTATGTTTCCACCATTTTAGTTCCATTGTGGCCCCTGTTGGTTGCTTCATTGGTCTGTCAGAGTGCACGAATGTTTGCCCTCTGTAATTTTTGATAATGTAAAGGTCCGATTTGTGTGGCTGGAAACGCAGCCACTATAATGACAATTATTCTTGCTACCAGTCTGATGGATGGTTTTGTTTTGCTGCAAGCCTCCATTAAGGCTGTAACCTTTTCTTTCGGCAAAGTCACTGACATGTGAACTGTGTTAAGGGTGTACTGCAGATGATCCATTGTGTTAAATAACATCTGTGGTCACCTCTAATGGGTACTGTATAGTAAGCATCTTTTAATATGATGCTTGCCATGTAGTAACCTAGGAATCAATTGCTTAGTAACAAAGGTTCCCATCTAGTAATGAATATATAGTACGAAAGTATTCAAATTAGTCAAATCTATGATGATGTGGCAACCACCATCTAGTTTATGATAAAGATTTTGGACATGAATTCCTGTGATTCGTATTGGATATCCTCCATTACTCCTTTTTTATATGGCCACTGTAGTTCAGCATGCGCTGTTGATTTTTTCTTTGCCTGTAAGCACGAACATTTGGTTCGGTACATGCTGAACTGGAGGATTATGTTTTGTATAAATTCTATGGTATAACCCTGTACTTCTGAAAATATAAGTGTCGGTAGTTCATTTATTCCATGCATCCAGATAGAATTGTAATCTCCCACCAACCTCGTAAGGAACCAGACCCACCTACCTCCATGGTTACTATTGGTAGGTTTGTTACTTTTTCGGCATCCTCCGTAGACGTTGAGGTGCCGGTGTCTGGATCTGTAGTTGGGTCGGTGTTGAGGGTTAGCGCATTCCCCAGGAAGTAGGTTTTAGACGTTGCTTTAATGAGCCCCAGGGTTTTACCCTCTTTGTCAAGTTCTTTTACCTGTTTTGATAAGTTGCCTACAAATAGTAATATTGGTGGTTTGGAGGTTCCAGGTTTGCATAGGCCTGCAAATTAGGATCTAAAGCCGGTTGGATGGCACTTCTTCTAATGCTGTTTACTCGTATTGGTAGTTGCAAAATAAAGCCAGTGGATCCTGGTGATCTTGTGTCATGTCTTTTTTGTTTATTGTGCGGGTGAAACCCGTAATTCCCGCTGTTAGGACTTTCAGAACTTTCTGTTGTTTCAAGTCCCTGGCTCTGCCATGTTTTCAAATACACTGGTTGATACTGGGAACATTCAGTGTTTTGCAGTTCCCTGATGGTATGTGTTTTCCAATAGGGTTTTCTGCACCCCATGTGCACTAGGGGTATGTTCTGCACCCCTGTTCAGGTGCAGCCCAGAATTGACACCCTATAGTCCCCTCTGATGAGGGAGAACACTGTGCAGCCCTACAAGAGGTACTGCTGTAGGACTTACTAGCTGCCCCCTGTGACTAGTCTCCATCTCCCGGAGCCTGCCACTTACCTGCTCCAACAGCCGCTCCAGCTGGCTCCGATGCTCTCGGGCACTGGCCACTCGCTGCTGCTTCAGTTCCTGCAGCCGCTCCAACTGGCTCCAATGCTCATGGCCACTGGCCGTCGCGGCTGCTCCTGAGGCCGCTCCTGCTCCAGCTCCTGCACTCAGCCCAGGATTGACCCTCCGTGCTCCCCTCTGATGAGGGAGAAACACTGTGCAGCCCCACAAGAGGTATTGATGTGGGGCTTACTAACTGCCCACTGTGGCTAGCCTCCATCTCCCGGAGCCTGCCACTTTGGAGTATTTCCTCCAGCAACCGCTCCAACTGGCTCGTATGCTCTCGGGCATAGGCCACTCGCGGCTGCTGCTGATCCTGCAGCCGCTCCAACCGGCTCCAATGCTCACGGGCACTGGCCGTCACGGCTGCTTTGTTCCCCGCTCCAACCGGCTCCAATGCGCACGGGCACTGGCCGCTCGCGACTATTCAGAGTCGGACTCATCGGAGTCAACGACTCTGTTGGTTTTTTGCTTCGCTCTACCGCCCGGCCATGGCACAGCTGTTCCCATTACGGGAGATTGGCGTGCCGTTGGCTGCTGCTGCCGGCTACCCACAACTCCGCGGTTCTCCCCCGCCAGCTCTCCCGCAGCCATCGTGGATCTGGTCCATGTCTCCACCTATAAGGTGAGTGGAAGGAACGCAGAGTCTCCTTACCTGCTGTTCCCGGCTTTCAAATTTGCCGCTAAGGGGAACGTCGTTCCCCCTGCTGTGACTCGTTGCAATGCGTGTAGCGATATGACACGCATGCGTCCTGGCGGGGTACTTCACGTAGTCACTCACGTGACTCCGAAGTAAAATCAGGTGCAGATTCTAATCTGAAGATAGTCACAAAAAACTGGAGTAACTCAGTGGGTTAGACAGCATCTCTGGAGAGAAGAAATGGGTGAGGTGTTGGGTCAAGATCTTAAATCAGGTCTGAAGAAAGGTCTTGACCTGAAACGTCACCTGTTCCTTTTCTCCAGCGATGCTGTCTGACCCGTTGAGTTACTCCAGCTTTTTGTGTTCATCTTCGGTTTCAACCAGCATCAGCAGTTCCTTCCTACACAGATTATAATCTTTTCATTGGGCACAGAGTCTCCTGCCCAGAATAGGTGAATCGAGGACCAGAGGACATAGGGTTAAGGTAAAGGGGAAAAGATTAAATAGGAATCTGAGGGGTAGCCTTTTCACTTAAAGGGTGGTGGGTGTATGGAACAAGCTGTCAGAGGAGGTAACTGAGCCTGGGACTATCCCAACGTTAAAGAAACAGTTAGACAGGCATGGATAGAACAGGTTTGGAGGGATCTGGGTCAAACACGGGCAGGTGGAATTAGTGTGGCTGGGACATCTTGGCCGGTGTGGGCAAATTGGCCTGTTTCCACGCGATATTACTATGACTCTATGACATCAATTAGGATTGTTCAATGTCTGCCCTCCAACATCTAATAGGTTGCGGAGTGCACTCATTCCTTCCCGAGTATGTGCCGGATGCCTTGTATTAATGCTACCACATGGTTTTCCAAAGGTCCAATGCCATGTATGAACAATATTGTACGAACAATAGGCCAAATGCCAATTCTACCTTCTGGCTCTTGAATTGCAAGTGATGGCAGCAGATGCTGTTAATACTGCAGTTAGTTTAAACAACAGATGCCAACCAAGATGGAATAAGTAAATAAAAAATAAATATAGAGCCAGAAACAAAAGGGGATCATCTCTTTTAGCCTCATCTTATAGCAGGGGCCAATTCTCGTCATTACTTGTTACTGTCCCATCCTTCATCTCTCTGTTTCTTTGTCTCTCTTTCCATCGATTTATCTTTTAGTTAGTTTAGTTTAGAGCTACAGTGTGGAAATAGGCCCTTCGGCCCACTGAGTCCACACTGACCAGCGATGCCCGCACATTAACTGTGCACAAGGGACAATTAAAACATTTCCCAAGCCAATTTACCTTCAAACCTGTGGGAAGAAACTGAAGATCTCAGAGAAAACCCATGCGTTTACGGGGAGAACATGCAAACTCCGTACAGACAGCACCCCTAGTTGGAATCGAACCCTGGTCTCTGGCGCTGCAAGCCCTGTAAGGCAGCAACTGTACCACTGCGCCACCATGCTCTTCTTTGTGCTTCTTCCCTTCTTGCTCTCTAGTTGGTCCAATGCCAATCTTGATTCACTTGTGACCGGTGTACTTCATCTTAGGGCAAGGCTGGCACTGCCGGTCTAGCATCATTGGTTCAAGGGGAGACATTTCCTCGGTTGCCTTACAAATCAATATTTCAAGGACAGGAACAGCCAAGTAACCCAGCGCTGCTGATGTGCCAAAGGAACATCATCTCAATGGTCTCCAGAGGCAATCTGACGAGGCAGAATCTCAAGAGATAATTTGAGCGGTACAACGCATACACAGTGGAAATTCTGTTTAATGTTCCAGCTAAACTTTTTGTTGTGTCAATAATTTTCGCCAATTGTTCTCTAAATGTGAGCGCCAATGAACATTATTAGCTTTAGGCAGGAAGCAGGTGCTGGCTGACATAAGTTATATTCGTAAATGATACCTTACAAATATATCACTCCCGCACGATAGTGTTTTAATTGGATTCAGAACCTTACCATGGGAACACCTTAGAACAGTGAGACTGTGCTACATCTGGATGCATACAAACAAAGATTTTCGCTGTATCTCAGTATACGTAATAATAATGATCAGACCATCACACGAACCAACCTCCCTTCCATTGACTACATTTATACCTCACACTGCCTCAGCAAGGCCAGCAGCATAATCAAGGACGAGGCGCACCCTGGCCACCCCTCTTCACCCCTCTCCCATCAGGCTAAAGGTATGGAAGTATGAAAACGTGCACCTCCAGATTCAGGGACAGTTGCTTCCCAGCTGTTATCAGGCAACTGAACCATCCTACCACAACCAGAGAGCAGCCCTGAACTACCATCTACCTCTTTGATGACCTTCGGACTATCCTTGATTGGACTTTGCTGGCTTTACCTTGCACTAAACGTCATTCTGTTATCATGTATCTGTACACTGTAAATGGCTTGATTGTAATCATGTATTGTATTTCTGCTGACTGGATAGCACGCAACAAAAGCATTTCACTGGACCTCAGTACAAATGGCAATAAACTGAATTAAACTAAACTAACTAAACTAAACTAATAAACCAATACTAACCACTTGTCTCTGCCCGCAGGTTTACCAGTACAGGATCCCTGCTTATCTCATCCATTTACAAAAGACTGCAGATGCTGGAATCTGCAGCAAAAAACAAACTGCTGGAGGAACTTAGTGGGTCAGGCAGCATCTGCAGTGGTGCTGCACGGCAGACCATGGTGCAGTGCCTATGGGCCGGCAGCAAGTCTGACTGGCCCTCTGCCGAGCCGGGAAGCCCATCCTTGCAGAGAAAAGCCACCGAGCCCGGCCCTTGTTCATCCCCGAGGTCCAGAGAACCGGAGAGGAGAGTGGAGAGAGATGGTGGCAGATGCAAAGAACAAAGGGGTAGTAAGAGGAACTGAGGTCTTACCTCTGAAGAAGGTCTGAAGAAGTGTCTCGACCGAAAATGTCACCAATTCCTTCTCTCCAGAGATGCTGCTTGTCCTGCTGAGTTACTCCAGCATTTTGCATCTATCTTACCTTCCGTAACCTCAAGGTCGTCTGCATGAGGTTCCCTCGGGGCATAGAGAAGAACAACTGGACTGCGAGCATCTGGACTGATGCAATGGCTGGAGGCCCTGAAGCAGCCTGGGTCTCGACTGGAGATCAAGAGATCAAGTGCGCTGACCGGATGCGGCCTGCAGCAACACAGAGCAGTGGAGGACACCTACAACCTCACATGGCCAGGCCGACCCTGCAACGCCACCAGGACAACAGGCCTTTATGGTCAGCTGCACCTAGAGCAACTTGAACTTTGAAAATAGCGGCAAAACCTGCCGACTCTTGTACATATCGTCTCTGTTGACTATATCTATACACTTTGAATTTAATCTAGGATTGTACTTAAGTATATTAATATTTTGGTGAATAGTATGCAAAAAAAGAATTTCCCTGGACCCCGGTACATGTAGCAATAAAGAACCATTGAATCATTGAACTATTGCAGATGGTCCAGAGATAAGAGAGCTTTATCTGCGACTCTTCCATTCTAGTCTATTGCCGTCGGCGTTCCCAATGCGGTCTCCTCCACATCCGTGAGACAAAGCATTGGCTTACGATTGTTTGGCCGATCTCTTGTGTCCTGTCCTCCAGGGCCAGCTGAAGCTCGCATTTGTCAGCCACTTTCATTCCTTTTTCTTTCCAATAACGACCTTTAAATCCTCAGCCTTCTTCATTGCCAGAGTGAGCCCACATGCGAGCAGCAAGAACAACATCTCATATTCTGCTTGGGTAGCCTGCAATCCAACAACATCAACATTGAACTCTCCAATTTCAGGTAACCCTCCCCCCCCTCCTCTCTCCTTCTGATCTACCAGGGTCCACACATGCTGACCTTTCTTTCCACTCCTGCTGTCCCCTGTTATCCAGTTCCTTCCTCTCCACCACATACTGCTATTGCTAATCAACCAGCTCAACCCTCTTCAGATCCCGTATTCCCCCAACTCGCCAATAGTCTGTCTGTTATTTTTGTCTTTTTAGTTATTTTTAGTGTGTTTTAAAAGTTTGCGTTAATGTTCCCTGGTTTGTTTTATGTTGGGCGTGGGTGGGTCGGGGGAAACTTTTTTTCAATCTCTTACCTTGCCGGAGATGCGATTGGTTTCCGGATTGTCTCGCCAGTCGCTCTGCTGCCTAACATCATGGAGCTGGAGGCCTTGTTCAGGACTGACTTTGAGCCCCACCATGGGGACGTGGACTTACTATCAGAGGCGATCCTTTGCCTGGGATCGACGTTCCAACCGCGCCCAGCAGATTTCACCATCGAGGAGCTCGCAGTCTCGAGTAGAGACCGATGTCAGGAAGCTCCAAATGATGCAGAAGGTTTCGACCAGGCCCGACCCAGGGGTCTCAACCTATCCCTCCACAGATGTTGCCTGTCCTGCTGAGTTCCTCCAGCAGATTGTTTCTCACACATCGGGTTAGTTCATGTCCCCAGTCCTGTAGCTGTTCCTACCTTAATAGAGAAGAGCTGCTGGAGGATCTGAGAAGGTCAAGCAACAACAGTGGAAGGAATGGACAGTGGACATTTATGGTCAAGACCCTTCATAGGTCAAGAACAAGAATATAGTCACATTCAAGGGGGAAGAACCCCCAATGCCTCTTGGGGCATTTGGAAAAGGGTCATGAATGAAGCCACCTTCCAACTAAGGGTAAATAATATCACAGGAAACCAGACTATTAGCTCGTCAATGATCGGATTCTAGATTTAAATGCTGCTAATTTAAAATAGATTCACCTCAATTAACGTTTCAGAAAAGTGAAAACAGACGTCTGAACGGCATGCCTGTGGTGAGGAGCACAGTGTAGTAGTATTGCAAGTGTGAGTATATGATTCAGGAGCTGCACTGGCATCAGACCAGGAGCTGGCTGTCTTCCCACCTCCGTGGCTAAACAGTTCATGCTGTCAACTGGGGGTTTGACAGGGCAGGGAAGTGGGAAAGAGCGCAGGGAGAGAATGAGAGGGGAATTGTAAAAGCCCGACAGCAGTGGCCCTGGTTTACAAGAAGGCAAGAGGCTGTGCGCTGTATCTCCCGGGGACAGAGCTCACACCATCAACAGCCTGACACAACGTGAATGCTGGGGCCAGGGGGAAATCTCATGGTCTGGACCCACCACGTCAAGTCTCCCGAGAAGTAACACAATCTTATACGTAAATGTCAATATTCAATCTTTCCTCGCAGTTGTTTCAGGGATAAATTGTTGCTTGGAAATGTGTGTTGAGAGTGTCTTGCACCAGTTAGCACTAGCTATGCTGATTGATGCTAAGCCTCTGCTTCCCCTACTTAATGGGGAATGTTCGCTGCAATGCAACGGGTGCTGGAAGCTACAGCAGAGAATGAATAAGGTCATATACCCGGACCTCTAGACCCTGACAGATGATGGGTCCAGAATATCCACAGACAGCAGTGACTAGAAATAGACACAGAATGCTGGAGGAACTGGGGGACAGGCATCATCTCTGAAGAGAAGGAAGAGGTGACAATTTGAGTCGAGACCCTTCTTCAGACTGGGAGTCAGGGGAGACCCGCTGAGTTACTCCAGCATTTTGTGTCTATCGTCAGTACAAACCAGCATCTGCAGTTCCTTCCGACACAGCGGTGAACAGAGGTTGCATTGAGGATAGGTACATGGAATGAGTTCACAAGGATGCGGATGATCTGCCACATGGATCACACACTGACTCAGCGGGTAGTGCTGCTGCCTCGTGCCAGGTTCAATCCTGACCTCCAATGTTGCCTGTATAGAATAGAAACAAAGAACTGCAGGTGTTGCTTAATACAAAAAAGGACACAAAGTGCTGGAGGAACTCAACAGGCCAGGCTGCAACTTTGGAGAACTTGGATAGGTGATGTTTTGTGCTGTGACCCTTCATCTGAGAAGATATTTTAGGAGCTGCATTGGCACAAGACCAGGGGTTGGGTGGATAGAAGCATCATGACCCGAAACGTCACCCATGTTCTCTAGAGATGCTGTCTGATCAGCTGAGTAACTCCAGTACTTTGTGTTCTTCTGTCTGTATAGATACTGCACATTCTTCCGGACAATATATGTTGCTCTTGTTCCTGCCCACATCCTGCCTATTTTCTATGTTTCTATATCTGTTTCCAGACAGTCAATGTTGATGAAAACCAAAATCCAGCTTGATTAAAAAAATAAACAGTAATTTGGAAAAAAGTGTGACTTTTCCATTGTAACATGACGACCCTACTCTTGTACTCAGTTGATGAAAGCAAACGTCCCATATGCCTTCTCCACCACCCTATCCACCTGTGTTGTCACCTTCATGGAACTATGTATCTGTAACTCATTGGTGTCTTTTCTCTGCTCCTTCGACCATTGTCACCTCTGTCATCCACCTATCCGAACATTTCCAATCTCTTCCTTCTATTCCCTATTTGTGGCTGGGTGCTGAATACCAGCACTCTGCTTGCCAGTCGCTGCCTCAAAAAGGCTGGCAGCATCATCAAGGACCCACACCATCCTTGCCACACACTCATCTCCCCGCTACCTTCAGGTAGAAGATACAGGAGCCTGAAGACTGCAACGTCCAAGTTCAGAAATCGCTTCTTCCCCACAGCCATCAGGTTATTGAACTCAACTGAAACAAATCTCGGAACACTAATACACCATTATCTGTTTATTTGCACTTTATCTGCTTATTTATTGATGTGTGTATATATTTATATAATGGTATATGGACACACTGATATGTTCTGTATTCGTGTCTACTATATTCCGTTGTGCTGATGCAAGGCAAGAATTTCATTGTCCTATCTGGGTTGACTTGACTTGACCCTATTTCTCTGATATTCCTTCTGATTCATCTTACTGAGTGTATGCCTCCTTCTCACCTTCCCCTCAGCTAACAATGAACCATTCTACATTTTGTTATAATTGTCTACTTTGATCTGTCGTTTTCACTCCATATCTCCAGTCTCCCTCTCCCCTGACTCCCAGTCTGCAGAAGGGTCTCGACCCAAAACACTGCCCATTCCTTCTCTCCAGTGATGCTGCCTGTCCCACTGTGTTACTCCAGAATGTTGTGTCGAGCCGAGCCTCTTAGTTTGGCTGAGGCAAGAAACTATTGTTTGTGTATGTGAATTGTTGTTGCCTTTTAGTTCAACAGGAAGAACTCGGACTTCGCATCTCTTTCATTATATTTGGACTGCATTTAAATAATTTTTTGGATTGGATTTTTTTGCCTAAGTGATTATTATATTCTTTCTACCTTACACCGGACAAATGTTCGTTCTTTCAAACTTGTCATTTAGTTTTTCAATTCATCCTACAAAAAAGAACATTCAAATCTTTGTGATGTTTTCACTCCTAGAAACAAAAAAAGACTATGATTCAAAAAATAAAAAAGATGTAACGCTATAAATTTGGTTTATTCATTGAAATCTGAAATAAAATGCTTTATCAGCAGCTCGGTCGGGTAATAACATGAAACGTTGCAGTGCAATTGAACATTACGTTATCAGCATCTTTACATAACATTGCAATTAGTGCTATCGTGTGATTAGAGAAATAATCAAGGCTAATTGTGCGATTATAAAGAGAATGGGGCCATAATTACGGTTGTAATCTCTTTATAGATCATTTATGGAACAGGATATTTTTGAGGTCCAAAAGGTAATTCATTGTGTGGGTTAGTATGAGGGGGTGGAGTGGTGGTGGAGATGGGAAGAGCTGCTAGAATGTGTGAGTGAGTGAGCGTGAGTGAGTGAGTGAGTGAGAGTGAGTGAGTGAGTGAGTGAGTGAGTGAGTGAGTGAGTGAGTGAGTGAGTGAGTGAGTGAGTGAGTGAGTGAGTGAGTGAGAGAGAGAGAGAGAGAGAGATGGAAGGCAAGGTGGTTGGTTGCCATGCAAGTTTAGTAGAGGAGTGAGTGGGAGGGATTACTGCTCCAAAACAAAGGCTGGAGATCACAATGAACAGAGACCCAGCTTTCAATCCAAGGAAGTGAATCCCGTCTCCCTGCCAAGGAGGATTTCAGTGGGGGTCCCTCTACGCAGGGACTCTCCCCCTCTACATTGGGGACCTGGGGTGGAGGGTACTGCACCCAGGAGTCCCCTGCAACCTGTTTCTCTCGCGGTTCACAGACTCACCAGCTGCCTGCCACTTTTGTGGACTGGAAGAGTCTATGAGCCCCGTGTATATGGAGTGTGTGAGTTTGCAGCCCCTGTTCCATTATCTGAAGGGGCTGCTCCTTTTTTTTACATTTCAAAATAGACTTTATTTGAGAAATAAATATATACAATCCATGATCCGTACAAAACTCCATCTGACATTCTTGGAGGCTATACATACTTATAATACAGTTTCCCTAAATCACAAATATATCCCCCCACCCGTGCGACTCATGTAGCCCACTGGCATGGAATCCCTTCCCTTATTTTGAGGGGCGTCTCCACCACAACCTGCCCAACCATGTCCAGCAGTGGAAGGACCCTAGACTGTGGTCCTCCCCCACCGAGCCTTGGCGTTGGTTGCACCGAGCCTCAGTGCATCCCTCAGC
Source organism: Leucoraja erinaceus (assembly GCF_028641065.1). Lineage (NCBI taxonomy): Eukaryota > Metazoa > Chordata > Chondrichthyes > Rajiformes > Rajidae > Leucoraja > Leucoraja erinaceus. The sequence continues at coordinate 8,830,338 of NC_073391.1, read as the reverse complement.
ACGTACTCCTGCAGTCTACAGCAGGCCAGTCGGCAACATTCCCCGACGGACATCTCGCTCCGCTGGGTGGTGAACAACGCTCGGGCAGACCAAAGAGCGTCTTTCACCGAGTTGATGACCTTCCAGCAGCACTTGATGTCCGTCGCTGAATGTGTCCCTGGGAACAGTCTGTAAATCACAGAGTCCTCTGTGACGGAGCTGTTCGGGATAAAGCGTTCCAGGGACCCTTGCAGACCTCTCCAGATTCTCTTTGCGAATCCACACTCTGCAAAGAGGTGGGCAACCGTCTCCTCTCCATAGCAACCGTCCCGAGGGCAGCATGCGCTGGTAGTGAGGTTCCGACGGTGCAGGAAGGATCTAACTGGGAGAGCTCTCCTCACCGCCAGCCAAGCCAGGTCTTGGTGCTTGTTGGTCAGTTCCGGCGATGAGGCATTTTGCCAGAAGCTGGGCAGTCTGCTCTGGGAACCACGCCACCGGATCCATCGAGTCCTTTCCCTGCAGTGTCTGCAGGACATTCCATGCTGACCACTGCCCAATGGACATGTGGTCAAAGGTGTTGGTCCGGAAGAACCTTTCCATGAACGACAGATGGTGCGGCAATGCCCAGCTGACTGGCACATTGCGCGGCATCTGCACCAGGCCCATCCTTCGCAACACCGGGGACAGGTAGAACCTCAGCAGGTAGTGACATTTGGTGCCCACGTGCCTTGGCCCTATGCTGAGCCTGGAGCAGCCACACACAAAGGTGGACATCAGGGTGAGGGCGACGTTGGGCACACTTTTACCCCCGTTGTCTGCTGACGTACATTGTGGCTCATCGCACCCTGTCCACCCTTGACCCCCAGATGAAGTGGAAGACGGCCCGGGTGATCCCTGTGACATAGGAGGGAGGGACAGGCCACACTTGTGCCAAGTATAGCAGCCCCAAGAGCACCTCGCACCTGATGACCAAATTTTTCATCATTATGGAGAGGGAGCGTTGCCTCCACAGCTCCAGCTTCCTCCCCACCTTGGCTATCTGCTTCAGCCAATTCTTGTCATTCGCCTCAGCCCCCCGAAACCAGATCCCCAGCACCTTCAAGAAGTCAGGCTTGATGGTGAAGGGGATGGAAGATCGGTCGGGCCAGTTGCCAAAGAGCATGGCCTCGCTCTTCCTGCGGTTCAGCCTGGCTCCCGTGGCCGACTCAAACTGGTCGTAGATGCTGATCAATCTGCGGACCGACCTTGGATCCGAGCAGAAGACGGCGACATCGTCCATGTACAGAGAGGTTTTGACCTGAGTGCCCCCACTGCCTGGCAATGTCACTCCTCTTATGCTCGCGTCCTTCCTGATTGACTCGGCAAAAGGTTCAATACAGCAGACGAACAAGACAGGGTAGAGAGGGCAACCCTGCCTGTCTCCAGACCTGACTGGGAAGCTGCCTGATTCCCACCCATTGATTTGGACTGCACTACAGATATTGGTGTAGAGCAGTTCGATCCAATTTCGGATTCCCTCCCGAAAGCCCATTTTGGAGAGCACGTCCCTCATGTACGTGCGATATCCTGTTGAAGGCCTTCTCCTGGTCCAAGCTAACTAGGCAGGCATCCACCCGTCTGTCCTGCACGTAGGCAATGGTATCTCTCAGCAGTGCCAGGCTGTCTGAGATTTTCCTGCCAGGTACAGCACAGGTTTGTTCCGCGCAGACTTGACCCGGTTGGCGATGGCCTTAGACAGGATCTTGTAATCAACATTCAACAATGTGATGGGTCTCCAATTCCTAATATCTTTCATCTCCCCCTTCTGCTTGTAGATTAGGGTGATGCTGCCCTTCCTCATGGAGTCTGACATGCTGCCGGCTAGAAGCATGTTGTTGTACACTTCCAGCAGGTCCGGGCCCACCCAGTCCCACAGAGCCGAATACAACTCGTCCGGTAAGCCATCACTTCCGGGAGTTTTACTCAAATCAAAGGAATGGATGGAGCCAGTCAGCTCCACTGGGATCAGTAGTTGGTCTAGACTCTCCCGCTTGCTGTCCTCCAATATCTCCGTGATATAGGACAGGAAGGTCTGGGAGGCGGTGCTGTCTGTGGCCTTTCTGTCATACAAATCCGTATAAAAGGATTTGCAGATTCTCAGCATGTTAGTCTGCAAGGATGTTACCGAGCCGTCCTCCTCCCTAAGGCTGTTCATCACAGAGCTCCCCCTGTGAACCCTTCTGGCTACATTTCTCATCCAGCATCCTGTGCGTAGGGGAGAGGGTGGGGCCAAAGATGTCCTGGTTGGGTTGCTCCTGGGCCTAGTCTAGCTAGCCATCAGAAGTGTCTATGGGACTGGGTGGGCCCGGACCTGCTAGAAGAGGGCTCTTCCCGAGCCGGTTGCCTGCCACTATTCCGGGGTTGCGTTCGTGCCCGGGTGGTGTTAGAGAGGGACTACGCACTGCCCACGGGCACCCTGGGGGATTTCCGGGACCGCTGGGCTCCGCAGCGGGTTGAATGTATCCTCAATAAGGGTTGTAACATAGTTGTATAGTGGTTTATTTGGTATATGTGTTTGTCTTGTATTATGGCTGTTTTGTTTTATTTTATTGTAAATATTATTTTAAATAATTGAATACATTTTTTGATAATAAAAAAAAAATTGCTGGTTACCCTTTTGTTTTTAATGTAGGTATACACGGCCTTGGGTTTTATTTACTCCAAATTCCCAATGCTTTTTGTGCCCCCTTTGGCCCTTCTAGTCGCCCGCAAGTTCTTTCGTCCTTGCTCTCAGGCTGACTCAGTCTGAAGAAGGATCTGGACCCGAAATGTCACCCATTCCTTCTCTCCAGCGATGCTGCCTGTCCCGCTGAGTTACTCCAGTAGTTTGCGTCTAACTTCGGTGTAAACCAGCATCTGCAGTTCCTTCCTACACTCTTGAAACTTGCACTTGGTTTATTTTTCTTTACGATCAAGTTTACAACCTCTTTGGTATTTCCATGGTTCCCTTACTTTGCTATTCTTATCCCTCCTCCTTACTGGAACATGCCGGTGCTGAATGATGCTCTGACCTTTAAACATCTCCCACATATCAGATGTGGACTTGCCAATAACAGCAGAAAACTAAAAGAGGCATGTAATCTTCCAATGATCAGTGACAAGCAAGAGGATTGGGAAGCTTTTAAAAGCCAACAGAAGGTAATTAAAAAGGCAATACCAGGAGAAAAGTTAAAATATGAAGGGAAGCTCGCCAATAATATAAGATAGCAAAAGTTTCTTCGGGTATATAAAGAGCATGAGAGAGACAAGAGTGGACATTGGACTGCTGGAAAATGATGCTGGATAAGTGATAATAGAGAATAATGAAATGGCAGATGAATTGAAAATGTTTTTTTCCAGTGAACCCTCCCGTGTTCCTGCTTAATAATGTGTATGTTGCCTTATTCCGATTTAGTACCATCCCACATGATCCATATTCAAAACAATCTTAAAACTTATGGAGTTGTGATCCATAACTATCTCCAAAATGCTCTTCCACTGAAATGCGTCATTGCATCAAGCTCACTTCCCAACACAAGTTCCAGTATGCTTCCTTCTTGAGTTCAACTATCTACATACTTTTTCAGGAAATCTTCTTGGATATTCCCTCTCTCTCTCTCCCTCTCTCTCTCTCTGGGTATAGGGCATCCTCCGTGGGGAATGGGGAGGGAGGGAGGAATGGGTTTTTCCACTGGCATCAGTCTGGATTACATACTGTCTTAATTCCCTGCAATATTTTCGGCCACATTTCATTGCTTCAATTGAAACACTACATCATTGTCCAAATTCCAGACCGAGAGTGAGCTGCCACGGCTCACACTGAGATGCCATGTCGAAGCAAGCACAATGATCAGGTGGCATTGCCCAAATAATAGCATGGGCTTCTCCCAGATCTCCAACCACTATTGACTCTCAGTCATAATCCACCAAAGCAGTTCCTAACCCAGAACATTAGCTGGTTTGTCCCTCACAGATGTTGCTTGACTGTTTGGCTTCTTCCAGCACTAACTATTTCTATTTCAGATGAATCAGTCCACTGTTGCGTTTTGTGAATTGAGATTGGCCTTGGTGGGGTTTTGGGGCAGTAGGGCTCCTAGATCAGGGGATAGACTTGAGTTATGCAAAAAGCTGCAGCTGCTTTTGTCTAAACATAATTAAATGCATAATTAACTGGCGTTAAAGCAGTCTGAGTCATTTTGAGGATGTACAAGAAATGCTTATTTAAATGCAAACTCCTTTTGTTTTCTATTATTGCAGGCAATAATTAGTGAGGAGGTAGTTATCTTTTCCAGCTTTGTTATTTTCCATTGAGTGAGGAGTATACACAGCTGTGGCATACACTACGCCCTCTACTAGTTTCACTCTGTTAGCACCATTTTGGCACCTGGAAGCTGGAGTCACAAGAATACAAAGGGGGGAAATGGATGAAAGGAACAGCAATCATTAAAGAGTATTTATTTTCATTCACAGACAATGGCAGATGGAAATAAACTGCAGTTAACTGCTTCATCGTGTCACTTGCATTAGACATCGTGGCGGTGAAAATATCACAAGGTTCTTACAAATCTGCCCTCCATTCAGAAAAGAATAGGCACGTCCTTTTACAGATTTCAATATGATTTACCATGTGAGTTTTGAAGCTGGAAGGAAAGGCTTTCTTTCTGGAAAGCTTATGAATGACCTCTTGCAGAACGCTGCCCTGACTGAGAATCAAAGCTGTTTGAGAACTGTGCAGATTGATTCATTTGGTGATCAACTGTTGTAAAATGTGTGAAGCCCGGAGCCCAGTCCATCAAAGAAATGACACACTCGTCGGTTAAACGCTTGCTCGTCGAATTGACGTCAAACTGAACAAACCCCACTCCATTCCAATTACGTTTCCCAGCCATCTCTCCTGTCAGTTGTGCAACTAATAATGAAAGGGCAGAAATCATTTCCATCATCCATGCTGTTGTTGCTACATTAATGTTGACATTTTTTTAATGCAGAATTGAATTTAAATGACTGGATCAGCTGCCTGCAGAGCATCACATTAGTTACATCAATAAAGGTTGATTGATTGCTTCATTTCCTGCTTATTAAAGAACCTCCTTTCCTTCCGTGTTGTTTCCCACCCAATTAGGGGTATTCAAACAACACATCAATTCCTACTTGTGAAGGTGAATGCTCCCATTCCTGGGAAATTTCTCCCTCCCAGTCCTGAAGTGTTTCACCTCCATTTGCTGACTCCCTCAAGTAGAATAAAGGACTAGACTGAACTAACGCATGCCCAGAAAGATTATAGGTTTAACCTGATTCCTCCAAAGCCACCCCGAGGTCAAATGTTCTTCAGTGTAGCAGTTTACATTCAAGGATAAATTTCACCAACATAGACCCTCAATTTCATTAAATGGAAGAAACTGTTTATTGAATCATACAGCATGGAAACAGATGCATGCTTCCTTGCATTCTGAGTCTACATTGACCATCAAGTGCTCATTTCTACTAATCAAGTTTTCATGAGAGAGTTCGATTCAGCTCTTAGGGCTAATGGAATCAAGGAATATGGGGAAAAAGCAGGAACTGGGAACTGATTTTGGATGATCAGCCATGAGCATATTGATCAGCCGAATGGCCGAACGGGATATCCCTGCACCTATTTTCTATGTTTCCATCTTTCTAATCCTATTTTGAATTCTCTCCACATTCCCATTCACTCCCCCTTAGATTCTGCTATTCACATTCCAGGGGGAATTTACAGTGGCCAATTAACCCACCAATCTACACACCATTGGGATGTGGAAAGAAACTGGAGCACCCTGGGGAAAACCCACACGTTGACAGAGAGAACGTGCAAACTCCTCGCAGGCATCACGAGAAATCAGAATTAAACCTCGGAGGCTGGAGCCATGAGGCAGTATAGCTCCATGATCTGTGCCACTGTGCCACCCATGAGTGAATTCAGTTTTTGATTTCAGAAGAGGTGAGTTGGTATTGGTGAAACTGAAAAAGTGATTCCGAGCAGCACAACTTTCTGCACAACCTTGTAAATGGATCTCCCTTTAAAAAAAAAAATCTTGCTTATAAACAGGCCAAAAAATTATTCTATACAATTCCAAATAAATGTTTTCACCCAGAATGTAAATATTTCACACGTATCTTTAGATGTCATATCTCTGAGGGCAATCCATCTCCAGATTTTTCACTTTGATTTTCACTTCTTTCACCATAAAACATCCGGCTGAAGTGCAACAGGTAACATTCACCTGCAGAGAGTTAGCTAACTTTACTGGTTCACACACAACAGCTATGTTTGACTGAACCTATTTGCCCAGAAACTGCAGATAGACACAAAAAAGCTGGAGTAGCTCAGTGGGTCAGACAGCATCTCTGCAGAAAAGGAATAGGTGAATATGGTTCATGTTACAATGACAATAAATAAACTATTCTATTCTATTCTATGTTTTGGGTCAAGAGCCAACTCCTGCCCAGAAACTGAGCACTTCTAAAAGAACACATAACTCTGTTGTATTTTCCTCCCAGGGATCTATGATCTCTTGAGATCTCAATACTCATACAGGATTCCACCTGCATCGACTTTTAGGCAACTAACCTGCATTTTGTCCCATTTACTCTCCTCTTTCTTCCCCAAGGCCCCACCACCTTTCTTCCTCCCCTCATTTCCCTCTCCTGAACCAGGCTCCTCAGAAACCAATGTGGTTAAGTTTGCAGATGATTCTAAAGTAGATGATATCATAGACAGGGATGGTGGTTATAAAAAATTACAGCAGGATAATGATCAGCTGGGCAAGTGGGCTGAGGAATGGCTAATGTAGTTTAATGCAGATAAGTGTGAGGTGTTATTACAGGTAGATAGGGTGGTAAAGAAGGTTTTTGGTACATTGGCCATCACATTGGTTAGGATACTGAGTGCGGAAGTTGGAACATTATGTCACAATTGTGCACGGAAACGGTGAGGGCCACATTTGGAGAATGTCATTAAGGTGGAAAGAGTGCAGAGAAGATTAACGAGGATGTCGCCAGGACTCAAGATACTGAGGTACAGGGAAAGATTGGACAGGCTGGGCCAGGGGTGGGGAACCTGCGGCCTTCAAGGCCATTAAGTGGGGCCTTTTGAATGAATCCAAATTTTGTAGAACAAATCCTTTTATTTTTATTAATATGTTTTTGTCTGTCTTTTTTTTTTTTTTTAATTTAATCTTAAAATGAACATATTTAAAATACTAAAGAGTAAAATAAGATTCAATGAAATAATCCTCCCTGACTGACGGCCACAATTAAAACATTAGTAAGTCATGACGGCTATTTTAACACGTATGATTTAGTTCCAATGCAATTCTAGAACACAACAAAGTCATTAAACGGTTTGTTAAATTTAGAATTTTCTTGAAGTTAGTACATAGTAGTTAGATGTTTACAAAAAAATTTACATTTTGAAGTATATCTAATTGAAGTTTCTTGGAAGTGGGTTTATTAGATTAGAGCTAACTTAATGCCACATTGCAACATGAAAGGGTTCCCCACCCCTGGGCTGGACTTTATTCCTTGGAGCACAGGAGGCTGAGTGGTAATCTTATAGAGATGTATAAAAACAGGATGGGATAGGGTGAATGCACAGTCTTCTACTCAGGACAGGGAAATTAAGAATAAGTTTAAGGTGAAAGGGGCACGATTTAATATGAACCCGAGGGGCAACTTTTTTCACACACAGTGTGGTAGGTATATGGAATGAGCTGCCAGAGGAGGTTGTTGAGGCAAATGCTATAGCAACATTTGGATAGGTACATGGATAGGAAAGGTTTAGAAAAATATGAGCCAAACATGGACAATAAATGGGACTAGCATAGATGGGGCATCTTGGTCGGCGTGCACCAGCTTGGCCGAGGGGTTTGTTTCCATACTGTATGACTCTATGACATTACTACAAGTGGGACTCGAGAGCAAAATAAACATAGTGCAGAATAGAGTCTTACAGCTTCAGAGAATGCGCAGATAAAAGAAAAGTGCAAAGGCCACAAGGAGCTAGATTGGAAGACCAGGAATTCATCTTTAGCATATGCAAGGTCCAATCAAGAGTCTAATAACAGCAGGGAAGAAACTATTCTTGAATCTGATGGCATATGGTTTCAAACCTTTGTATCTTATACCCAATGGGAGGGGTTTGAAGAGGGAATGGCCCTGGATTATAATGGCTGCTTTACCGAAGCAGTGTGAAGTATATATGGAGTCGATGGGGGAAGAGGCTGATTTGTGTGATAGACTTGGCTGGGTTCAGGTTCTCTCTGCAATTTCTTGGGCAGAGCAGTTGCCAAAAACAAGCTGTGATGCATCCAGATGGGATGTGTTTATGGTGGATTTGTAGAGATTGATAAGAATCTTTGGAAACATACCACGTTTTTCAGTCTCCTGAGGAAGTATAGGTGCTGTGTGTTTTCTTAGCTGCAGGGTCAATTTAATTTAATCAGGATAAATTGTTGGAGATATTTACACGTTGGAACTTCACCTTATCTCACCACTGATGGAGACTGGGGTACGTACTGAAGTCAATGACTAGGTCCTTTAGCATATCCTTGGGGTGGGAGATTGCAACCTTCACGTGGCCCATCCTGTTTCGACAAATGCAATCAACCCGGCGTGCACAATCAAATACGATCAAATAGAACAAGTTGTCCGACAACTTTAGGCTATGCATGCCATACGCATGAAGAAGAAGCATATCCTTACAGAGACATCCATGGCACCCACTTACAGAGGGTCTTTGTCACTCTCTTGTACACAGAACATATCTTTGCACACAAGATTTGAAGGAACTGCAGATGCTGGTTCAAAACCAAAGACAGACACAAAAAGCTGGAGTAACTCAGCCGGTCAGACAGCATCTCTGGAGCAAAGGAATTGGTGATGTTTCAGGTCGATGTGAAGAAGGGTCTCAACCCGAAACGTCACCCATGTCTTTGCACGCACAGTTTTTCAACTCGGATTTTTTGGGAGCACGTCTCACCCTTCTCCTATCATCGCGCTGTTCATTTACTCAGCAACAACAGTCTGCGGCGGATGGAGGAGTGTTGTTTGCAAGGTGATACATCTCTTTAAAAACTGACTGCAATGGTTGCACCTGCTGTGCTAAATACCAACGGTTACAAGAATTTGCAGCAGATCAACAAGGCATGCTGTGCTGAAACCTACAACACAAACATGTTTCAACCTGGTATCAGAAGTGGAAGCCTTACAATGCTGCTCTATGAATATTGCATCTGAGCTTCTTACGCATTGTGTAACTTTCACAATCAGCATTAGGGTGAGCCTTGGTCTGGACCACAAAGACATCACAAAACATTAAAGCTTCCTCTGTGGAAAGTGCAAACTCATGAAGAGACAATGAAGGATTGTGCTTACTGGACTCTGGACTCTGGTCTTGTCCACGGGGGGGGGGGGGGGGGGGGTGAAATGGAGGAGGACGGCCAAATTTTTTGTGCCTTCCACCACAGTGATGAATGCTGTGGTGGTTGTGTATGTTACATGTTGTGTCCTGTTTATGCATTTTATTATTTTGTTAACCCATCTTTATGCTTTGTATGGAACTGATTTTTAAATTATGTAAAGCACTTTGGGGTCAATGAAAATTGACTATAAATGTGCTATATAAATAAACATTATTATTATTATCATTATTATTATTATTATTATTATTATTATTATTATTATTACTAAAAGTACATCTATTCTATTTAAACCGACAGGCAAAACAGACAAATTTCTATCATTCGTCCAGTGGAAATATAATAATATCACTAGATCGTGAATTTGCAAAAGATATATCTTGGGTAATGACTGAGGCTTCATCTAAGGACCATAATAATTTACCTATCTGCTACTCACCACATCTAGATGAGGTAATTGTAAAGAAATACACATCAGTTAAAGACGGCAGCCAACCCAAACCATAATGACTTAAGAACAAAATCTCACAAGGTGATCAAAAGTAGTTCAGGTTGGATAATTTCCAATCTAAATTTGTTTCAATTAACTTTACAAATTCATTTTATAATGTAACACGAGAATGAGTACCAGTGTGAAGACTGTACTGTGGATTAAAAGACCATTGACTGAATAATTATATATATTTTTTAATCCTACTTTATAACCACATCTAAAAGAAATGAATATTTTAAAATGCACTCGTGGAGAGCAAGGTAGGAGGCTTTGAAAGAATATTCCAAGAGTTTAAGGGGAAACAGATTTTGAAAATTTAGGAAATATAAAATGAGACCAATAACCAGCTGGAGTTGAATTTGCAAATATTAAATCAAAATAAAGGAGCATTAAACTAAAAAAATGTGAGGTCTTTTTTTTGCTCGGATGTGATCTTAAATTTAAAAACCCCATCCATATTCATTGCAAGGCCAACATGTGAATTATGCTTAGTTTATTGTTTAGTTTAGTTTAGTTTATTGGTGACGGCGCGACTCATTGTATACATGTACAGTGAAACTGAAAGCTGCTTGTTCTCAGTGCATACATACAATTTAGCACAAAAAACAAGAAACAGAAAAACAAAAACAGAAGGGAGAAGGGGGGGGGGGGGGATAGGTGCACAATTCTGCGGCGCTACATACATATATACATATATACAGATGGAAGTCCGGGTGTTGGGCAGTGAAGTCAGTGCATGTGTGAATTTTAATTAATAGTAGTTATAATTCTCGGAAAGCAATAGAAAGTTAATAGTGTTTTTAACTATGTATATGTGGGGGGGGGGGGGGGGGGGGGGGGGGGGGGGGGGGGGGAAGGGGGAAACTTTTTATATTCTCTTCCCTGTACGTGAGACCCGACCTTTTTCCTGTCAGGTCTCCATTGTCGTTGGGGCCTAGCACCGTGGAGCGGTCTCCAGCCTGAACGACCTGGAGGCTCCAGTCAAGGAGCCTGCGGAGCTGCGGACTTACCATCATGGGGCTGGCCGGTATCGGAACGTGGGGAGCGGTGGTGACTCGCTGCTGCGGCCCGACCACGTAGCTCAGAGGCTCCAGCAACGCAACTTCTGTGGACTGTCGGGGTATCGGGAGCTTGCGGGTCCGGGTGGAGAGACCGCTTTCCGGAGCTCCCGCAACACGACTTCTCTAGCCCGTGTCGCGGGGTTGGAATGACCCGGAGCGGGGCCGTACATCGCCCAGCGCGGCTTCATGGCCGTGGGACATTCCAGCGCCCGCTGGGGGCTCCAACTTTGTGACATTTAGTCCGGGAGCGGGGTCGTACATCGCCCCGCGCGGCCTAAAAATGGCCGTGGGACTTTTCATCGCCCGCCTGGGGCTTCCACATCGGGAGAGAAATGGAAAACTGGGGAGAGAAAAGACTTTGCCTTCCATCACAGTGGGTTCACTGTGATGAATGTTCTGTAAATTGAATTGTGTGTATGTCTGTAGGAAATTGTTTTTGTTTGTATGGCTGTGGAAACGGAGTTTCGTTTGAGCCTCACTGATGTTCAAATGACATGTAATAAATATTGATTGACATTGATTGATTGTTTAGTGGTTGGAATGGGATGTGTGACTCTGCAAAGTGTGACTGAGTTTGAAAGAGTGGGAAAATCGACAGGAAGTCGTACACAACTCTCACTATGGGCTAGGCACAAAATGCCTCAGCGGGAAGGGCAGCTTCCCTGGGGAGAAGAAATGGCTGATGTTTTGGGTCGAGACCTTTCTTCAGTCTGAAACATCACCCATTCCTTCTCTCCGGAGATGCTACCTGTCCCGCTGAGTTACGCCAGCATTTTGCGCCTATCTTCAGTGTAAACCAGCATCTGCAGTTTCTTCCTACACTTTTCGGGGTACTAGTTAGGATAAGGGGTTAATGGAATTATTAGTAGAGAAATCCAAAATAAATGCTCTAAGCTAAATTCAGAACCATTTTGATTAAAATAGCTTTCTTCATGTCAGCTTTCACGCATAGACACTAAACAAATAGTAGATTATTGTTTCTAGAATCTATATCATATGTGGATGTTAATTAAACGTGTCAGGAAGAAATGTGAAGAGTCTATATATTACAGTGTGCAAAGACCAGCCAAGACATGGCCTGAAGGAAATGAGTGAGGAAGTAGGTGAGACTCTTTTGTTTTCAAACATTTTATAAATATAGACTTCTAAACCCAAAGATTAAAATGCCTTGGAAAGTTTTCAGAGAAAGTCAACAAAGAAGATACAATGACTTTGTTTTTAAATGAAGAAAGCTTACGTCAATGAATTTGTTTTTGTTGGATATAAGATAGGCAGGCAGTGGAATAATAGTTATGCATGTTTTTAAAGCTGAGAATATAATTTTGTTCGCTATTGTGCTTTGATATTGATCATGAATTTGGCCTATAGAGATACCAAATAAACAAGTCTCGAGTAAGGCAGAGAGGTTTTAGTTTCACTCCAAGGACCAAATAGCGCAATAGCGTAATATTAAAATTAATGGCCTGGTCATTAACTCTTTTTAAAGGGCAAGGTGAATAAACACTTAATTTGGAGAAAATGGGCATTTTCTAGGATCAAAATTAAAGGGACTTTATTTATAAAGGGAGTATTTAGTGGAACATGAAGGCTTGCACAATGTTGAAACTACGAAAACATTTGTGGAATGTAACTATCTGGAGATGAATAGACAGTCTGTTGTAACATCATCCAGACTGATGCCTGGAATGATGGACTATTATGGGTGATGGGGAGGGTGGAATAGGAGGAGAAATATAATGTAGTATCAGGAAATTAATATTTTGGTAGCTTTTCTTATGTTATTTATCTCCAAAAGGAAATGAAATAAATGGTCTGGATTATTTTTTCAAAGCAAGTTGTATGGTGTGTGGGAAAGCAGTGTATAATGTCTTCCTCTTTAACTGTGAATGATGTTGTTTGAATGCCTATATTAGACACCAGCCTTGTAAGTCCCATTGATGTGCCTATCATTTGACATATACTGTGATTCCTTAATTGCTGACAGTTCTTGTGAATTTGAAACTCCTGCAGGAATCTCAGTTTTGTGGTTTATTATTCAGCTTTGAAGCTGCCTCAGCTATCCATATAATAAAAGCTCAGCTGGCATTGAAAGAACTGTAAGTAACATAATTGTAGGTTAAATGTATTTGGTGTGAACTGCCTGAAATACTATGCTGAATGAATAAGTTTATTGGCCAAGTATGTACACATACAAGGAATTTGCCTTGATGCTCCGCTCGCAAGTAGCAACACGACATACAGTAACAATTAAGAATGACGCATAAAACATTAAAATATCAATAATAAAACATTGCAGTTTAAATATGTGAATGAAATAAAATACCAGAGCAAAAGGAGGCTGCAGACTTTTGGTTATTGAGTAGAGCTACTACTCGTGGAAAAAAAGCTGTTTTTATCTGGTTGTGGTGGCTTCGACAGTCCGGAGTCACCTTCCAGAGGGAAGTGCTTCAAAGAGTTTGTGGCCAGGGTGAGAGGGGTCAGAGATAATCTTACCCACTCGCTTCCTGGCCCTTGCAGTGTACAGTTTGTCAATGGGTGGAAGGTTGCAGCCAACAACCTTCTCAGCTGATTGAACGATGCGCTGCAGCCTCCGGATGTCGTGCTTGGTGGCTGAGCCAAACCAGACCATGATGGAGAAGGTGACGACAGACTCTACGATGGCCGTGTAGAATTGGACCATCATTGCCTGTGGCAGATTGTACTTCCTCAGCTGCCGCAGGAAGTACAACCTCTGTTGGGCCTTTTTGACTGTGGAGTCGATGGTGGCCCCCCATTTCAGGTCCTTGTAGATGATGGTTCCAAGGAACTTAAAAGACTCCACAGATGTGACTGTGGTGTTGTTGAGAGTCAGTCTGAAGAGTGTCTCGACTGAAATGTCACCTATTTCTTCGCTCCATAGATGCTGCCTCACCCGCTGAGTTTCTCCAGCATTTTTGTCTACCTTTGGTGTTGTTGATGGTGAGTGGGGGGAGGGGGAGCTCTCCTAAAGTCTACTATCAATTCCACTGTCTCCAGGTTGTTGCGATGGCACCAGGATGCCAGCTGTGTCACTTCCTGTCTGTAGGCAGGTTCCTCCCCATCCTGGATCAGGCCAATCAGGGTTGTGTCATCCGCAACCTTGACAAGCCTGATAGAGGAGTCTGTGGAGGAGCAGTCGTTGGTGTAGAGAGAGGAGAGGGGAGGGGAGGGTACGCAGCCTTGCGGTGCTCCTACGCTGAGCAAAGATACTAGAGGAGTAAGATAGACAACTCCTATAAAACACAATGGACTGACGTGTAGTACGCAACGGAACGGAACCGCCGCCGTTTTGGAATAAGACTCCGACTTCCGTTGTGCCTCTTGCAGTTTAATCCACGTCAGTCCATTGGAATTTGGTCTATCTTAGCCCTCCATGATCTTTGTTTATAATAACGTGCTTCTTTTTTTAAACAAAAGGGAAATTGCGTACAAAATGTGCGATATGAGCGAAAATATGCGCAATGAAAGATTTCTGGACCATATGATCTTTGCTTTAATCAGTGTTGTGGGTGAACAGTATGCTTGTGCCTCTATACATATATATGCATCCCATTCCTCCTTCCCCCCACACCCTCTTTTTCACACGATACACAATTTTAGGTAATACGCTACTACATACGGATGTGATTTTTGGCCATCTTACTCAGTCCCCCTCTGCTCAGCAGGTGCCGATAATTCTTCCCATCAATGAAAACTAAATGTGTTATTAGTGTTTAAAAAATGTTGAGAATATCTCTCCTGTCAATCACGCCATGAAGGCCACAACTTTTCCGGTGGGAAGGGGGTTATAAAACCTGGAAGTGTGGGTGCATCTCGGTCTCTGCATGATGGGAGAGGGAGAGGTCACGACTGTCTGAGCTGTGAATCAACTGAACACACTGAATGTCTACTGAACTGTGAGTCTGGTGTTTTGTGTGGTTTTATGGTGGTTTCATGAAATGGCATGAAGCTGCATTTGAATTTGGCCACCTCGATCAGAGCCCACGTCCGCCTTCCTGGACCAGAGTATTTTTCCCATCGATGAAAAATCACAGAGAAATTAATGTTTTTAAAAGATTCACCATTCTCTCTGCTGCCCCTGCTGGAGGGAGGGGGAGGGACTATAAAACCAGGAAGTGGTGTTGCTCAATCAGTCTCTCAAGATGGAGGTCACTCTGAGCTCTGAATGACTGAACAAATGTCCACACAACTGTGAGTAATTACCCTTAATTTGGTTTGAAAATGAAAATATGGTTAGTTTGAAGTAAAAAAGCACTGCCTGCAAATGGTTGTTTGGGGGGTTTGGGTTGAAGTAAAAAGGCACTCTCTCTCTCTCTCTCCCCTCCTCTCTCTCCCCACCTCTCTCTCTCCCTATCTCTCTCGCTTTCTCTCTCTCTCTCTCTCCCCTGCCTCTCTTCCTTTCCCTCTCTCTCCTCCCTCCTCTCTCTCACCACCTCTCTCTCCCCACCCACTCCACCCTCTCTCCTCGCCCTCTCCCCCCACACAAATCTCTATATCTCCCCTCCCTCTCTCCCCCTCTCCTCTCTCCCCCCTCTCCCCTCCTCCCCCCTCTCCCTCTCTCCCCCCCTCCCCTCCGCTCTCCCCCTCCCTCCTCTTCCCCCTCTCCCCCCCTCTCCTCTCCTCCCCCTCTCCTCCCATATCCTCTCCTCCCCTCTCCTCTCTATTCCCCTCACCCCCCCTCTCCCCTCCACCCTTCTCCTCCCCTCTCCCCCCCTCTCCTCTCCACCACTTCCTCCTCCTCCCCTTCCCCCCGCTCTCTTCCCCCCTCTCTCTCCCCCCTCTCGCTCTCTCTCTCCATCTCCTCTCCCTCTTTCCCCTCTCTCTCCCTCTCTCTCTCTCTCTCTCTCTCCCTCTCTCGCCCCCTCCTTCCCTCTCTCTCCCCACCCCCCTCTCCCCCCCTTCCTCCCTCTCTCCCCCTCCCTCTCTCCTCCCCTCCTCCCCCACCTTTCCCTCCTCACCCACCCCCCTGCTTCTCCTCCTCTCCACCCCCTCTCCCCCATTCCCCTCTCCCTGTGTCTCTGTCTGCTCTCTCTGTCTCTGCCCCTTCTCTTTCTGCCCTTAGTCTCTACCCCCGCCCCCCCCTCTCTAGATGTGACTGCAAGTTGGGGGCCTTGCATCAGTAGATAGGGTGGTTATGGGGTAAAAGGAGCAAATTAATAATATTAATATAATATCAAGGGGGGTAATTAGCGTGAGTGCGGGGGGGGGGGGGATAGTTAGTGTGTGGGACGCTGCATGCCGCCTCCCCCCCCACAACCGCACATTGGGGGAACAGACCCAACGGGTCTGCACTTGGTCTAGTATATAGATATAAGGGGCCTTGACCGTCTGGGAATAGCTGCAATTCCACGGTCGCCTGCGAGCCCCGGGTCTAGCTGCAGTTCCGCTGTCCAATCCCGGCGGCCGCTCGCAGCCACCCGAGCTACTGAGTGAGTTTTTATATGTGAATAACTCATAACAACACATTTGTGGGTTGGCAGTATAATGCACCAATATTGCACCGACCCACTCAATTTTAAATAATTCAACATCAAAATTTATAAACAAGGATAACACTTTTTATTTCTGTCATTCATGGTAAGATTTACATAATTTACATTGTTTTGTGTGTGAGATATACAGGGTTGCAGTTCGGTGTAGGAGATTGTGTCGACGAGTAATCTGGACCCCCTGTCGACATCTGAAATTACAGAAAATATCATATAGGATTAACATATGAGAACAAATTTAATTATAACTACATACCTGCAGAATGGATGATATATCATTTAAATGCATTTGTTTTCAGGGATGGGGAGAGACATGTATATTGAAGATGCATTTTTCCTCTAATAGGTCAATTTATCTTCCAGCCCGTAACCCCAAATCATCCGGCCCACAGACATTTTTTTTTTCAATTAGCGACTGGGGCGCTACAGCCAGACCTGGGGCAAGCGAGCTGACCTGGGCGCTACATCCAGACACGGGGCAGGCAAGCTTTATTATCTTTGGTCTTGGCTGTAGCAATGTGACAAAACTAACAAGTTTGTTGTTCTACAGCATCATTGGCCTTCCAGCATCAGGGACAAGGGTATATATGTGCATAAATCCTCGTAGGAGGTGGGGCAGGCTGACAGAGCAATTAATGAAGCAAATAGGATGCTGGACATTAACAGAGACGTTAATATAAAAGTAACAAAAATGATGTCTTATATAATATAATACGTCCTGGGATCATAAGAATAGAATTGGATATGGTTACAGTCATCATAAGGAGTTGGAAATTAAGGCTTTAATGTGTGCTCCTCATGGCATGTCATTGTTTCCTTAGATATGGAATGTGAACATGTGCAACAGAGTCTAGATGCTCAGCTGAATTTGTATGAGATCACAGACAGGCAGAAAGAAATTATGTGACAACCTTTGTCCTTCCACAACAAAGCCCTCGTAAGAAAATGCTCGATGTCATTAAGTGAGAAAGTGCAGAGAAGATTTTCGAGGAAGTTGACAGGACTTGACCTTGGACCTCAAGGGGTCCAAATGACAAATAAATTGTATCTTCTTGCGTACATTTAACACCATTTATCCATGTATATTTAACGCAATTTATCCTGTATTTTAAACCCCATTGATCCATGTACATTGTGTACATTTAACACCATTTATCCTGTACTTTATTTATCCAGGACTAGACTATCTGAGCTATAGGAAGAGATCGGGCAGGCTACATGACAGAAAGTAATAATTTTTTTTCTCACCTTTCGTCTTTAGTGGGGAACCTGAAGAAAGACAGGTCAGGTTGCTTACATTGGCGATTCGAGCATTTTATAGCAGAAGAGCACGCCGCGCTTGTAGATGTGGACACCATGACAGACAAACCTCTAGTATCTTTGATTCCCAAGATGGCGCAAAAAAATTACCCATGACCTACTACGGGTCCAGCAGGGGGGTTTGTGATATTTTTCAGCTTGGCCAGCACAAGCCTTTTAAGGGTCAACATGACTACAGAGGTCAATGCGACAGGCATCATTGAGACCAGTAATCTTTGTCTTTTTGGGTATAGGGACAATAGTGGAGACTTTGAAGCAGGCAGGGACAGTACAGGTTTGCAGGGACTAGTTGAAAATGTCTGTGGGTAGAGGGGGAAACATTGTCCGGGCCTGGAGAATTCCGGCTTTTCTGTCTTCTGAATAGCCTCTCCACCTCCTCAATTTCTATAGTTAGTGATGAAGAAGTGGCCAGACTGATGCTGGGCAGCAAGGAGGGGGACAAGGGCCCAGTCTTCACAGACTGGAGTCAGGCTGTAAGTGGGTGTTAAGTGGTGATTGGAGAGGGATGGGTGGGAAAGGTCTCAGTCTTTGTAGAGTCAGGCTGTAAGTAGGTGTGAACTGCTGGTTGGGTAGGAATGGGTGGGGAAGGGTCCAGTCTTTGCAAACTGTGAGAAGGTGTAACGTGCTGGTTGGGGAGCAGGGGAGGGGGTACCAGGGTTAAGTTTCTGTTTATCGAACCTGCAGTAGAACTTGTTCAAGAAGGAACTGCAGATGCTGGAAGATCGAAGGTACACAAAATTGCTGGAGAAACTCAGCGGGTGCAGCAGCATCTATGGAGCGAAGGAAAACTTTGCTCCATAGATGCTGCTGCACCCGCTGAGTTTCTCCAGCAATTTTGTGTACCTGCAGTAGAACTTGTTAAGGTCATTGGTCAGCTGACGACTCTCCAAGGAGCGGTTGGGGGGGGGGGGAGGCTTTCCTCTTGTAGCTAGTGATTTCTTGCAAGCCCTTCCAAACAGAAGAAGAGTCACGAGCTGAGAACTTGCTCCTCAACTTCTCAGAGTACCTTTCCTTGGCAGCTCTGATTCCTCTTCTCAGCTTGTACTTGGCCTGCCTGTAGAGGTCTGCATCCCCGCTCCTGTAGGCCTCCTCTTTAGACCGTCAGAGCTGTCTGAGTTCTGCAGTGAACCAGGGCTTGTTGTTGTTGAACCATGTCCGGGTCCCAGTGGGACTGTCCTAGAAACATAGAAACATAGAAAATAGGTGCAGGAGTAGGTCATTCGGCCCTTCGAGCCTGCACCGCCATTCAATATGATCATGGCTGATCATCCAACTCAGTATCCTGTACCTGCCTTCTCTCCATACCCCTGATCCCTTTAGCCCCAAGGGCCACATGTAACTACCTCTTAAATATAGCCAATTAACTGGCCTCAACTACCTTCTGTGGCAGAGAATTCCAGAGATTCACCACTCTCTGTGTGAAAAATGTTTTCCTCATCTCGGTCCTAAAAGATTTCCCCCTTATCCTTAAACTGTGACCCCTTGTCCTGGACTTCCGCAACATCGGGAACAATCTTCCTGCATCTAGCCTGTCCAACCCCTTAAGAATTTTGTAAGTTTCTATAAGATCCACCCTCAATCTTCTAAATTCTAGCGAGTACTATGAAATTCTATGAAAGTCCTGACATCCCAGGAATCAGTCTGGGATCAGACTATCAGTCTGTCCTCACAAAAACTGACATATGATGTCACCGTGTATGTATAGTCATTAAGGCTTGTGGTTGCTTCCTTGAACATATTCAAATCAGTGCAGTCAAAGCAGGACTGTAGGTTTTCAATGCCCTCGCTTGTCCGTCTTTTCATAGTTCTGACCACAGGCTGAGCAGATTTTAGTTTCTGCCTGTAGGTTGGAATAAAGTGAATTAAACAATGATCAGAGAGTCCCAGAGCTGCCCGGGGAACAGAGCGATATGCGTTCTTGTTTGAAGTGTAACAGTGGTCAAGTGTTCTCTCCCCTCTGGTGGGGCAGGTAACATGAAGTCTGTACTCAATGAGATGGAACCTTTTGATTGATTTAGAGATGGTTTTAAAGTCTAAATTGATCCAACATGCCGTAATGCAGTCTTTCCAAGTTTCCAACTGAAATCATTCTTGCAAAGGCTCAGCTTAGAAATGACTGCCGAGATCCTATCATTGCTTTCCACTACTATTCTTCTGTCTATTAATGAAGCATTGTGTCCGGTAAATGCTATTGTATTTAAGGAGAAATACCAGAAGAATAGGATGGCACAGCGGCACAGCGGTAGAGTTGCTGCCTGACAGCGCCAGAGACCTCGGTTCGATCCTGACTACGGGTGCTGTCTTTACGGAGTTTCTTAAGTGGGCCGAAGGGCCTGTTTCCACACTGTATCTCTAACCTAAACGAAACTAAAAGTAGGGCATAATATTGACATCAGGGCTGTCAATGAGATATTAAATTAATTAAGGGTGGCACAGAGGCACGGCAGGCAGATCAGCTGCCTCAAAGCTCTAGAGATGCATGGTTCGATCCTGAACTTGGGTTTTGTCTATGTGCAATTTACATGCTTTCTCTGTGACTGTGTGGGTCTTACCTGCCTGCTTTTGTCTTCCACCACATCCCAAAGGCAGGATGGGTTTGTAGGTTAATTAGCCTCTGTAAAATATCCCTTGATATGAAGTGAGTGGTAAATAAAGTGGAATAACAGGGAACTAGTGTGAATAGGTGTTCAGTTTAGTTTAGAGATACTAAACAGGTTACCTTTGTACATTTGTAACCTGTTTCCACAGGTCCTTCACCCCACCAAGTTCATGCTAACCAGCGATCACCCGTACACTAATTCCTTCCTGCACACCAGGGACAATTTACATAAGCCAATATACCTTGTATACCTACATGACTTTGATGTGCAAAAACACTTTTTTAAAAGGATATTGGGATGAAGATAGGTGATTGTGAGTGGAGAAACCTTGGATGAACTTTGAGATCCACACTCTTCTGAAGTCCAGACACAGGGCATTCACTTCCAATGATACAGTGACCTACATGATGTCCAGATACGACCTTGGTAAGGCCATCAAAAAGGACAAAAGGGACTTCTGCTCCAAACTGGAGGATGAGACAGATGTTCGGCAGCTGTGGCGGGGCCTGAATGCAATCATCTCCTACAAGGCGAAACCAGGAGGCAGCTCGAATGTCGGTGAAACATCACTCACTGACGAGCTCAATGCGTTTTACGCACGCTTTGATAGGGAGAATACTGATGTGCCTTCCCGGTCCCCCATTCGCTGTGATGGCATTTCAGTCTCAGTCAGAGGCCGACGTCAGGAAATCCTTCAGAGAGGTGAACCCCCGAAAAGCACCTGGTCCTGATGGTAAACCCGGTCGTGTTCTAAAAACCTGTGCGGACCAACTGGCGGGAGTTTTTACAGACATTTTCAACCTCTCACTTCTGAGGTCTGAGGTCCCCATTTGCTTTAAAAGGGCATCAATTATACCAGTGCCCAAGGAGAGTAAGGTGACGTGCCTCAATGACTATCGACCAGTGGCACTATCGCCGGTAGTGATGAAGTGCTTCGAGAGGTTGATCATGGAGCAAATCAACTCCTACCTCGAAAAAACCTGGACCCACTGCAGTTCGCTTACTGCCACAACAGATCAATGGTGGATGCGATCTCGCTGGCCCTCCACTCCACTCTGGACCACTTGGACAACTCATATGTCAGGCTGTTATTCATCGATTACAGCTCGGCATTTAACACAATTATCCCCTCCAAGCTGGTTACCAAACTCGCAGAACTGGGTCTCTGCGCATCCCTCTGCAACTGGATCCTCGACTTCCTCATTCACAGACCATAGTCTGTTCGTATTGGTGGAAATGTGTCAGCCTCGATAACAATCAGCACGGGAGCACCTCAAGGCTGCATGTTCAGCCCCCTGCTGTACTCACTCTATACTCATGACTGTGTAGCCGGTCACAGTGCGAACTCCATGTCACACTAGGGGCGCTGCACTGGCAGCAGCCTCTACCTACAGCCTGTCTGTTATTTCTATATATTTTTTCATTTTTAGTTGGTCTAAAGTTTTGTGTTGGGGAAACTTTTACTTTTCTATGTGGGGGAGCGGGGCAGGGTAAGGGGGAAACCATTTCCCAGTCTCTTCCTGGCGGGGACGCGACTATTTCTCCGAGTCGCGTCCTCGCCCCCCCACCTCGCGGCCTACCAGCTGGATCGGAGCGGCCTTTCCTGCCGGGGACCGGGAACCGGACCAGGGCGATGCCTACCTGGGTCGCCGTTTGGAGCTCCGGAGCGTTGGGCCGTTGCTCCAACATCGTGGAGCTCTGGTGCGGAGAGCTTCCAACGCGGGCGGCGCTGACCGTCATCGTGGAGTCCTGGGGCGCCTTGCAGAGGGTCTCCAGCAGCAGTCTCCACCCGGCGCGGCCTGCGGACTTTGGCAGCCGCCGACTCCGATAGGAGGGGGCCGACTCTGTGTCCACGCCGCTGAGGACGTCCCGCAGCCCCAACGTCGGACTTACAACACCCCGGCGTGCGGTCCTGAACATCGGGCCGCCCGTAGCGGCAACTGCGGAGGGCACAGGGAGGCCCTGACCACGGAGAACAATGGAGGAAGAGACTGATTTTGGTGCCTTCCCACACAGTGGAAAACTTTGATTCTGCTGTGTGGGGAGTTTTATGTCAAACCCTATAGTGTGTTGTGTCCCTTTTTTTATTGTATGGCTGTATGGGAATTTCATTTCACTGTGCCATCTGGCACATGTGACAATTAAATCTATCTTGTGTCTTGTATCTTGTATCAAGTTCGCTGACGACACCACTGTTGTGGGGCGTATCACTGATGGGGATGAGTCAGAGTATAGAAGAGAGATCGAGCAACTGTCCATAAGGTGCCAGCACAATAACCTGGCCCTCAACACCAGCAAAACCAAGGAACTGATTGTGCACTTTGGAAGGAGCAGGAGGGGGACCCACAGTCCCATTTATATCAACGGGTCGATGGTTGAAAGGGTCAAGAGCTTCAAATTCCTGGGCGTGCACATCTCTGAAGATCTTTCCTGGTCCGAGAACACTAATGAAATTATCAAGAAAGCTCATCAGTGCCTCTACTTCCTGAGAAGATTACGGAGAGTTGGTTTGTCAAGGAACTTCTACAGGTGCACAGTAGAGAGCATGCTGACTGGTTGCATCGTGGCTTGGTTCGGCAATTTGAGCGCCCTGAAGAGGAAAAGACTACAAAAAGTAGTAAACACTGTCCAGTCCATCATCGGCTCTGACCTTCCTTCCATCGAGGGGATTTATCGCAGTCGCTGTGTCAAAAAGGCTGGCAGCATCATCAAAGACCCGCACCATGCTGGCCACACACTCATCTCCCTGCTACCTTCAGGTAGAAGGTACAGGAGCCTGAAGACTGCAACAACCAGGTTCAGGAATAGCTACTTCCCCACAGCCATCAGGCTATTAAACCTGGCTCGGACAAAACTCTGATTATTAATAACCCATTTTCTGTTATTTGCACTTTATCAGTTTATTTATTCATGTGTGTATATATTTATATCATGGTATATGGACACACTTATCTGTTTTGTAGTAAATGCCTACTATGTTCTGTGTGCTGAAGCAAAGCAAGAATGTCATTGTCCTATACAGGGACACATGACAATAAACTCACTTGAACTTGATATTTGTTATACTGATTGTATTGGGAAGGGTGATTATAGGGTGATGGGCTGTATATATGAATAAGATACTGTATAGTATATGAGGGTTTTTTCTTTTCTTTTTTTTCTTTTTTTCTCTCTTTTTTGTATGGCTTTGTAAATATTTGATTAGTGTATAAATGTAAATAATTTGGTGTACATATAGTTGCTGGTGTACATATGGTGTACATATAGCTGCTAAATTTGTACGAGATAATTATAAGCAGTTGAATAAGGGGTGGGAATTAATAAGCTTTGGCTTCTTCCTGCTCCTTTTCGACACATACAATTTCATTTATTTATAGATATTGTTTATGACACTTTATAAATATTCTTGTTTTGTTTTTTGTATGCTGTTTCACACTTGCTTTTTATTCTTTTATTCTGTTCAAAATAAAGAATTAAATTAAAAAATAAAATAAATGTGGGAGGAAACCAGAACACCCGGAGATAACCCATGCAGTCACATGGAGAACGTATAAACTCCATTCAGACAGCAATCATAGTCAGGAATAAATCCAGGTCTCTGGCACTGTAAGGCAGCAAATCTCCCACTGCAGCCCAGTGATCGATGGTTGGCATGGACTTGATGGGCTGAAGGGAGTGTTTCCATGCTGCATCTTTCAATCAATCAAGAGAGAAAGTTGTATGAAGTGCTTTGTTTTTACAAAAAAAATATGTATGCTACCACATTGAAGAATGGCCACAGCGGTGGCATTACAAAGACTGTTCCAAGATTGCAATTAGAAGGCAAATTGGCAGGAAATAATGAATAAATAATGGTTGAAGATTTGAGTGATAACATTGCACTAAGGTTGACATGTATGTCAACATTTGACATATATGTTCAAAATAAGTAGCAAAAAGACCTGACCTGACCCATATATTAGTCATTTTGTCCCAGGGTCAAGAGCTTTTGTTCTTGTGCAGACTTTGATTCTGTTGGATTGCTTCGTTTCAGGAACACTAAAAGAGCTAGAGCCTTTGTAAAAGTTCCACAGAGCATTTGTGTGAAATGATTTAATCAGTGGAGGCATCGACCTTTGCAAGAGAAAAGTGGTTTTGTGTGTGGTTTTTAGAACCATTTTTGATTTTTTTTTAAAGACTAGACTAAGTGGGACCCGTTGGGTCCCAGCTTCACACGGGAGGGCTGGTCCCCCACCGCAATATTCCACCTCTCCAAAAATTCCAATATTGCTGGCCAGAGGGGGGGGCTTTCTGGAGCGCTAGCATGGTGTTGTGGGCCGAAGGGACTGGTTTCCAGAGGGTTAGTATGGATATTGTGGGCTGAATGGATTCTTGGGCTGACAGCTCAGTCACTGAGACCACACACTCACACACACACACTCACACACACATTCATAAACACACACACACACACATACACACAAACACACTCACTGACTCACATACCATATATATGGCAGTAAACCTTCTTGAATACTCACACGGCTGAGCGCAATCAGCGTGACCTCTGCACTCACCGGAAATTACACAATCAGCGTGACCTGTCCACTAAGCGGAAGTCACTAAATGAGCGGGACTTTTGAACCAAACACAGTCGGACCTCATAAAGCATTTATTCCTTCCAAACACAGTCGGACCTAATAAAGCATTGCAGTTTCAAGTACAGTCAGGGCAGCAGGCCAAACATCTCACGGCATTGTCATTAAGGGCAAACAAATCATTTATTGCAAGTACATGAAATGAAATGATTCAATTTATTGTCATTGTCAGTGTACAGTACAGAGACAACGAAATGCATTAAATGATTCAATTTATTGTCATTGTCAGTGTACAGTACAGAGACAACGAAATGCATTTTTAGCATCTCCCTTGAAAGGGAGACACAGGGCGTCGCGGTGTGCCCGCGCCTGCCGCCGTAACATTCCATTACAGGCAAAGGTGGGTGAAGTGTCTTGCCCAAGGACACAACGACAGTATGCACTCCAAGCGGGATTTGAACCGGCTACCCTCCGGTCGCCAGCCGAACTCTTAGCCCATTGTGCTATCTGTCGTCCTCCAAGACATTGCAGACTCACAGTTCAGCTGATTCACAGCTTAGAATGAGAGTCGTGGCCTCTCCCTCGCGATCTTGCAGAGGGACTGAGTCACATCCAGGCATCCGGGGTTTTATAGTCCTGCCTGCCCGGTACCCTCCCCGGAAGGGTCATTACCTTAATCACTGTGATTGACAGGCGAGAGGACCAATCAGCTAATCTCAAGTTTTTTTAAACACTCAGAACTTTTTTTTTTCATCGAT
Source organism: Leucoraja erinaceus (assembly GCF_028641065.1). Lineage (NCBI taxonomy): Eukaryota > Metazoa > Chordata > Chondrichthyes > Rajiformes > Rajidae > Leucoraja > Leucoraja erinaceus. Next base: position 8,804,585 of record NC_073391.1, on the reverse strand, counting down.
GGGAAAAATCCTCCAGGCCTGCTCAGCGGAGGAGGACTGTGAGTAAGATGGCCAAAAATCATAGCGATATATGGTAGCGTTTTTTTTCTAAAATCAATATACCGTGCAGACAGGAAGTGGTCAAGATGAGACTTTTAATTATATGGATGACGTGACACTTAGCAATTTGGGTGGAGCTTTTCCATGAGCTTTCTCAAAGTGGAGAAAGAGCATTCAGAATGGCACAGAGAATCTTGACTGTGCATTAAGAGCCAATGTAAACCATGAGCGACTTTATCAAAATCCAAGTAGACAACATCCATTGCCCTTCCCTCATCAATCACCTCCTTAAAAAAAAACTCAATCTGGTTCACAAGACATGACCTGGTGTGGACAAAGCCATCTGACTGTCACTAATTTATCCAATCAGGACCAAATACAAATCAATCCTATCCCAAAGTATCCTGTCCAATAGCTTCCGCCCCCTTGACATCAGCTCACAAATTACCTGGGTTATCTTTACTTCCCTTCTTAAACAAAAGAACAATATTGACTGTTCTGCCTTAACCTACCCGATATCCCGATATCCTGGCTCAGCATTTCATTCCTACACTGACCTTTCTGTCCTGGGCCTCCTCCATTGTCATAATATGGCCCAGTGCAAATTGGAGAAACAGCACCTCATATTTCCCTTGGGTAGTTTACACCCCAGCGGTATGAACATTGACTTCTCTAACTTCAGATAGCCCTTGCTTTCTCTCTCCACCCCCGTCCCAGTTCTCCCACTAGTCTTACTGTCTCAGACTACATTCCATCTTTGTCCTGCCCCCTCCCCTGACATCAGTTTGAAGAAGGGTCTTGACCCGAAATGTTGCCCATTCCTTCTCTCCAGAGATGCTGCCTCACCTGCTGAGTTACTCCAGCATTTTGTGTCTACCTTCGATTTAAATCAACATCTGCAGTTTTTTCTGACACGTTGACTGTTCTGCAGTCATCTGTGATCTTGCCTGTGGCCAAAAGAGATACAAAAATCTTTATCAAAGGCTCTGCGATCTCCTCTCTTTCCTCCAATTTACCTTCTTGCACTTTTGTTCTCACCCCTTCCTTCCTCGAACATGATTGAGTTTTCTTGAGCTCACTATCATTCCATCAGTCACTAGTTTCAACAAATCCATCATCGGCAGCACGGTGGCGCAGTGGTAGAGTTGCTGCCTTACCGCGCTTGCAGCGCCGGAGCCCTGGGTTTGATCCCGACTACGGGTGCCATCATTACAGAGTTTGTGTGTTCTCCCCGTGACCGCGTGGGTTTTCTCCGAGATCTTTGGTTTCCTCCCACACTCCAAAGATGTACAGGTCTGTAAGTTAATTGGCTTGGTACAAATGTAAAACTTGTCCCTGGTGCGTGCAGGATAGTGTTAATGTGCGGGGATCGCATGGTCGGTGCGGACTCGATGGGCCGAAGGGCCTGTTTCCACGCTGTATCTCTAAACTAAACTAAACTAAATCTCCAGTAAAATTTAATCGGGGAACAGTGAAACTCTTTGGAGAATTAGGATGGGGGAGGGTTGGAGACAGTGGGAAAGCAAGGGAACACTAGTATGGCACTAGTGAATGTATATTCACTGGAAATATCTGAAGAGTTTGTGCACAGTTTTTGTTTAGTATATAATTTTAATCCTGGATAAAGTTTAGATTTGGGAAAAAAAACTGTTAGCATTACCAAACATATCTTAGTCTCCCAACCTTTGTCTTGACTTCACAGGTACCATTAACAATGTGGCACCATTATCCACTTTTTAAACGAGCTCGACTCAAATGCCAGAAGGGTCACACAAGCCCTTTTACCTTCTCCTTTCTGCTGGCAAAGCTTCTTTTGAGTAATACATTTACTTACTTGTAATTCCTTCAATTTAGCCTCTGTTGATAGATCACCGTGGGGTCTTCCTATCCTGGAGAGACTAATCTGAAATTATTTGATCTTTTTGAAGAGTTTCATTTTTTTTTTAATATTACCTTGAGATTCTAATAACCAGATATTTTGATTCTCCATCCTTTCTCCATCCTGCAGTCTCTGTGCTTGGTCTCCTGCACTTTTCTTATCGAGTCCACACACAAAATTAAAAGTTGGTCAGCCAGAGCTGAACACACTTCTCGGCATCTGCATACAATGGTGTCTGTCTTGTGCTTCTTGTACGTGGTGGTGGAAAGCAAAGATCCTGTAGCAGACTTTGGTGGAAAGATTGGTGGAAACAGGGCCGCGACGTGAACGCTCTTTCCTTGACCCCGTCTCCTGCACTGTTCCAATGAAATTCCACAGAAATTGAGAAGCCACACCTTATCTTTTGTTTAGGAAAGTAGGTGTTCCTCATAAAACTGTTGTTGCTGTTCATGCATCATTTAGATCCATCTTTTGTTTTGTTACCGTTCCCCATTATAATCCTGTTCTAATCCATGACTGAATGACATTATAGAATAAATTGGCTGGGGTGAGGGTGGCAGCAAAATAACAACATTTAGAGTCTCTACATCACACGAGATCTGATTTTGAGGAAGTTATCATCTGAGTGGTAAAATATGATTTCTTTCCCTAAAGACTATATTTAAATAGAAAATTAAGCTGCCTTAGTTATAGCATATGTACTGAAATATTGCAGACATCCAATCTAAATTTGACTACTTAATTAAGAATATACACTGTAAACCATTACAATTTGTACCATGTAGCCACTACGATTTGGAAGATTTCTTATAAATTAGCATTTTGGAACCAATTTAAATATATTATACATAAATGTAGTCTATGTGGGAGGCAAGTCACTCTCTGTACACTGTATGCTCTCTGTATATGAACAGTGTTGTAAATGTAGGAATAAAATGTCACCACAGTTCATAGTTGTTGTTATTGTCAAATTAATTTCACTGCAAAATTGACTTTGTTTTTAGAATAATTTAATCACTGTGTACAAATGCTTTTCGTTCCTAAGAAAAATATATAATAAAAAATGGCCTCCACATTCTCACATTGCAATTAATTTTAAAGCACCTTCAGAGTTTTTGGAACACAAACTTTTTATACTGAGTTGGATTACAGGTAAAATGACAGATTTTGCAAATGTGGGTCAGGTAATTCCGCTTGTTAAACTTCAGTTGTGAACTGTTTACTGTCAGGCCTCTATGAGGGAAATCGAGTAAACACCCCCCATTTTGCAGGTCGGCACTAGGAATTACTGAGCAAGTGAGGAACTTAAAGACATTTCATCGCCGATTATTCAGAAGCACAAGACAGCCGCTACATAAATCCATGTTAGTTGGTTATTAATTATATGATTTTTACGTTGTTTATTGTATATTATCTATGTGTATGGTGTTTGCCTCTAATGCTGTTGCAAGTAAGAATGTCTTTATTCTGTTGGTACGTATGACAGAGGAACACTCTTTGTCTCTTGATTTTGCTCTAGTGAAGTTATTAACCAGCATCAGATGCATAGTTACATTTAGGTTGGTCATTGAGTTATGGTCATAGATTCATTCAGCACGGAAGCAGGTCCGTCTTCCAAATTCCTCCATGCTGACGAAGATGCCTGATCTAAGCTGGTCCCCTGGGCTGCATTCGGCCAATATCGCATTTCAATGGTTCCTTGTTGTCACATGTACCGAGGTACAGTGGAATTCTTATTTTTCTGCATACTGTATTACCACACATGAGCACACTTTTAGATTAGGTGCAAAGTGTATAGAAATAGTCCACTGAGACAATATAAAAGAGTATGACCGGTTTTGGCGCCAAAGTCTAAGTTGCTTAAAGTGCAGCTGGCCCCGAAGGCCCGTTGTCCTGGCGACGTTGCAGGGTTGGCCTGGCCAAACCAAGTTGTAGGTGTTGTCCACTGCTGCTCCACCGTTGCAGGCCACACCCAGTCCGCACACTCACTCTCTTGGAGCAGCGCCCGATCCAGTCGAGCCACAGAGCCTCCAGTCGTCACCTTGGTTTGGATCTTCACATTGGCCAGTGCACTGTCATCCCTCTCCTCGCCCGCTAACATCAGCCTTAGTGGGCCTCCCACAGACGACTTTGAGTGTGCAGATGTTAAGACCCCAGTTCCTCTATGTTCTTTGTCTCTGTCACCGCCATCCTAACTATCTCCACCCACCTCTCCAGTACTCCGGTCCTCTGGGGGAAGCAGGGGTCAGGCTTGGTGGCTTCCCTATGAAGGACAGGATTTCCTGCTCCACGGCACCAAGGTATCCCTCTAATCCTTTTCTAACCATGTCACTATCCAACTATCCATGCCTCAATTACCTCCTCTGGCAGCTCGTTCCACATACCCATTGCCCTCTGATTGAAAAGTTTTCCCCTCAGGTTCTTAGTAAACTTTGCCCCTCTCACAGTAAACTTATGTCCTCTGGTTTTTGATTCCCCTACACTAGGTAAAAAAAAACTTTATTGCCTGATGAAGGCCAACATTTAACATTATAAAAGGACTGGACAAGCTAGATTCAGGAAACATGTTCCCAATGTGGGGCAAGTCCAGAACCAGGGGCCACGGTCTTAGAATAAAGGGAAGGTCATTTAAGACTGAGGTGAGAAAAAAACATTTTCACCCAGAGAGTTGTGAATTTATGGAATTCCCTGCCAAAGAGGGCAGTGGAGGTCGTCACTGCATGGATTTAAGAGAGAGTTAGATAGAGCTCTAGGGGCTAGTGGTGTCAAGGGATATGGGGAGAAGGCAGCCATGGGTTATTGATAGGGGACGATCAGCCATGATCACAATGAATGGCGGTGCTGGCTCAAAGCGCCGAATGGTCCCCTCCTGCACCTATTTTCTATGTTTCTATGTTATATGCAAAAAGTCTTATTTACCACACTATCTAACTGTGACGCCACTTTCAGGGAACTAGTACTTCTACTCCGAGATCTTGCTGCTCTATAACACCCTCCAGGGCTCTACCATTCACTGGGGATGCCCTGCCCTTATTTGACTTCCAAAATTGCAAAACCTCATAATTATCTGCATTAACCTTTATCAGCTGGCCCTCAGCCCTCTTTCCCAAGTGTTCAAGAACCTGGTGTAATGTTTAATAATCATCTTCACTATCTATGATACCACCCACTTTAGTGTGATCTGCAAACTTACTAATTATGCCTAAGGTAGACACAAAAATGCTGGAGTAACTCAGCAGGACAGGCAACATCTCTGGAGAGAAGGAATGTGTGACGTTTCTGGTCGAGACCCTTCTTCAGACTAATTATGCCTTGCACATTCTCATCCAAATTGTTGATATTAACCGCAAACAGCAATGGGCCAAGCATTAATCCCTGAGGCATATTACATGTCACGTCTCCAGTCTGAAAAACATTCCAGCACCACCCTCTGCTTCCTTCCATGCAGCCAATTCTTCATCCAGCTATGTAGGAAGGAACTGCAGACGTTGTTTTAAACCGAAGATAATAACTCAGTCATCAGTCTGAAGAAACATGACCTTCAGTCTTCAGTTGACCCGAAACATGACCTATTCCTTTTCTCCAGAGATGCTGCCTGACCCACTGAGTTACTCCAGTTTTTTGTCTTTATCCAGCTAGCTAGCTCTCCCTGGATGCCATGTGATTTAACCTTCCAGCCAACCAGGTGGAACCCTATCAAAGACCATCTGTGAATTTATGGAATTCCCTGCCACAGAGGGCAGCGGAGGCCAAATCACTGGATGGATTTAAGAGAGAGTTAGATAGAGCTCTAGGGGCTAGTGGAGTCAAGGGATATGGGGAGAAGGCAGGCACGGGTTAGTGATAGGGAACAATCAGCCATGATCACAATGAATGGCGGTGCTGACACGAAGGGCCGAATGGCCTCCTCCTGCACCTAATTTCTATGTTTCTATGTCTGCTGAAGTCCATATAGAAAATTTCTACAGACTTTCTCCCCTTCTAAGTATTTGGTTACTTCTTCAAACAACTCATACAAATTCCTATGACATGATCTCCCACATACAAAACCATACTGGTTTCCCAATCAGCCCTTGTCTATCCAAATATATATTTATCTTATCCCTCTGGATTCTCACCAATAATACACCTACCACAGAGGCTCACTTGTCTATAGTTCCCAGACCTTTCCTTGCAGCCTTTGTTAAGTAGAGTCATAACAATATTCTTTCATCCGGCATCTCACCCGTGACTAATATATCTCAGCCAGGGTTCATATATACATATATCTCAGCCAGGGTTCCTGTAACTGTCTCTGGCTTCCCACGGTGTCCTTATTATATCTGATCAAGCTTGGGAGACTTATCTACCTTCATACACACAAGGACATCTAGCACCTCCCCATCTATAATACAGACGGTCCTCAAGATATCTCCATAAAATGTCTCAAGTTCCCTAGGCTTCATGTTTTCTTCCCCCAATGGAGAAATTCTCATTGAAGTTCTTACCCATTTCATGTGGCTCCACGCACTGATAACCGCTTAGGTTTCTGAAGGACCTTATTTCCCTTTGGATTCTCCATAATCTTCATTTCTAGAGCCCTTAACCTCTCCTGCCCCCAATAATTGCCTTCTGAAGTATGCTCCTTAGTCCCCTAAACTCCTCCAGGGATACAATTGATCCCATCTGCCTATACCTGGCCCATGCCTCCCTTTTCTTGATCAGAGCCTCGATTTCTCTCATCATCCAGGCTTCCCTGCCCTTCACGCTAACTGATCCATCAAACTGAAGTTTCGCAGAACCAGTTTGTTTAAGCAAAAAAATTCTGAAAGGACATGTTGGTATATTTGTACCACTGTTTCAAATCATGGCTGAGAATTTTAATTTTATTTCACAGTGGTGGGTTTGGGAGCCAGTGATGCAAATACTAGATTATTAATGCTCTATGGGTATAATTTCATCATCGTATATTATTATGGGACAAATACTTGTGAATGAAAGCCTCCTTTAGAATCAACCCAGATGTCTGCGTTTGAGCACTTGGATTTGAGAATTGAAAATATGATCTCCCTGTTTTTAACTAGTCTGCTTGATAAAAACGTAAGTCTTGGAATTATTTTAACAGGTATGTCTGCTGTGGACCTCATCTACACTTAATATGGTGTCTTTGGTATGAAGAAAGAAAATGGTATTCAGAAAGAAATGCAGGGCTTGTTTGGAATCAGCATAGCTTTTAAATTAAATGCCATCTACTGGATTTTTGTACATTATGCAGTGGGGCGACTTTGTTTTTCTTTCCATTGCACATGACGTAGGAGAGAACCAAATGCTGTCCCGCTGAGTTGCTCCAGCATTTTGTGTCCATCTGAAAATACTTGTTGACACAAATGAATTATTTTCGTGAGAACAGTTGGCAACTTGAACAAACGCATCCCATCATGTTTCACCATCACAATTCATCTTCATGGCCTTGAGATCAAAGTGCCAAGACAGGCTGTGATCTACCTCTTTTGGTCATTATTCTGTTAGTTACTGGGACTTGTAGATAGCCCCGTTCTGCTGTCATGTCTTTACCGGGGAGCTGTTCCAATTTGTAATATTTGGGAGGAAAGGAAAGAATTGGGTGTAATTTCAAAAGCATCAGTCTTTTCTTTAGCTAGTGACATTTATTTATAGGTTATATTAGTTGCATCTATGTTATAAATAGGATCTTTACTGCCATCTGGAGAATTTAGCAGATAATGTCCATCTTGGAATACATCAATCCAACCATGAGTTGTCATAACATAAATACTGCTGTTTATAATAAATGTTTATTCCTCAACGCACCCAGTTCAAGTGGATGTCAAAGATTTTCCAGGAGAGTTGTTATTGAGAATAAATTGAATAAAACTGCAGCAATTGTTTTTACTCAAATGTCTGAAAAATCAATAATTGGTCAAATTATTACAGAAGAATGGTTATACAATTGACTTAACATATTTCAAAGTCACAGAGATTTATCTGTATTTTCAAGGGACACAGAAGGATGTGTCAATACAACTTTCAGAGTAGCATTGGGCAGTGCATAATGTGCATTTCAGGGTACATTTTGTGCCATATTCAGGTTGTTTACTCCCGCCTCGAATACATTGAACTTGCTCCAAGTTGCTAATTGCTGATTGTTCAGAGGAATAAATTGCAAGGAGGCATCGTGGCCGTAAGAATGATCAAATCTCCAGAACAAACTGTTTAAAAATGTCCTCCTAAATAGCTCAGTAAGCCACTCGGATGTCACTGCCGTTATAATGGGCTGTTGGGGATGAGTTATAAATACTAACCTTGCTCAGATCAAAAAACATGGACTTATAACAACAAAATCCACAGCATTTGAGTAAATATCCACTGCCAGGGCTCGATTGGAATCATGTGTTGTTTTTCCGCTGACTGGTTAGCACACAGCAAAAGTTTTTCCAGTACATGTGACCAGAAACTAAACTGAACTGAACAGGGCAAAAGCCGTCTGCCCATACTTCATTTTGATATTGTGTGCTCTATGCTACAGTTACCTTAATATTTTTTTTCTTCTCTCGTCTTCTTGCTCCCATTTTACAGTTGCCAAGTGGCAGATTGATTTTTTTCAAACCATTTGTAAAAAGAATCCACATTCCGCAGTCGGAAAATGCATTGGAATGACCAGTCTGGAAAAGGGTCTCGACACGAAACGTCACCTATTACTTTTCTCCAGAGATGCTGTCTGACCCTCTGACTTACTCCAGCTTTTTGTGTCTATCTTTGGAATGGCTAGCACTGCCTTGTAATTTTGCACTTCACCTCGGTTGGATAGGATTTTCTTTGAGAGCCTCTGGGAACTGGAACCTTACCATGTGTAACTATGTATATAAAAGTTTAAGAAGGAACTGCAGATGCTGGAAAATCGAAGGTACACAAAAATGCTGGAGAAACTCAGCGGGTGCAGCAGCATCTATGGAGCGAAGGAGATAGGCGACGTTTTGGGCCGAAATCCTTTTTCAGACTGTAAAGCGACAAGTGTAGCATCTCTTGCGGATGCAAGGGAAAGTGCCCGGGGAAGGGGTGGTGCAGGAGGGAAGGGAAGAATTGACAAGGGAGTTACAGAGGGAGCGGTCTTTGCTGAAGGCAAATGTGTAAACAATCTGTAAACTATGTGTAAATAACTTTCTCAACTTTCCCAGTGTTCCTGCACACTTTACAATTTAGCATTCAGTTTGTTTTTCCTACAAGTCTTTTTAACAATTATGTCTTGTCATACATAGAATAACATAAGGTCATAAGGAAGAAGAATAGAATTAGGCCATTCGACCCATCAAGACGACTCTACCATTCAATCATGGCTGATCTATCTCCCTCCTAACTCCATTCTCCTGCCTTCTCCCCATTACCTCTGACACCTGTAATTGTTAACAATTGTTTGGCAACATGGTATCTATCATTTGATTTTACTTCGGAGCAACGTGAGTGACTACGTGAAGAACCTGCCAGGGCGCATGCGTGTCATATCGCTACACGCATTGCGAAACGACAGGCGGGGTGGAACGACGTTCCCCCGTAGCGGCAAGTTTAAAAGCCGAGACCGACAGGTAAGTGAGTTACTCTGCGGTCGTTGTTATTTCCCGTACTGTTTCACAGGTGGGAAAATGATGGATAAAACCAAAAAGTCGACTAGAGCTGCGACAAAGCTGGCTGGTGAGGACCGCGGAGTTGCGGGCAGCCAGCAGCGGCCGATGGCACTAGAATCACCAGTAGTGGGATCAGCTGTGCCCGACTTCGCCCCCGCGCCAGCCAGAACAACACCGCGGCCGGGCGGGAAGGCAAAACGGAAAACTAACAGAGCCATTGACTCTGATGAGTCCGACTTTGAGGAGCCACGAGCGGCCAGCGACCGTGAGCGCTGGAGCCGAATGGAGCGGCTTATGGAGCAGATGCTCCAACGTGACAGACTCCGGGAGATGGAGTCTAGTCACCATGGGTCATATATAACACCCACAGCAGCACCTTACGTAGGGCTACAAAGTGCATCTCCCTCGTCAGAGGGTAGTACTGGGGGTCAATTCTGGGCTGACCCTGAGGGGGGTTTGCTGAACAAACAACAAGTGTGCAGGGGGTGCAGGAAGGAGAAAACCTACTGGACTTGGTGTTCAAATACATACAGCCAGATCAGACTGGAAAAAATCTAGAACAAAAACTAGCATCCAGCATTGATTTCCTATCATTCAAGCAACTACAGGAACAGGCTGTGATGGACACCACTGCCAAATATTTGGCACCAGGAAATTGTGTATCCCTGAATGTTCCAGTGGTGAACAATTGTATTTGGAAACACGTCGGAGCAGGAGTTAGAAGCCTGGATGTAAAACTCCAGAAAGTACTAAAATTACTAACAGCAGGGATCACAGCATTCGCTCGCACAGTGGATGAGAAAGAAATGTCGCAAGAACAACAGGATGCACTGGCACTCTTCTGCAATACGCAGTATGAGATCAATAGTATCAGAAAAAATGCCATCCGACCTGCCTTAAATCCAAAGTTCGCAGGCCTGTGGAAACCTGGAGACACTAAGCCACCAATATTATTATTTGGGGGCAACCTGTCCAAACAGGTTAAGGAGCTCGATGAGGAGGCCAAAACCCTGGGGCTCATAAAGGCGACAACAGGAAGCACCTCCTACACTCAAAGACAGCACCCTTACGCACCCACCAGCAGAGCAAGACAATCAGAAGCTGGTGAAAGCTCAAAGGCCGGACCTACAGGACAGCGGTCTTTTTTAGGCCATGGCCCAGACCGGCCTTCATGGAAAATGCGCAAACCCCAAACCCAAACCCAGACACCGGCGCCTCAACCTCCTCGAAGACTACACAGGAAAAAGTAAACTTTACACTGGTAACCATGGAGGTAGGTGGGTCTGGTCCCTTACAAATTATAGGAAGTATGGATAATACACATATCGGTGGGGAGATTACACTTCTTTTGGGAGGCATGGAGTGCATTAACAACAGACACTTATATCCTAAACAGTATCCAGGGAGATACCTTTAAATTTGTGCACAAAAATAGCCCCCCAGATCAGCATGTACCGAACCGAACGTTCGTACTTTCACGAAAAGTAAAATTGGAAACACATGCTGAACTGGAGAGACTCCACGCTAAGGGGGTTATTGAAAAAACCCAACCCGATTCTCTGGAATTTGTGTCTAATATCTTTACCAAAAACAAAAAAGATGGTGGTTGTCGCATCATCATAGATTTGACACAATTGAATACATTTGTGCAGTATATTCATTTCAAAATGGAAACCTTTGTTACTGCCAAACAATTAATTTCCACAGGCTACTTCATGGCTAGCATCGACCTAAAAGATGCTTACTATTCATTGCCTATACGGACTGATCACAGACGTTATTTAAAATTCAACTGGATGGGGCAGCTTGGCAGTATAGAGCTCTACCCAATGGTTTAACATCAGCCCCCAGGCTGTTTACCAAAATTTTGAAACCAGCCCTAGCGTTTCTTCGGAAACAAAAACATATGGTCATGGCCTACCTGGATGATATATTAATTGTGGGCAAAACTTTGGAATTAGCTAAACTAGCTGTATCAGCCACCAAACAATTGTTTGAGAAACTGGGGTTTTATCATCCATCCAGTTAAATCTAAACTAACGCCTTCCACCATAATGGATTATTTGGGGTTCACAATTGACTCAGTTCACATGTCGGTGACTTTACCAAAGGACAAGGCTACAGTCTTAACTGAGGCCTGCAACAACCTCATTGACATCAGTGAACCATCTATTAGATTGGTAACAAGGGTAATTGGCAAAATAGTGGCTGCTTTTCCAGCCACACAATTTGGACCTTTGTATTACCAAAATTTACAAAGGGCAAAAATACAAGCACTCAAAATTAATGCTGGTCATTTCGACAGACCAATGAAGCTACCAATCAAAGCAATTATGGAAGTAAAATGGTGGAGGGATAACATTCGGCATTGTTCCAGCCCTATCATTGTTCCACCCCTTAGTGGTGCTACAAACTGATGCCAGTGCGCTTGGTTGCGGTGCAACCAATTCCATCCCCAGTTGTGGAGGTAGATGGAATGCACAGGAGGCATCATTACTTCAGACACTTGGCATAAACTACCTGGAAATGTTGGGTGCGTTCTATGGCTTAAAATCATACTGTTCTGGAATATATCACCAGCATGTTAGACTACAGATTGACAATACCACCGTGGTGGCATATATTAACCATATGGGTGGAATCAAATTGACATCATGTGACAATCTGGCTAATACAATTTGGCAATGGTGTATTCAGAAAAATATTTGGATATCAGCTACTTACCTACCAGGTAACCTAAATTCAGTGGCAAACACCAGATCACGCAAATTCAATGAAAACATCGAATGGATGTTGGATCAAAAAGTATTTGCTGATATTGTAGCATGGTACGGAACACCAGATATCAATCTATTTGCATCTAGACTCAATCACCAGTTACCAAACTATGTTTCTTGGGAACCAAATCCTGGGGCATCAGCGATAAGATGCCTTTTCGTTGCATTGGGGGACATTGTTTTTCTATGCATTCCCTCCTTTCTGCCTCATCAGTCGGGTATTATGCAAAATAGTAAGATTAAACGAGAAAGGCAGAAAGGAGGGAATGCAAAGAAATACCAGTTGAGTTTATGATCATGGGTGGGAGCGGAGGGCACGTATTCCCTTAACGTACTCCTCATAAAATAATGATCAAACTTCGAACTGGTAAGTACTCGTTTAATCTTACTATTTTACTTCGGAGTCACGTGAGTGACTACGTGAAGATTTCAAAGCTCTGTGATTTCATGCCGTGGAAACGAGTCCATGCATCACATCTGCCTTAATGACTGTAGGAGGAATTGTGTCAACATAATTTAGACATGAATCCAACATTAAAATCCATGAAATTTATTAACACAAATTATAACCCCTATTTATGGGGTAAATTAAATTACAAAACTTAAAATTGTTTCTGCAAACGTTCCAGATTTCATGACTGGTTTATTATAAAATAGTTGGAATGTTTTTTCCCCTGACCATCCTGCTGCCTTGAGAATTTGGTCCATTGGTACATCCAACTGCATAGCTGCCGATGTAGCTGCAGCCCTGGTGGAATGAGATTTAGAAATATTAGTATCCACCCCAGCCTGTGTTAGAACCTGTTTCAGCCATCTTGAGATGGTCTGGACAGTCTCTTTTTTGTGTGGTTGCTTATGGCTGACTAAAAGTGCCTTCTCATTGCCTCTGATGATTTTTGTTTTCTCCATGTATAACGACAAATGTCTTACTATACAGAGACGATCATCTGTTGGGTAAGACCTAAATTCTATATTGAGGCCCGCTGATCCCTGTCTGTTCTGCTTCACTAATTTATAAATATGAAACATAATATTTTCAGATGAAGAAGTCATGTTGTCCAGTCTTAATTTATGTAATGACTGTACCCTTTGTGCCGTGACCAATGCCATTAGCATGACTGTTTTTAATGTCAGTCTATGTAGGGACAGAGCTGTTGATGGAGACCAATTCCTGAGCATCTTCAGGACAATACTCACATCCCATATTTGGGAGTATCTGGTTCTTGGGGGATTGGTATTAAAAATTCTCCTCATAAGTTTTGTTACCAGTGGGTGAGTTCCAACAGAGTGACGCTCTGTTCCTTGCCATACATAAGTTGATAAGGCACTTCTGGCGCAGTTGATGGCACTATAACTGAGCCCCTCATCATAATGGAGGCCTGCCAGGTATTCCAGAATAGACGGGATGTTCATATCTCTGTAGGTGATGCTGTTTTTGTTACAATACATCTCCCACTTCTTGATATAGACCAGATACTGTTTTTTGGTGGACTGTCTTTGGGCCGCCGAAATCATGTTCACTGTTCGGTCCGTCAATCCCAGCTGTAGTAGAGGTATTTTTAAACTCTACAAATTAATAAATTCAAATAGTTATGGCATGGGTGGCTATCCCTTGTTACGGGATGAACCAACAAGTCTGGTCTATTCGGGATGGTGTTACATGGTTCTAATACGATGTTCAGTATCACTGGGAACCTTGGTTGAGTAGGCCAATCGGGTACTACCAAAATACCAGACGCAGAGTCCTGCTGTATTTTCCTTAATACCCGACTGATGAGGCAGAAAGGAGGGAATGCATAAATAAACAATTTCCCCCAATGCAGCGAAAATGCATTTGTCGCCGCTGCCCCAGGGTCTGGTTCCCATGAAACATAATTTGATAACTGGTGATTAAGCCTGGATGCGAATAGATCGATATCTGGTGTTCCATATCATGCTGTAATATCAGCAAATACTTTTTTATTCAACATCCATTCGATGTTTTCATTAAATTTGCGTGACCTGGTGTCTGCCACTAAATTTAGTTTACCTGGTAGGTAAGTAGCTGATATCCAAATATCTCTCTGGATACACCACTGCCAAATTGTATTAGCCAGATTGTCACATGATGTCGATTTGTTTCCACCCATGTGGTTGATATATGCCACCACGGATAGACTACTGTCTATCTGTAGTCTAACATGCTGGTGATATGGCCCAGTACAATATGACTTTAGGCCATACAATGCACCCAACATTTCCAGGTAGTTTATGCCCAGTGTGAGTAATAATGATGCCTCCTGAGCAGTCCATCTACCTCCACAGCTGGAGATGGAATTGGTGGCTCCCCAACCAAGTGCACTGGCATCAGTTTGTAGCACCATTGAAGGGTTGCTGATAATGATTGGATTGAAACAAAGCCAAATGTTATCTATCCACCATTTTAGTTCCATTATAGCTTTGATTGGTAGCTTCATTGGTCTGTCAAAATGACCAGCATTGATTTTGAGTGCTTGTATTTTTGCTCTCTATAAATTTTGGTAATGTAAAGGTCCAAATTGTGTGGCTGGAAAGGCAGCCACCATTTTGCCAATTACTTTTGCTACCAATCTGATGGATGGTTTACTGATGTCAATGAGATTATTGCAAGCCTCTATTAAGTCTATAGCCTTTCCCTTTGGCAAAGTCACCGACATGTGAACTGAGTCAATGGTGAACCCTAGATAGTCCATTGTAGTGGAAGGCGTTAATTTAGATTTAACTGGATGGATAATAAACAAAAGGGCAACGACAAAGTTACAAGCATCTCACGCTGGGTCCTCCATGGTTCACCCCTCCCTCCCTCCCTCACAGTGGTTCCCAGATGCCGGGTGCTCCTTTGTTCCCGGTGGAATGTCCTCCGGCTCCCACGTGGCCCGTCCTCGACCGCTGCCGCCCACAACCACCGCCAACCTCGACCGTTGCCCTCGACCACCACCGTTGCAGGAATTCCACTGCTAGGTTTCATGAGCCTGACTCTGGAGCATATATTTATTGCTCATTATTCTATGTTCGCTCTTCTGGGGAGATGCTAACTGCATTTTGTTGTCTCTGTCCTGTACACTGCACAATGACAATAAAGATTGAATCTGAATCTGAATCTGGGTAGTGAAATGACTGGCCAGCAAAGTTAGAAGTAGCATCTTCACATAGAGGAATCCTGAAATTGATGCCACTTGCATGGAGCAATGCTGACATTTTAGCATCAATCATGTTAGATTCTTCCTGTAAAACCTGATGCAACAAAGCTAAAAATATACGCTCAAATCCAGGTTGCTGTGACTAAAAGCAAAAGCAGGCTTGTCTTGTTGCTGCACAGTTCATCAATAGGAATTTGCACAAAAGGCTCAAAAGGCAGTCACGGTGGTGCAGCGGTAACGTTGATGCCTTACAGCGAATGCAGCGCCGGAGACCCGGGTTCGATCCTGACTACAGGTGCTGTCTGTACAGAGTTGTACATTCTCCCCGTGAACTGCGTGGGTTTTCACCAAGATCTTCAGTTTCCTCCCACACTCCAGAGTCATACAGGTTTGTAAGTTAATTGGCTTGGTAAATGTAAAAACAAATTGTCTCTAATGGATGTAGGATAGTGTTAGTATGCGGGGATCGCTGGTTGGCGCTAAACTAATCAAAACTAAACTAGACTAATTTTTAAAAAAGAATTTATAATGTGGGAAGATTGGCCTGACATGTAATGCTTGGCCATGCGAGGGGAAATCCCTGAAAGCCTTTCCATAAATCATGAGAGTTGAATTAAATTCCTTACCTTTTTAGAGAACAAAAATATCAGGGGATAGATGCAAGGAACTGCAGATGCTTGTTTATAAAAAAACGAGACAAAGTGCTCAGTGGGTCAGGCAGCATCTCAGAAGAGAGATAGAAACATAGAAACATAGAAATTAGGTGCAGGAGTAGGCCATTTGGCCCTTCAAGCCTGCACCACCATTCAACATGATCATGGCTAATCATCCAACGCAGGATCCCGTACCTGCCTTCTCTCTCCATACCCTCTGATCCCCTTGGCCACAAGTTCCACACCTAACTCCCTCTTAAAATATAGCCAATGAACTGGCCTCAACTACCCTTTGTGGCAGAGAGTTCCAGAGATTCACCACTCTCTGTGTGAAAAAAGTTCTTCTCATCTCGGTTTTAAAGGATTTCCCCCTTATCCTTAAGTTGTGACCCCTTGTCCTGGACTTCCCCAACATCGGGAACAATCTTCCTGCATCTAGCCTGTCCAACCCCTTAAGAATTTTGTAAGTTTCTATAAGATCCCCTCTCAATCTCCTAAATTCTAGAGAGTATAAACCAAGTCTATCCAGTCTTTCTTCATAAGACAGTCCTGACATCTCAGGAATCAGTCTGGTGAACCTTCTCTGCACTTCCTCTATGGCAATAATGTCCTTCCTCAGATTTGGAGACCAAAACTGTACGCAATACTCCAGGCGTGGTCTCACCAAGACCCTGTACAACTGCAGTAGAACCTCCCTGCTCCTATACTCAAATCCTTTTGCTATGAAAGCCAACATACCATTCACTTTCTTTACTGCCTGCTGCACCTGCATGCCCACCTGCATGCCTACCTTCAATGACTGGTGTACCATGACACCCAGGTCTCGCTGCATCTCCCCCTTTCCCAATCGGCCACCATTTAGATAATACCACCATTTAGATAATACCACCATTCAGATAGGGTCTGAAGAAGGGTCTCGACCAGAAACGTCACCAATGCCTTCTATCCAGAGATGCTGCCTGTTCTGTTTAGTTACTCCAGCATTTTGTGTCTATCTTTGGAGTAAACCAGCATCTGCAGTTCCTTCCTTCACAGAGGTAGCTGGTGTTTTGGGTCAGGTCCCACCTTCAGACTGGTGTATATTTGTTCCAATACACTAACTCCTGGCTGAGGGTCAACTGATGTGGATTAGGAAATTTCCATTTTTAATTCATACACTGCTTGCAGAATGCATTGAAGATATCAATGGAGGTGTTACAATTGTCTCTGGCATTCTGAGCTGGTGTGAGAGAAAATCAATGTTCACAGTACTAATTAACATTGTTGCAACTAAGGTATTTGTGTGGATAAGAACCTAAACTTACAAAATTCTTAAGGGGTTGGACAGGCTAGATGCAGGAAGATTGTTCCCGATGTTAGGGAAGTCCAGGACAAGGGGTCACAGCTTAAGGATAAGGGGGAAATCCTTTAAAAACCGAGATGAGAAGAACTTTTTTCACACAGAGAGTGGTGAATCTCTGGAACTCTCTGCCACAGAGGGTAGTTGAGGCCAGTTCATTGGCTATATTTAAGAGGGAGTTAGATGTGGCCCTTGTGGCTAAGGGGATCAGAGGGTATGGAGAAAAGGCAGGTACAGGATACTGAGTTGGATGATCAGCCATGATCATATTGAATGGTGGTGCAGGCTCGAAGGGCCGAATGGACTACACCTGCACCTAATTTCTATGTTTCTATGTTAAACTGAGCTTCACTTTAGACTTTTTTAGGCTTTACTCCTACAGTGTGGAAACGGGTCTTTCACCCCATAGAGTTCATGCTGACCAGCAATCACCCCATACACTTGCACTATCCTACACACAAGGGACAATTTACAATTTTACCAAAGCCAATTATTAACCTGAGATAGACACAAAATGCTGGAGTAACTGAACAGCTGAAGAAGGCTCTCGACCTGAAACAGCACCCATTCCTTCTCTCCAGAGATGTTGCCTGTCACGCTGAGTTAGTATTTTGTGTCTATTTCCGGTTTCAACCAGCATCTGCAGTTCCTTCCCACACAACCTACAAACCTGTACGTCTTTGGAGTGTGGGAGGAAATTGGGCACCATGAGAAAACCCACATGATCACGGGGAGAACGTACAAATTCTGCACAGACAGCACCCGTAGTCAGGATCGAACCTGGGTCTCTGACGCTGTAAGGCAGCAACTCTACCGCTGCGCCACCGTGCCACCCCCGCAACTCAATGATAATTTCCTGAGATGACATCACCACCAGCCATGGTTACTACCTCCACACTTCTCCCTCTCCCCTGACTCATCTGCCAACTAACCCGTCCTTAGCTGAATACATCCGTCACTTGCCAGTTCCTGCCCTAAGCTTTCCTTTCACCATTTTCTACCAGCTGTCTCCCTTCTGCACCGTGTGTCTGAAGAAAGGTCCTAACCTGAAATGTCAACTGTCTATTTCCCCTCCAGGCCCTCCAGTGATTTATTGCTTTTTGTTTTGATCTTGACCTTTAGTGCAGTTGACGTGATATTTGTACATTCTCTTCACGACTAGATATGTTTCCTCTGTATGCCTTTCTTCCTTCATCCATAAGGTGAGCTGGTAGGTTCAATGGCTCATGTAGCGGGCAAAATAATCAAAGGGGAAGTGATGGGCATAAGAGAGCGAATAAATCCCCACAGAGCAATCAATTGTGTTCCATTCCTCATCGACCAACGTTGGTCGATGAGGAATGGAACATATTTGATTGCTCTGCTGTGTCCCCAGTTTAAGTATATATAACTAAAAGATAGTACAAATTAAATTCAATTTTCAAATTCACAGATGACACCATCATTGTGGGCCGTATATCAAATAATGATGATACAGTGTACAGGAAGGAGATCAAGAACCTTGAGTCCTGGTGATTGTACTTGAATTATTTGAGTGGCAAGCATGTTAATGGGAGACCTTTCAATGTCAGCAAGACAAAGGAGATAGTGATTGACTTCAGGAAGTGAAGCGGGACACATGCCCCAGTTTGTGCTGATGGTGCTGAGGTCGCGATGGTTGAAAACTTCAAATTCCTACGCGTTTATAACACCAACACCTTCTCCTGGACCACCCATATTGAGGCAACGACCAAGTTCTTTAGTAACTTGTCAGTTTCTTTGTTGAACTAAATTCCTTAGAAGGCTTAGGAAGTTTGGCATGTCCCCAACAACTCTCACCAGCCTCTACAGATGCGCAGTAGAAAGCATTTTATCAGAATGCATCACAGCCTGGGTTGGGAAGTAGACCGCAAGGAATTGCAGCGAATTGTGGACGCAGCCCAGACCATCGCACAAACCAACCTCCCTTCCATTGACTCAATTTACACCACACACTGCCTCGGCAAGGCCAGCAGCATAATCAAGGACGAGTCGCACCCTGGCCACTCCCTCTTCTCCCCTCTCCCATCAGGCAAAAGATATAGAAGTTCGGGGACGGCAAATTCAGGGTCAGTTTGTTCCCAGCTGTTATCAGGCAACTGAATCATCCTACCACAACCAGAGAGCAGTGCTGAACTACTGTCTACTTTTTGATGACCTTCGGACTGTCCTTGATTGGACTTTGCAGGCTTAACCTTGCACCAAACATAATTCCCTTATCATGTAACTATACACTGTAAATAGCTTGATTGTCATCATGCATTGTCTTTCCGCTGACTGGAGAGCACAAAACACAAGCTTTTCACACGTGACAATAAACTACACTAAACTAGGAGAAGAGAAAGTTTGCTTGTTTTTTCATGTATATGAGTGGCAAACCAGGAACCCTTCATTTGATTGAAATGTGTGTGGTGATTCTGCATGTGGTACATATTACAGAACTGCAAACTGTCAGCAGTCCCAAATGCAGATTTTACTGAACTGACATCCCATGGGATTATTTCTGGTAACTGTTTAGAATTCAGTATTTGCTTACTGGCATTTTCAAATGTCTAAAGTGATGACAAAGTACCAGTGCTGTTGACATTAGCAGGGCAGTAGCTCAACAGTGTGAGACTGAACATACACGACTTTGTAACTTAGAGCTGAATGGCACTTTACTCCCCTGCTTGAGTTTCAAATTTCTGCCTGGAATATATTTATTTTAGGCAAAGCAAGATCTGACATTACTTGTTATTTGAATTATTTGATGTGGCAGCACATTAATGGAATGCAGCCCTCTGAGTTATCCATTCCCTTTTTTATTATTTGCGATTGGAGAAAAGTGAAGGCCTTATACAAGAAGTAATGAGCGTTAACTCCCTTCGCTGTCAGCAATGTATTGCCTTGCACAGGCCTATCAGCTCCTCTTTGATTAAGACTTAAGAATTTCCCTTCCTTGGTGGGTGGCACAGTGGCGTTGCAGGTGGGTGGCACGGTGGCGCAGCGGTAGAGTTGCTGTCTTATGGGCCTGTCCCAATTAGGTGATTTTTCAAGCGACTGCCGGCGACTGTTAAGTCGCTGAAAAAAACGGCGACTGGAACAGCGACTGAAACCGCGACTGTCAGAGTGGAACACACACACACACACACACACACACACACACACACACTCACACACACACACACACACACACACACACACACAACACACACACACACACACACATCGCTTCCTTCACCAGCCAGTTATGCAGGCGGGGGACAGGGCAAGTAGGGGAGCGCAGTCTGAGTGAAATTCACACGGTGCGAAGCCAATGTGATACAGACACACACCACAATGAACAGGAAGGTTGGCGCTGTAATTAAGATGGTGAAAGTACAGTGTACGGGAAGGGTCACTTAAGTCCTTTAAAAGATGGGGGAGAGGGGAGAGAAGGAGTGGAGACAACTTTTAAGAAGCTAGAAATACACGGCTGTGAAGCTCGGCGGACGTTAACATTGTCCGGTTATCTTTGGTTCTGAAAACTGCTGTTTATGTTTTTTTCCCCAATGACTCAATGAAATTCACCGGTCGGCACCAGCAATAACCTAGAATAACCTACGACAACCCACGACCTCCTGCCAACCCACTACAACTGCACCAACGGCATTAGAATTCTCGCTACTCTCCATGCCGTCAAAATTCTGGTTGCCGCTAATTTTTGAACATTTTTTGAAAAATTAGCGGCGACCAGAATGAAACCGCGACTAGTTACGAGAATGCGGGAACTACTCACCACCATGCAGGCGATACCCCAGCAACCACTGGCGAACATGCGACGACCTTGCAGCGACCTCATAATCTCCTGTAGTCGCCTAAAAAGTCGCATAAATGGGACAGGCCTGTTACAGTGCCAGAGATCCTAGTTCGACCCTGACAATGGGTGCTTGAGTTTGTACATTCTCCCCATGACCTGTTTGGGTTTTCTCCGAGATCTCCAGTTTCCTCCCACACTCCAAAGACGTGCATGTTTGTAATTTGTGTCAGAAGGAACTGCGGATGCTGGTTTACACCAATGATAGACACAAAATACTGGAGTAACTCAGCGGGACAGGCATCATCTCTGGAAAGAAGGAATGGGTGTGTTTCAGGTCGAGACCCGAAGAAGGGTATCTACACGAAACATCACCCATTCCTTCTGTCCAGAGATGCTGCCTGTCCCGCTGAGTTACTCCAGCATTATGTGTCTATCTTCAGGTTGTAGGTTCATTGGCTTAGTATGAATGTAAAATTGTCCCTAATGTGTAGGATAGTGTTAGTATGCAGAATTGCTGGTCGGTGCTGACTCGATGGGCCATAGAGTCTGTTTCCGCGCTGTATCTATAAACTTAACTAAACTAAACTAAATCTTGGTTTGGGTCATTTGCCCCATCTACATGACACACTGTCAAGTTACTTGACAATGTATCACCCTCCTTGGCTTCATTCTCATCAGATGTCCTTGTTGAGCAGAAGAAATCAGCGGACCCCGGGAACATTTGGTTCCCAGCTCAAACACAGAGTCCACATTGCCATCAAAGTATAGGGTTGAAACAGCAATCATCTGCTGGACCACTGATGTGCATGACTAGGTGGTGTATTGATCCATTCAGTACATCATGATCCATTCACTCTCTGAGCAATTGGCCTAGTGCAACATGTTGTAATTATGTTTATATACTTGAGTAGTTAAGATGAAAAGATACTGGATGCTGTGTTTAACACACAAAGTATAAATTATCAATGTGTTTTTGTTGCTGTTATTAGTTCGCATTATTACAGACACTTGCTTTGAGACAATCTTTGTGTACACTTCAACAGCAATTTACTCCAAATTGGAAACATTATAGAAATAAACAAGGTTTTTTTCAAGCATTATGCCAATACAATTTTCTATTTTTTAAATAATTAGATTAGTCTGGTTTGAAGGTAAAGTGGATGCAGTAAAGTGGATAAAGGTAACTCCAATGCTGCAGTATAACTGAAACTGTTTCAATGGTTTCAACAATTCAAAGACCCAATTCTTCATGGTCTGAAGAAGTATCCTGACCCAAAACGTCAGCCTTCCTTTTTCTCCAGAGATGCTGCCTGATATAGTTTGAAGAAGGGTCCCTAGCCAAAACGTTACCCACCCTTTTTCTCTGGAGATGCTCCCTGACCTGCTGAATTACTCCAACGTTTGTGTCTATCTTTGGTATAAACCAGCATCTACAGTTCTTTGGTTCTACATTGGGGTTATGTAGGTTGGTTCAAGAGCCTGACAGCTGTAAGGAAGGAGCTGTTCCTGAACCTGGTGGTGTGGGGCTACAGGTTTTTGTACCTCCTGTCTGAGGGTAGCAATGAGAAGAGTTGACCATGAATGAATGTAACAGATTGGCACGTTCCAATATCCAAGATTACGCAGTAAGGAATTCACAGAAATTTGGTGTAAAGGCTCTCTAATGGAGGGACACCAGCAGTCTGGTGTCCTTGGACTCGTTTGACAATTGGGATGTATCAGAAGGAAGAATGAATGTAATGCTGATATGATTTGCTGCTTCTAACTCAATGGAATGGTCTGAAGCATATGAATTACTGTAAATACATTGGCAAATGTCCTGAGTGACCTATATTTAGGGTACGCTACCATACTGGGTGTAGATTCCTGTGTTCAAACGTGTTCGAAGGTTGTCACAAAAATTCGACAATTTACCCTCGGACAGGTTTGCTGAAGTGCTTTCCTGGGACAAGTGTAGTGGTTCCATCGAACATGAGTTAGTTGTTCTTCCTCAATATTTCAATGGTTCTTTATTTATTGTCACCTATGCACTGTGTAGTGAAATTCTTTTGCACAACCCACAAGTGCACAGTCGTCATATTTTGGCGCCATTTACAATGAAGAAGTCCAAACTCCGAAGTCCGGAGCACATTCATGGAAGTACAGGAGCACCTCTGATCCAGATAGGTATCAGGATAAAAGCAGCTGTAATCTCTCCATCCATTTCTCCACCAGTATCTTTGTGGATTTCTGATAGCTATTCCAGTTTACAGTCCCTTGTGTTGAGTTTCAGCATCAGCACTTTATAGGAGCCAATCGATGGGGAATTTATATTTTATTCATTTCCACTAAATAAAAGTCAAAGCAGGCTGGAATTTTAAATGCTTTGCTTTATACATTTTGGTTGATTAAGTTTATTTTGAGTTGAATTCTATCACTGCATTGTAGCCCATCAGGTGTTGTGATGGGCAGTCGCAGTGTAGCTATAAGAGAATTATGTGTAGGAAGGAACTGCAGATGCTGGTCATATACCGAAGATAGACACAAAACGCTGGAATAGCTCAACGGGCCAGGCAGCATCTCCGGAGAGAAGGAATGGATGACGTTTCGGGTTGAGACCCTTCTTCGGCTAAGAGAATTATGTTTGTATTTGACTTCAAATTGCAGTCAAATAAAGATGCCAAAAGCCCATTTGTATATGTATATATATATGGGTTGCCTACTGGAGTCAGGAACCCTGCAGGCAGCCCATGGCATGGGTGAAGATATTGGGCTGCTGCTGGCCTACTGCTCACTGACTGCCAGTGTTTAGTCACACACCAGCTAGACATTTAGAAAATGAAGTTCCTTTCCAGTCTGCTACATCTCCAGGTTAACAAGCAGTGTCTGTGAAGTGACACACCCCCAGACAATTCCACACTGCCTCTGGGGGGAGAGCTTGCAATCCTTGTTACGTCTCCTGTTCACCCTGTCTACTGCACCATTCTCCCAGGGAATGTCTATGGAAACAGTCTTGCCTGGAAAAAAATCTGATGCGTGGAGACGGGCTGATGTCTAACCTAATGACTTTCAGCATCTGCCACAGGGGGTCCCTCTGGATGCTGGAAGCTGGATAGATCCCAGGGAAGCACGGAGCATGCACACACTGTAATTGCAGCAATTGCTAGGAGAGATGATTGAGCAACAGGGAGCAATGGATCAACAACCCTGTCGTAATCCCTGTGAGCCCCAGCTGGTCCAGTGCTGTCTGCTGTGAGAGGAGAAGGGCAAGGAAGATGTGTGGTGAGTGGGGAAGGAGGTGGGTAAAGACAGGCCTCTCCTTCTCCGTATTTTTCATCTGCCAATCTTCATATTCAACAGAATTGTCAACTTCAGTGAGATTCCATCTTAAGGTCATAACATCATAAGTGATAGGAGCAGAATTAGGCCATTCGGCCCATCATCTAATTCGCCATTCAATCATGGCTGATCTATTTCTCCCTCCTAACCCCATTCTCCTGCGTTCCCCCCATAACCTCTGACACCTGTACTAATCAAGGGATCTTAGTTTAGTTTAACGATATGTTTTCCCCATGACCCACGTGGGTTTCCTCCGGGTGCTCTGGTTTCCTCCCACACTCCAAAGACATACAGGTTTGTAGGTTAATTGGCTGGTTTAAATCGAAGATAGACAAAAAAAAAGATGGAATAACTCAGTGAGTCAGAGCATCTCTGGAGAAAATCTCTGTACGTTTTGGGTCGAGACACTTCTTCAAACCAGAGTCGGGGGAAAGGGAAACGAGAGATATTGACTTCGATGTAGAGAGATATAAGACAAGTGAATGAAAATGTTTGCAAAAAAGTAATGATCTATAAAGGATTCAGGCCATTGTTAGCTGTTTGCTAGGTGAGAATGAGAATCTGGTGTGACTTTGGTGGGGGAAGGATGGATACTTTAATTCCCCTTCGCATTACCACAACTGACCTTTCCGTCCTCGGCTTCCTCCATTGCCAGAGTGAATCTAAACGCAAATAGGGGGGACAGAGTCTCATATTTCGCTTGGGCAGCTTACAACCTAGTGGTATCAAATTTGATTCCTCCAACTTCAAATAACCCCTGCATTCCCTCTCTCTCCATCCCTCCCCCACAAGGGTTCCTGTTCTTATCTAGCCTGTTTCCTTTATCATCGTTACTTATTTTGTATAACTTTCATTCATTTATTTTATATCTCTCTGCATCACTGTCTATATCTCTCATTTCCCTTTCTCCTGACTCTAGTCTAAAGAAGGATCTTGACCCATTCCTTCTCTCTAGAGATGCTGCCTGGCCAGCTAAGTTACTCCAGCATTTTGTGTGTACCTTCGGTTTAAACCAGCATCTGCCGTGTCTACACGGGGATTGTAGTGTTCATTCTGAATGATCCTCATTGCCTAAAATACACTGACAGTTTTTTTTGCACGGTGGCTCAGCAGTAGAGTTGCTGCCTGGAGACCCGGGTTTGATCCCGACTATGGGTGCTTGTCTGTACGGAGTTTGTACGTTCTCCCCGTGACCTGTGTGGGTTTCCCCCGAGATCTCCAGTTTCCTCCCACACTCCAAAGGCATACAGGGTTGTAGGCTAATTGGTTTGTTTGAAGTGTAAAATGTCCCTAGCGTGTGCAGGATGATGTTAATATGAGGGGAACGCTGGATCGGCACAGACCCGGTGGGCCGAAGGGCCTGTTTCCGCGCTGTCTTTAAACTAAACAAAATTAACTGTCCAACAAGTGCATAAATAATTGTGTGTTATGAGCTCTGAAATTCAATAAATTCAAGAAGAAAGATCATTTTTTTTAAACCCTGAAATAAATCATGTGCTAAATGTGTAGTTCAACTTGTGTTTTCAGGCCAAACGTGGAGCTTATTTTCTGAGCCTCGAAACTACAGCCAGAGTGAATATTTCAGCCCCAAAGTCTGGCACATAATCACCTCTTCACATCATCTGCCAAATGGAAAAATGGTGCAAGGACACCGACATGGTTTAGAAGCAGACAAAATTTCATTATGAAAAATCCTGCTTAAGCCGGAAAACATCTCAGAACTGAACATGTTGTCAGCAGATACAAAAGATGCATAAATAAAACACTCACACCTTTAGTAAATGCTTCACATACTCTGTGGGAAATAGAGCAAAGAAGTTGCAACTGAGAATTGTAACAGGGAAGAAGATTTACTTATATGTAAAGCAGTTGATAATGTGATATGTAAATACAAGTGTGTGTATGGTTTTTATGTTCTGGTAAGATGTATAATTTATTTTATTTTCTGTTCCTCTCTTGATATTGCAAATTGGCCATTGTGCTCATGCTAAAGCAGGGTCATTGACAATGTTGGAGGAGAAAGGGTCTGGGATGACGATGATGCAGCGACTGTGAGTGTTCGGTTTCTGACTGAAGTGTGAGTGTAGGGACTGAGAGCTCAAACAGATCCAGGTGGAAGAGAAGTGGAGATGTTGGTGCAGGGACAGGATTGTCGTTAAGGAGCTCTGGATGGAGGAGTTTTAGAGAAATGGAGAAAGCCTCGCGAGTGGCCGGAGTGCACTACTCCAGTGTTGAGGAGAAAGTTGCCAGGAAGGAAGAACAGACACAAAAAACTGCTCCAATGGTGAAAATTGAGAGGGTGAATAACAATAGCCAAGCATATTAGATGAAGATAGCAGTGATTGATGAAGCTGGACTTCTGAGACAATGAACTGTGTGGTCAGCCTCGACCACTCTTTCTGATACAAAAGAAGTTCACTTTGGGCTGGCACTATGGTAGAATGATATCAAACTGAGTATAACATAAATGCTGGGTGCATTAAATTTCATGAACAAACGGCACTGCAGCAATCTTAGAGAAATTATTATTCTGATGGAAATCTTATTGAGAATGATTTGGACATGATTTCCATACAAACTTTGAATATGAGATAACTGATATTATGGAACACAAATACAATTGTGTCCTTCAATTTCATAAAAGATAAGTATTCTGTTGCAACTGTTATCAAAGTCGTCCATACAATAAACCGTTGTTTTAAAGGGCCTGTCCCACTTGGCCGTCATTTGTGCCTCATTTATGCTTCATATGTAAAATTGGTCGATGCGTCGTGGAAATCACGCGTCAGCACAGCTGTCTGGTGCGCAGTACGTCATTAGAATACCCTACGGCATGCAGCAAGACGTTGACGCTAGGATGTTGACGCAACGGTGACGTAACCATGCATCACCACGCACTACACGTGAGACGTCACAACGCCAGCGTACAACGCCAATGCATCAGCGTGCGTACCCAATGTGCCGGCATGCGTATGCGATACGTCACGCAGGTGGCAAGCGAGGATTTTGTTCCTGTACTATATCCTGGAGCGCCGCGTAATACACCACATACGATTCCACGCCTCACCATGCGCAATGCATGCGCACCCCATGCGTCACAACGCGTCAACCTAATTTACATATAACGCGTAAATGAGGCGCAAATAACGGCCAAGTGGGACAGACCCTTAACTGTTCATATAGTAAACCCTCGTTTGTTCGGTTATAGTGGACGGACCTGCTGATGCCACCTCTGGCCCGCAACATCTCCCCGGCTGTTCAGAGCCCCGGCTTCCAACCCCACTCCCGACTGGCAAGGTGTACCAGCGATCCCTACTTCATCCACCGCACGGTACGGCTGGTGCGGCTGTTGTTGCGGTCTCTGGGGACTGTGCATTCTTCAGGCTACCCCACTCGACAGGTCACACTCGATCACCATGGGGGTCCCTCCCCTCTCACCAGCTGCCGCATCATCTTGTCACTTTGTCCACTCCCCACCGCCTTCTCCTTCTCCCATCGCCCTGTCCACTCGGACTCTTCCCCCCCCCCCCCCCCCCCCCCCCCCCCACCGCCGCCAACTGTCTCGTCTCCTCCTCCTTCTCCCCCAGAGTTCCCCCAATACACTCAAGTCAAGTCAACTTTATTTGTCACATACACATACAAGATGTACAGTGAAATGAAAGGGCCAATGCCTGCGGAATTGTGCAAAAGAAAAAAACAACAGAATTAGTATTTACATTAAAAAAAAAAAGAAGATGCAACAGTATTTACACCCTGGTGAGATCAGAGTTCACAGTCCTGATGGCCTGTGGGAAGAAACTCCATTTCAGCCTCTCTGTTTTTGCAGCAGGACAGTGGAGGCACTTGCCTGACCGTGGCAGCTGGAACAGTCCATTGCTGGGGTGGTAGGGGTCCTTCATGATCCTGCAGGCTCTGGATCTACACCTCCTGGTGCATAGGTCCTGCAAGGGGGGGGGAGTGTAGTTCCCGTGGTGCATTCAGCCAAAACGCACAACTCTCTGCAGAGCCATCCTGTCCTGGGCAGAGCAGTTGCCAAACCAGATTGTGATGTTTCCGGTCAGGATGCTTTCTACACCACCAGAGTAGAAGGATTGAAGGATCCTCAGAGAGACTCTGAATTTCCTCAGCTGCCTGAGGTGGTAGAGGCACTCCACCTTGGAAGCAGCAGCAGGAGAGAAGGAAGGGAGCCCCAGGGTGACCGAGCGTATCTTGTCTGTGGCAGCAGCTTGAAGAAAGTGCTGTCCTCACCCAAGGTCTACAATGTGAGCCACAACAACAGCTGTGTCAGCCAGATTGTGCGGTGGGTGAAGAAGAGCTCACTGGTGCAGACCAGTGGCATCTGTGCCCAGTGGCGGACTGGGTCTAAAAATATTGGTTGCCAGGAGACAAATGGGGCCCACTCCATCAGGGGCCCACTTGCCATCGGGCAAGCTGACACCCTGGCCAGTCCGCCACTGTCTGCGCCTAGTTTAAGGGTGAAACGACACAAATTGCTGGAGTAACTCGGCAAACTGAATCAGTCTGAAGAAGGGTCCTGACGACATCCATGCATGTTCTCCAGTGATGCTGCCCGACTTGCTGAAGTTACCCCAGCACACTTTAAGTCCTTTTTGTACAAATCATCATCTTCAATTCTCTGTTTCAAATACATACAATGACAAAACCTTACTCGGTTATAGCGAACAATCGGCAATAATGGATCTTATTTCTCACCCTCCCAACATCCGTTATAATGAGGGTTCACTACAATCGTATTTGATTGTATTTAATTTCTGATTCTGTGCAATATTCTATTTGTGACAATGTTCAATACCTATTTACATAGGATTATAGAGGTATGCGGCAGAGAAATGGGCTCTTCAGACCACTTTGTCCATGCTGAACGTGATGTTGATCAATGCTAATCCCATCGGACTGCATTAGGGCTATGCCTTTCCTATCCAACTATCTGCCCAAACACCGTTGCAAAATGTATCTGCCCTCTCACAGTTTTTACCAGATATTCAACCCTCTCTATGTGGAAAAACGTAGCCCTCGGATCTCCTTTAATTGAATTGAATTGAATTGAATTTCCTTTATTGTCATTCAGACCTTACGGTCTGAACGAAATGTTGTGCCTGCAGTCATACATACAATGATACAATAATAAACAACAATAAACACAAATTAACATCCACCACAGTGAGTCCTCCAAACACCTCCTCACTGTGGTGGAGGCAAAAATCTTAGGGCTGCAGTCTCTTCCCTCTTCTCCCTCTGCGCTGAGGCGATTCCCCACCGGGCGATGGTACAAACAGTCCCGCAGCTCACCGAACCCCGCGAACGGGCCGGTTCAAACACTGCGGCCCGGGGTGGTCGAAGCCGCCGCACCTCCAGTCCAGCACACGCAGCCGCCGGCCCGCGGCTGAACCCAGGACTCTGGACACCGCCGCCAGAACGTCGTCCCAGCCACCGGAGCACCGTCCCAGCCCCTGGACCGGATCGCCCTCACGTGAGTACCGTTCCACCCTCGGGCTGGGCCACTCCGACGGGAGTGCCATTCCTCCCTCGGGCTGGGCCACTCAAGCGGGAGTGCCGTTCCTCCCTCGGGCTGGGCCACTCCGACGGGAGTGCCGTTCCTCCCTCGGGCTGGGCCACTCAAGCGGGAGTGCCGTTCCTCCCTCGGGCTGGGCCACTCCAGCCCCTCACCATGCCGCTCTCACGGGAGCACCGTTCCATCCCGGGCTGGGCCGGGAGCGAGCCCAGGACGAGTCCTGTCAGCTGCCTCCAGAGTCCCGAGGTCGCCGGCTCCGCTAGGCCTCAGCGTAGACGGAGGCAGAGAAGGGGGATACGACAAAAAGGTTGTATTCCCCCGAAGGGAGTGACAGCAGCCCCCGTTTCATCCCCCACCCCCCTCCCCACATAAACACAGCCTAAAAACCAAAAACATAACTAGGCAAAACGAAAAAAAAACAACACAAAAAAGTAAAAGACAAACGGACTGCAGGCGAGCCGCAGCCGTTCCCAGCGCCGCCACTTCCGGTTCCTTAAATGTCTCCCCTCTAATTCGAGACTACCCCACCCTGGAAAAAAAATTCTGACTATCTATCCTATCTGCTCTTCATAATTTTATAGACCTGTCTAAAGATAGCCATTAGTGACATTGGTTCCTGTGAGAGTAAACCCAGTCATCAAATCTCCACTTATAACTACATTTACAGGTATATGGTCGTCCTTCATTCCAAGCAACATGGCTCGGTGAATCTTTCTGCAGATTCACCGAGACATGCTACGATAATCTTCCTGTAGTGTGGAGACCAGAACTGCACACAATTTTCAACCTAGAAATTAATTGCACCACAGAGGATCATCAGATATTTTATAATAACAAGGTCAGCTTTCTCTTGCCACATATGCAGAGGGATCCACAGAATATTTCTAACATTTTCAGGTTTGTTTCAGATTTCCAGCATCTGAGTCATAGAGTGAAACATTGTGGGAACAGGTTCTTCAGCCCAACTTGCGCACACCGGCCAACATGTCCTGGCTACACTAGGTCCACCTGCGTGAGCTTGGTCCATAACCCTCCAAACCTGTACAATCCATGTACCTGTCTAACTGTTTCTTAAACATTGGGATAGTCCCAGCCTCAACTACTTCCTCTGGCAGCTTGTTCCATACACCCACCATCCTTTATGCAGTATTTTGCTTATTCAGCCATTGGCCTGGAACTGCTTCTGTTTTGTTTAATGGTAGAATATAGCCACAACAGTGAAAAGGCTTCTTTGGATACTTAAGGGCCTGTCCCACTTGGGTGTCATTTGCGTGTCACGCAGGTGGCGCGTCACTTCTCACGCGTCGTGCGTTGTGACGCGTAAACGATGT
This sequence comes from Leucoraja erinaceus, assembly GCF_028641065.1. NCBI lineage: Eukaryota > Metazoa > Chordata > Chondrichthyes > Rajiformes > Rajidae > Leucoraja > Leucoraja erinaceus. The sequence continues at coordinate 8,773,146 of NC_073391.1, read as the reverse complement.
CGCGTAAATGATGCACAAATGACGCCCACGAGGGACCGTCCCTTAAAGTTGAAAGGCAGTAGAGCATATGAGGAAGTGACAGTGAGATATTTTGCTGATATCATTTCTATCTGCGTTTAGTGCTTGACGTTGCCAAAACGTTCTTGTTTTTATTTCCTCAAAAGTGCTTAAAATATGCCTGAAGAAATTTTTGCTTAAACAGCTGAACAAAGCTCCTCATTTCACACAGTAATTAATTTCTGCCCTTAAGCGAAACATCAGTTGTAAACCAGCCTCTGTTGAATTTCATCCAAATGACTCGATGTATCTGTACTTAAAATGCAGATTCCAGACTCTTCCCCGAGTCGGAGATTAGAAAGACTCAGCCATTCAAAATGCATTAACGCTGTTTGATTTGCGTTCAGTGGAGACATTACTGAAGGAAGAGGACATCTCGGATGTCCTAGTGGAAAGCTTCAATGTGGGAGCAGATGCGGTGCAGGCCTATTATGGGCAGCAGATATAGACCCCCCCCCCCAACCCCCCGCTTCGCTGATGGACCCCTCACCTATATCTTGTTTTCAAGTCCAAAGTCCGCATGTTGGAAGCACGTGTGCCCCTGATCCAGGTAAGCCCCATGCTGGTGCAGGCTGCGACCTGACATTCCTCTCCTCTCCTCGCCCAACTGGCTCTGTGCCCCAGGGGGTGGGTGCCTCCTGCAGCCGACCTTGAAGGCGCTAGAGGCAATAACCCGGTGCCTCACCTACCGATCTACACCTCGTGCCCATTGCCATCAGTGGCTCCCTCCTCGACTCCCTGGTCCTAAGCATCCCCCTGCAGGCAGCGGCCCGCCATTGCAGGTGGTCGTGGGAGGGCCCGGTGCCGGGTCTACCTTCTCCGTCCTTGCTCACGGAGCCTCTCGCGGAACTTCCCTTAAGAATCTTATCTTCTGAGTCTTTCTCTTCTGTGTGCTGCCAATCTGCTCTAGTCCGCTAGTCAATCCCGACTGTGGGTGCTGTCTGTACGGTGTTTTACGTTCTCCCCGTGACCTGCGTGGGTTTTCTCCAAGATCTTCGGTTTCCTCCCACACTCCAAAGACGTACAGATCTATAGATTAATTGGCTTGGTAAATGTAAAAATTGTCCCTAGTCGATGTGGGATAGTGTTAGTGTGCGGGGATCGCTGGGCAGCACGGACCCGGTGGGCCGAAGGGCATGTTTTCGCGCTGTATCTCTAAACTAAACTAAACCAAAGGTGACACAGAGGTACACATGCACCTCTTCTAACCTCATCCACTGTATTTGGTGCTCCCGATGTGAGCTCCTTTACAGAGACCAAGCCTAGACTAGGTGACTTTCACCAAACACTTGGTCCGCCAAGGCCTATTGGATCACCTGCTTGCTAATCATTCTAAGTCCCCTTCCCATTACCATATCAACCTTTCTGTCCTGGGCCTCCTCTATTGTCAGGGTGAGGGCCATGCACTAACTGGAGGAACAGCACATCAGATTCAGCTTGGGCAGCTTACGACCCAACGGTATGAACATTGAATTCTCCAATTGTAAGCTGTACCCCTCTGCCCCCTCTCTATTTCTTGTGCACTCCCATCCATGTTTCCCACTATCCTCCCCCTTCCTCCAACCCCAACATGTCCTTCCACCAATATCCCCCCTCCCCGCCTTTACATTCCACTCCTCATCTTATCTTTTCCTCTATCTCCTTTTCATCTTTAGCCTTAGTCGTCTACTCCATCCATCCTCTGATCAATCCCTAACACCCCCTCCCCTTCCCGGTGTATCATTCACCAGGCTCTGTCCTGCCTCCATCTCTCTTCTTTTCCAGCTTTCTCGGCCCTACCACAATCGGTGTGAAGAAGGGTCACACCGCCTATACATTACCTCACAGATGCTGCCTGATCTGCTGAGTTCCTCCACGAACCAAAGCCGATTGAACTGAGACGATAATGCAAGATTCAAAGTTTGGTTCTTCAATTACAATGGTTTATTAATAGTGGAGTCTGCGTCAGATTTATGATCTTCATTTTGGATGAACAGCCTTAACGTTTAAGTGATGAGTTGCAATCTAATGGTTGCTCAGTAACTAGTACACTAGTGCAGAAATGTCTGGGCAGAAGGTTGCCTCCAGCAAATGTTCAGAGGTCATATGGAAATACAACACCCCGTGGTGACAGCCTCAAAGTAAAGACACACTGATGTCAGTCCTCCTACATTTTGGGACTTTACTCTTCTTATTCAGCATTGACAATGTATGCTACTGCTTCGAAAAGTGACAGAAATCCACCAACACAATATCCAATGATAATGGAAATTTGCTGCACTTCTCAATCACCCTGCAAAAGATCAGGAAATAGCACAAATAAATCCACAGAAATCCTTCCACTTCATCATGGCAAGTGAACACTTGCGCCCAGGACTTGGCTAATACATTTGGTATTACTGTCACAGGTGGATCTCTGACTGTCTGAATCCTCATTCAGGAATGTTGTACATACACTGAAAACAACTTTGGAATGTGACTAAACCCACAACAGTTAACAAGATGGAAAAGATTTGAATAAATGTTTGGCAAAATGCCAGAGTTGCCACAGATGGTTAAATAGTTCCTCTGAATGTTTTGAAGGTGGTTGGAAAAAGAAAATGAAGGCAAGCTCACATGTTTTATTGTTGTCGAAGATGTGCACTGAAACAGGCCAGTTTAGTTTCTTTTCCAAGATTCTCCCATCATTACATAATTAATCAATCAATCAATCAACCTTTATTGTCATCTTGCAAGCAACAGTTGTACAGTGCAAAATAAAAAGACGTTTCCCAGGGAATAGCGGAGCATCGCACATGAAATTTAAAACATTTCACACATAATAACACTAAAAACAATCCAGTCCCTGATGGAACAGTATAAATAGTTAAAAGCAGGTAAAACAACAACGTTAAAATACAGTAAAACTAATCATAAAAATGTCCGGGGCAGCTGATTTGAATGGCCAGTGCCAGTTATTAGTGTCCATGCCAAGCCGCAGAATCAGGTGACTGTGAGTACAGAGTGACTGTTTAGCAGCCTCACAGCCTGTGGCAGGAAGCTGTTTAGCAGTCTTGTAGTCCAGGCTTTGATGCTGCGACATCTCTTGCCTGATGGCAGGAGATCCAGGTGTATGTAGAGGGGGTGCAGTTTGTCCTTAGCAATTCTCTGAGCTTTTTTCAGACAGCGGCTCTGGAACAGTTCTTGTACCGAGGGTAGGGAGACACCAATGATCCTCTCTGCTCCCCTCACTACCCTCTGCAGAGCCTTCCTGTCCGAGCAGTTGCAGGTGGAGTATCACGTATTTATGCAGTACACGAGTACAGACTCCACCGTACCCCTGTAGAAAGTCCTGAGACTGTTGGTGGGGAGTGAGGTCTGTTTTAGTTTCCTCAGGAAGTGCAGTCGCTGATGGGCCCGTTTGACGGTCCCAGTGGTGTTCCTGGACCAGGTGAGGCTGTCTGTAATTTGCACACCGAGGAACTTTATGCTCTCCACTCTCTCCACTGTGGTGCCACTGATGTTGAGGGGTGTATGCTTTGGCTGCGCCCTCCTGAAGTCAACAACCATCTCCTTTGTTTTGTCGACATTTAATTCTAGATTATTTTCCACATATAAGCTTCCACATGTCTGGATACTTGTATCATCAGGACCGTCTTAACCATGGGACAACCATAAGTATCATATCCCATAATTGGCTGCAACTGTTACAATCAGCATACAAATGAACAAATGTGCATTTTCCTTTGAAGACCCACCGTCGGTAACCTCCATTTTAGTTTAGTCAAGACAAGAGCGTTTTATTGTCATATATCTCGGATAGGACAATGAAATTCTTACTTGCTGCAGCACAACAGAATATGTGAATATGTAAACATTGTATATATTGGGGGAAGAGAAATAAAAAGTTCAATAAATAACAAATATTGTGCAAAAATAATATAATCTTTTGTTGTTCACAGCTCAGAGCTTATTTGTTGTTGTGTTTAATAGCCTGATGGCTGTGGGGAAGAGGCTGTTCCTGAACCTGGACGTTACAGTTTTCAGGGTCCTGTACCTTCTTCCTGATGGCAATGGTGAAATGAGTGCGTGGCCAGGATGGTGTGGGTCTTTGATGATGTTGGCTGCCTTTTTGAGGCAGCGACTACGATAGACCCCTTCGATGGTGGGGGGGGGTCAGACCCGGTGGTGAACTGGGCAGTGGTCACAACTTTTTGTAGTCTTTATGGCTCCTGGGCTTTATGGCTCCGAACCAGGCTACGATGCAACCAGTCAGAATGCTCTCTACCGTGCACCTGTAGAAGTTTAGGAGAATCGCCGTAATCTTCTCAGGAAGTAGAGTCGCTGATGTGCCTTCTTTACAATTGCATCGGTGTGCTGGGTCCAGGAAAGATCTTCTGATATATGCACGCCCAGGAATTTGAAGTTATTGACCCTCTCCACCATTGCCCCGTTGATGTGAATAGGATTGTGGGTCCTCTTCCTTCCCCTACCGAAGTTCACAATCAGTTCCCTGGTCTTACAGATGATGAGAGCCAGGTTGTTGTGCTGGCACCATTTGGTCAGACAGTCGATCTCACTTCTATACTCTGACTCATCGCCGTCTGTAATTCGTCCCACAACAATGATGTCGTCGGTGAACTTGATCGAAATGTATGCTATGCTATACATCATGAGCACTTTAAATCATTCACAGCTACTTTTGCAAAATAAATATTCCTTTGTAATCCGCACCGATTGTGCACTGGGGTAACATATGCACATTACTCTCTTCATGAAAGTTGATTTATTTTGACTTCAATGGATGTGAATTTCTGAAGCAGAGTGTGTGGAATATGTTACTACATTGTGAGTTTTGTGCCTGAACAAGGGATGAATTATGATTTTAAATAATTTGCCTTTTTGTAGCAACTTTATCAATCTCATCTTTTAAAAATAAATGGGTTTGGGAATGAGGGGAATGGGTAGTCAATTTGCGTATGGCACAGACAGAAAATTAGTAAGATAAACAACCAGGTAGTCTGCATTAGTGTTCTTGGTTAAGAATAAATATCAGAAACAAAATTCATTGACCTTTCTTCACATAGAACTTGGAAGCCAAAAGTGCTTTCAATTTTATAGCTTATTCAAATGAAAGCATGTTTGATTGCACACAGCCACTGAAAGTCACATTGAATACAGAAACCATTAATGATTAACTGTCCAATGCATCACCGAAAGATAATTGCAAACCAATAAGAAATAAAATCTAGTTCACAAAACTTTATGAAGCCATTATTCCATGTGGGTGGAGATCTTCTGACAGGATAAAGGGAAAAGTGGCAGCTAGAGTAATATTTGTTGATTCATAACCGTCCAGGTAGGGACTGTCAGATATCAATGCACTTGGAGATTTTATCCCTCATGGCAAATGCTACCAACATGATCACAGTCCTGAGAAGGTAGTGAATCTTGATATAACTCTCTCCTTTCCATCCCAGCAAAATGAGCAAAGTTAAACTGAAAGTCCAGCTGCAAAATGATGCTCAGAATGACTAGATTACCAACCAGTTAGCCCTCTTTATGTTGCAGTAGCCACACAAACTGGTTTTAACCCCATTTGGTTTGGACTATGTAAGCACAGTAGAGTGATGTGAATGATAAATTAAAAACATCTGGAGGAAAGCTGTATTAAGAACAGAAAATCAAGTCCCAGACCTCAATAATTAGTATTTCTCCTACACAGATGCAATCAAGATCAAGATCAAGGTCAAGATCAAGATACATTTATTTGTCACAGTGAAACGTGTGTTCACCATACAGCCATACCATTAAAATAAAGAACATAACACACGATAGAGTCCAACATAAAGCATCCCCACACAGCAGAATCAAAGTTTCCCACCAGGAAGGCACCAAAGTCAGTCTTCTTCCTCTGTTGTTCTTAATGTTCACCCGTGGTCGGGGCATCCCGAGCCCTCCGCAGACGCCGCTACGGGTGGCCCGATATTCAGGCCGGTATGGAACTCCGACGTCGGACCGGGAGAACAACCTCCGCGGCATGGACCTCCGAATCGGCCGCTTCCCACCAGAGTCTGCGGCTCCCGGAGTCCACAGGTCGTACCGGGCGGAGATTCGCGCTGGCGGCCCTCGGCAAAGGGTCGCAGGGACTCCGCGATGTTGCGGTCTGCGCCGCATTCGTTGAGGGCTCTTCAAACCTCAGCTCCATGATGTTGGAACAGCGGGCCCAGCACTCCGGAGCTTCAAACGGCGATCCAGGTAGGCATCGGTGAATCCAGCGCTCCGACTCCGCTGCTGAGGCTCTGGCGAGGACGTGTCTCGGAGAATTGTCGCGTCCTCTCCAGGAAGCGATTAACAAGCAGTTTCCCCCTTACCCTATCCCCCTCCCCCACATAAAAAAGTAAAGAAACTCCAAACACACACTTTTAAGACAAACTAGAATTTTAAAAAAGATAGAAAAAAACGGACAGGCTGTAGGCAGAGGCTGCATTCAATGCATATTGAGGCCCCTAGTGGCGCCTCAATATGACCAGCAGAGTGTTTCCAGTTTTTTCTTATTGTATTAGTAGTAAACAGCAGTGTGCTGGGGAGGATCCCCTGGATGGTGAACCATCTGAGGACACCAGGGGCTATTTTAGCTCAAAATCCCATTAGCTGTGAACTGTTCCAAGGTCCGCAGTAACCCTCACAATGGTAATCAATTCCGGTGGGGGAAAGATCACCTCTTGGGCTCAAAGGAACAAAAGGGCCTCTGCTTTAACTAGAAAACAGTAGGGAGCAAACTGATTTCCTCAGCCTAATATGCAGACTCCTCTAAAATGCAGGCTATATGCACAGTAACAGTTTTAACTGGGTCTATGTCTTGCCTGAGGTAAATGAGATTTCCCTCTTAATCAACTTTCTGCCAGGGGAGTGGAATTTTAAAACCATCATTTTTTAATTAGTCCCCATATGGGAACTGTGCATCTGTTTGGATTGTTTTTAACGTTAGATTGATTTGTGCTTTGAGATATTCTCAAGGAATAAGGATCTCACACGTCGGCATTATAGATTCATGAAAATGTGGATCAGTGAAGAAAAACAGCTCCTGCTACAGAAGGGTAAAGGGCCTGGATCGTCTGTCTGCACCCCCTCTGCAATCTGGCCGTCTCGACGCAATGTAAAGACCGGCTGTCCCTATGTACACTCACTCCTGATGGCAAATCTAAATGAGAGACATTCTGCCTAGACTGCCCCAAGAGTGTTTATGCACAAAAGCATCTTTGTGCAGCTTGTTAACATTTGCAGGCAGTGGGATTTTTTTCCTATTTACTAACTAACAACAGGCTTAATTTTGCAATTTCCTTTTAGTATTCACAATTTAGATTGCAAAGAGACCCAATAAATGGAACCAATGGCTTTTTTCTCAACACTGGAGAGGTGCATTTAACAGATGGTTTCCGCTGGCCAATACACATTATATGCAGGGTTTTGCCACAACAGAACTCTATTGCACATGTAACCCAAGGACAATAGAACCGATTTAGCAAACTTAAATGCCTTACCTCTTGCTCATTTTTCCAAAAGCAGTGTGGCTAATAGAGGTCAGACAAGCGAGCATGTTGTAGTGGAGAGAAGATGGTGAACGGCATGGGTGGAAATCCCGGGTGGGCTGGGTGGGACATGTCCCTCCCATGTATTGAGAGGTGGCCGACAATCCCCCCATGTTTTGCAATCCAGATTTTGAAATTCTATTAGAATCTCCGTTTTCTGCGAGACAATGGAGGTGTCACTGTTAAGCGCTTGTTAAATGTCTCTGTTAACATCGTATTAACACGATGTGTCACCTATTGTGTTTTGACCTTCAAGTATTACCGAAGGAATTCACGGAGATTTTCAGAAAGCTGTCTGATGTGGGTACAATTACCATTTGAACTAATTGGATGTATTGGTGGATAGGAAAGATTTAAACGGGTATCGGATTTAAACGGGTCAGGTCATTAAGGGCTCCGGTCGAACGGGTTTCCTGGCTGGCTTGCAGGTAAGTCCCTCATTCACGGTCACTCACGTTATTTAGTATTTTTTTCCCATCCCTCTCTCTCTCCCCCATCCAAGGTTGGTTCTTCTGTTTGCCTTTATTTGCTTCAGTTTTATTTGTTTAAGTGTTATTTATCACATTGTAGCTTTCAAAAGATTAAATCGGGTATCAGACGCTTTCTACTGGCTGAATCGGCCCGTTCGCAGGGCCTTTCATCACCAGGCGTGGCTTAAAATCGGCCGCAGAATCTTCCATCGCCCCGCAGTCAGTCAGTCAAACTGCTGCATCGATGCAATCGAGATTCCCGATGTAGAACAGCCGATTTTCAGCCGATTTTAAGCAGCGCCGGGCGATGAAAGGCCCCGAAAATGGGCCGATTCAAGCCCCATGATTCGGGGCGGACGAAGCTGCTGTTGCTGGAGTTCACAGTCTGTCATCAACCAGGTCAGTTCCTGGTGTTACTGTCCACAGGGCCCACGGCCGAAGCCTCCGAAGCCTCGCACGTGTGTGCGCATGCGCGTGCTTGCAGCCACCAAGAAACTGTGTCCCCTCATATTTTGATAGCGATTTCTGCCCCCGGTGAATGGCGTGAAGACATTTAAACTTCGGGCCAGTGGGGTGTTGGGGAGGAAGAGGTGAAATTAAGATCATGATCTGTTTGTGGACGGAGAGGGCATTTGAGCAGTGTTTGAGATCTGAGAGGGAGAACGGGTGTTCTGGAATCATAATCATCGCATGGTATGCGATGTTGGTTCTGAAGGAGATCTGTGGAGAGCGGTGAGTTCTCAACGTAAAGGAGATCCACTTGAGGTAGTTCCAAGCACTGGACCCATAACCTTGGAATTGTTTAAGAAGGAACTGCAGATGCTGGAAAATCGAAGGTAGACAAAAGTGCTGGAGAAACTCAGCGGGTGCAGCAGCATCTATGGAGCGAAGGAAATAGGCAACGTTTCGGGCCGAAACCCTTCTTCTGTTGAAATTGCTCAAGTCTGAAGAAGGGTCCTGTCCCGAAATGTCACCTAACCATATTCTCCAGAGGTGCTGCCAGACCCATGAGCTACTGCAGCACTTTGTATCCATCCTTGGAACTGCTCAAATCCTTAATTATCAATGAAACATTTGCTCCCTCATTTGCTCTCTGGAAATCACATGCATTTGTGATTGAATTTCTTGCACACCGCTGGGTGCCATTACACATGTCCCATGCATTAGTGCATGTGTAGACAAAAATCCTCACTGTTTATAAAAATGCAACATGAAAAGAGGTAGGAAGGAACTGCAGATGCTGGTTTAAACCAAAGATGGACTCAAAATGCTGGAGTGATTCAGTGGGACAAGCTCTGGAGAGAAGGGCATCTTCTGAAGAAGGGCCTTGACCTGAAACGTCACCCATTCCTTCTCTCTAGAGATGCTGCCTGTCCCGCTGTTAGTCCAGCATGAAAAGATGTTGCTCTGTGCAATTGAATTTCTACACTGCATTATTAAAAGCTAAAATTAATCTAAATGTTTGTCTCTAAATATACATGAGTCTGCAAACTAGAGCACAAACCGGTAGCCGCCTGATCAAATTGTCAGAGTAAATCTACATGATGACAAATGAAAAAGTATACCTTTCCCACGTACACTGCCAACAATTGTTGATTTGGCACAGATCCTGAAACATGCGATTACTGAATGTAGACATTAGTGAGAACAGCAAGGGAGGGGCATAGATAATTGAAACACATGACAGTAGCAGAAACCACAAACTATGTTCTTAAACTAATTTTGGTCTTTAAAGAACTCGGCTAGATTCCTGTTGGGACACGGTGGAGACAATTTACTCAATTCACACCTGTATCCACCTTATTTTCTTTTTGTATTTTGTTCTGTTCCGTTTTTAAACCAGTCATGCATTCTTCGCCTAAATGCATAATTCTTAATTTTTTTCAAAATTCTCCGCTGTGGGATATTTTCCTTTTTTTCCCCTCAAAGTTCACCACAATTGCAGTGGAACGTGGAACATTGAAGAGTACAGCACAGGAACAGGCCCTTCGGCCCACAATGTCTGTGCCGAACATGATGCAAAGACAAGCTCTTATCTGCCTGCACATGAACCATATTGCTACGTTCCCTGCATATCCATGTGCCTGTCCAAAAGCATCCTAAACGCCATGATCATATCTCCATCAACAGACCTGGCTGGATTTCAGACACTCTCTCCCCTCTGTTTATAAAAACACTTTCCTTTAAAATTTGCCCCGCTCCCTCGAAAGCTATCACCATCTGTTGCTAATACCATCTAATCCATGCCTCATTCTGGTAAACCTCCCCTGCACCCTTCCCAAACCCCCATATCGTTCCTGTAATGGGGTGACCAGAACTGCACACAATACTCCAAATGCAGCCAAACCCATTCTATAAAACTGTATTATGGCTTCCTGAATCTTATTCTAAATGTCTTTACCAATGATGGCAAGTATGCCATATTCCTTGTTTATCAATCTATCTACACGTGTTGCTACTTTCAGTAAATTATGGCCCAAAGGATCCCTCTGTATATCAATGCTGTTCAGGGTCTTGCCATTTGTTGTATATTTTCCACCATATATTTGTCCCCCCAAAGTACAACAGCTTGTACTTGCTTGGATCAAACTCAATCTGCCATTTCTCCATCCAACTTTGTAGCTCTACACTTTGACACAGTATACTCCTCACAATCTGCAACTCCAGCAATCTTGATGTCATTTGCAAACTTACTAACCGACCTGTCTACATTTGGATATCAAGTTGTATATATATATCACAAGCATCAGAGGTCTCAGTATAGATTCTTGCAGAGTTCCACTGGTCACAGACCTCCGGCCTGAATATCCTCTTCCATTACAATCTTATATCGGCAAGCCAGTTATAAATACATACAACCAAGTCACTGTGAATCCAATGCACCTTAATCTTTTGGGTCAGCGTACTTTGGGGAACTTTATCAAATATCCTTTTATGAATACTGTTCCCACCGTGAAGAATTGTCAGCAGTTTTACAAAACCAATTCTCCTTTCTTAAATTCACACTGGGTCCTAATTATTTTCTCTTTTTTTAGAAAACATAGGTCCAGATGAGTCTGGGCAGAAAAGATCAACTGGACCACTTTACCCAGTAATAGCGGGATGCAACTGAATATTAGAGAGATGGATTTGTTCAAACTTGTGAATTTTGTGAAGCAAGTCATTGCACTACTCCTTCAATTATTTCCATTGGTTTTCCTTTTCGCAGAAACCAATCACTGTGAACAACGTTTATTGTTCTTAATTCTATCCAACCTGCATGGTGCTGTTAACACCATCGACCGTAACATTCTCCTACAGACCCTCTCCTCTGCAGTTAAGCATGAAAGGACAATCCTTCATCTGAGTTCACAGATTTAAAGGTAGCCAACAATTTCTTCTCTTATCATCAAAGTGTCATTACCTATGGAGTGATCCAAAGAGCCATCTTCTTATCTGCCTCATATTGATATAATGCTCCCATAAGGTTCACACTCTTGCACCCGCCAAGCTTCGCAGAGAGTACTTCACTCCTAGGCTGGTGTGCAACGCCCCAACGGATGCCAAACATCCTTTGCACCACCTCACCCAGGACTCACAGCAACTGGGACCTCAACGCCTGTCATCGCGACGCCCCTTCTCCCGTCACGCACCGACCCTCTGTGGCTCGGGTTCCCACACACTAGGAACATGGAGAACCAACTGGGAACAGACTTCACGACCACTTCAATTCACTGTTGCACCGAACACCACAGCCCCACCCAGCTCGGACCTGCCCTGCAAAGAGTGGGTCGCCCTGAACCGGCTCCGTACAGGTGTCGGCCGGTTCAACGCCAACATGCATCGCTGGGGGCTGCGTTCATCAGCAGCCTGCGTGTGTGGAGCAGACCAGCAAACAGCGCAGCACGTCATTTTCGACTGTGCTGTCCTCAGCCCCCCTGGTGGAGGCGTAGGCCTTATGGCCATCGACAACATTGATCTGGCTACAGCGCCTGGAGGGCGTTACATAACCTCTTCTGCCTCAAACGCAAGAAGAAGACGACAGTGAAACAGCCTACTGGGCCTCACTGTTAAGGTTCACAATCAAGAAGCGATTCTCTTTGATTGTAAAACATTGATCCCCATTTATCTATAGTTGCATATAATGGCAATGCTATTCCAAGAGAGAGAATGGGTTCATCCCACAATCTATCAAGCCAATAAACTCGGATTTCCTTGTTCTCACAAGAATATCTGTGTATTTTCTACTTGCATGCGTTTTGTAAATGGTTTTAGACATTATCAGTGCGTTTAATATGCTGTTATGTGTGTTGACAAACCTTTGAATAACCAATGCATTTCGTAAAACATAGAACAGTACAGCATAGGTACAGGCCCTTTGGCCCACAATGTTGATGCTGAACATGCCTCCATGACTGATCTCACCTGCCTGCAAGTGATCCATATTGTATTGTATTGTATTGTATTCAAATTTATTGTCATTGTCTCAATTTGAGACAACAAAATGAATTTTCCTTACAGGCAGTATCATAATTTTTTTTTTTTTTTTTAAATCATAAAAAAATAAATAAAAAATAAATAAAATAATAAAACATATTAAAAATAAAATTGAAATTGAATTAAAAAAAAAAAAGCACAAACACAGAAAGTCCACGACACAACATAACATAAATGGCACCAAGGTGAGGATGGCACCATAGTCCAGCCAGCCTCCCCTCCGTGTTCATCCGTGGATATATCCCTCCATTCCTGGCAAAAATCGATGTGGCTATCTGAAAACTTTTGAAATGCCACTATCATATCTGCCTCTATCATCACCCCTGGTAATGCGTTCCAGGCCCCCACCTGTGTGAAAAACTTGCCCCATACATCTCCACTATATTTTACCCCTCACACCATATAGCTGTAGCCTCTAGTGTTGGCCTCAAGTTACTTCATAAGAGGCGTGGCCAGTCTTGGCCGAAGGAGCCTCAGTGGTGGTGGCGATGGGAGCCTCTGCGGCAGCGGGAGCTTCGGTGGCAGTGGGTTCTCGGCAACGGCCGGAGCCTCGGCGGCAACGTGGGCCTCAGTGGCGGTGGGGCCTCGCGGTCGATGAGCGTGGAGAGGAAGGGAAAGACAATGGAGGACCTGGTGTGGGGGAGGGAGGGGGCACTCTAGTTTAGAATCCTCTACCCAGGGGATAAGTCTGTGCTTGTTTGTTTGTTTGTTCATTTGTTCCGGTGAAGGCGCTGTGCACATGGCAGCCAGACAAAATGCTTGTCCTACATCGGTGAGACCAAGCGTAGGCTTGGCGATCGCTTCGCTGAACACCTCCGCTTGGTTCGCAATAACCAACCTGATCTCCCGGTGGCTCAGCACTTCAACTGCCCCTCCCATTACAAATCCGACCTCTCTGTCCTCGGCCACCTCCATTGCCAGAGTGAGGACCACCGTAAATTGGATGAGCAGCACCTCATATTTTGCTTGGGCAGTTTGCACCCCAGCGGCATGAACATTGACCTCTAATTTCAGGTAGTCCTTACTTTCTCCTCCCCTTCTCAGCTCTCCCTCAGCCCACTGGCTCCATCTCTTCTTTTCTTCTATCTGAAGAAGGGTTTCAGCCCGAAACATTGCCTATTTCCATCGCTCCATAGATGCTGCCTCACCCGCTGAGTTTCTCCAGCATTTTTGTCTACCTTCGATTTTCCAGCATCTGCAGTTCCTTCTCAAACAAATCGCTTGTCTTGTTCTTTTCGTTTTTACTTTTAATTTCCAATTTTTGTGTAACCTTGTGTGTTGTGACTGTCAGCAGACCAATTCCCCTCCGTGGGTGAATAAAGTTGTATCGTATCGTATAAGAAAGACACAATCTCCAGCTGTTTGCCCTGTGTACAATGCAGTCGTGTTGATTTCTCCAGTAGATCTTTCACTCTGCAGGTGTTGATTGATGACCCAGTGATAGTATTTCTGGATTTATTTCAGAAGCCTACCGTGGTATTTGACCTAGCATTATTTCTATTGACTGCAGTTTGAGTAATGGAAATTCGCCTTTGTGGAATTTACAAATCGCTATTAAAAAATTTGAGATACCAACTAGATTTGCTCTAATGGAATATATGTACCAATTTTGTTTTTTCAACTTGCATTTCTTGGAGCATACACAAATGTGGCTTTGCATTACGGAAAACGGACAACACGATCACTATTGTAAGAACACCACGACATTCAGCGCCTCACTCCCACAACATGGGAGTCACCTGTAATCTAACATCCCTTTCATTGTTCTGCAACATCTTCACATCAATAATATAAGGACCTTTCGCCCCGATATCCAAATACTCTCTTGTTTGGCTGAAGAGTATTATTTTCCACAAACACATTAGATGTTACTACTTATCGCTTGGAGCCCTACAGTCATGAATTCGCCATTTGTGTTCTTGCGATTTTCTTTCCGACTATTAATACAGCCAACTACTAAAATGAAAGGACACAAGGATTTTTGTTAAATTTTGTAACCATTCATAGAAGTCACTTTACAAAGGGGTAAATTACTTGAGGTCAATCATCACCATAAATTAATCTTCATCTCATTTACAATTGGATGTCAAATTATCAAGCCTGGGTGTCAAATCTATGAGGCATGACTTAGTTTGTAACACATTCATCCCTGAGTTAGAAGGTTTTGTTCACTCAAGTGAGAGTCTTACATCAATTAATTTCATGCTTTATGTATTAAAGTACCCATTCGACTGCTGCCTTAGTCATTCCAGATGGTACAGGTCACATCTTCTACTCATAGGGTGGCAACTTTCCGAGTTTTTGTAATCCATTTGTTTAGTAGCATACAATGAAGACATTCTGTCAGCGCTGGCTGGAGTGATAGCTTGGGGCAGTTCATGTTCATAAGTTCTTAAGTGTTAGGAGCAGAATTAGGCCGTTCAGCCCATCAAGTCTACACCACCATTCAATCATGGCATGATCTATCTTCCCCTCTCAACTCCATTCTCCTGCCTTCTCCCCATAACCTCTGGCACCCATACTAATTAAGAATCTATCTATCTCTGCCTTAAAAATATCCATTGACGGCCTTCACAGCCTTCTGTGGCAAAGAATTCCATGGATTTACCACCCACTGACTCCTCATCTCTTTTCTAAAGGAACGTCCTTTAGCCCTGAGGCAATAACCTCTGGTCCTAGACTCTCCCACTAATGGAGACAACCTCTCCACATCCACCCTATCCAGGCCTTTTGCTGTTCGATAAGATTCAATGAGGTTCCCCCCTCATGCTTCTAAACTCCAGCGCATTGAGGCCCAATGCCATCAAACACTCTTTATATGTTAACCCACTCATTCCAGGAATCATCCTCGTAAACCTTCTCTAGACCCTCTCCAGAGCCAGCACATCCTTCCTCAAGTTTGAGGCCTAAAATTCCTCACAATGTTGAGAGTGTGACAATGTTTAAGAGTTTGACAATGATATAAAAGCGTCTTCAGTATCTTGGAGTTGGATGCAGGCAGGTAGGCAGAGAACACACTTCAGTGCAGAAAACCTCTCCTGGAACTCTGATGAGAGACTCCAGGTTCAAGAACAGCTTCTTCCCATCAACCATCAAGCTCTTGAACTACATTGCACAACCCTAACCACAAGCCTATCTCAGCACCAAACTATTATTGATTTTATATAGAGCTAGACCAAGTGGGACCCGTTGGGTCCCGTCCCCTCAACGAGCGGTTGTGGGGGGGAGGGGGGGGGGCGGAGGGGGGGGGGCCTGCGGCACACACACTAACCACACACTATTACCACCTCCTTTTCCCCACCCTCGTCCCAATACTCACCACTCTCTAGAATTAGAGGGGGGGGGAGGGGGTGATAGAGGGGGAGAGGGGGGGAGGGTGGGGGGGGGAGGGAGAGGGGTAGGGGGGCTTCAAAGGATGGGGGGCTTAGAGGGGAGGGGGGTGTAGAGAGGGAGAGGGGAGAGGGGGGGGCTTAAAGGGAGGGGGGGGCTTAGAGGGAGGGGGTGGAGAGGGAGGGGTAGGGAGGGAGGGGGTAGAGAGGGAGGGGGAGGGGGGTAGAGAGGGAAGGGGGGGGGTAGAGGGAGGGGGTAGAGGGGAGGGGGGGTAGATAGGGAGGGGGTAAACAGGGAGGGGGATAGAGAGAGGGAGGGGCAGAGAGTGAGGAGGCAGAGCGGGGAGCATCGGAGAGGGAAGGGGGCACACACACATTAACCACCCCCCACACACACACACACACTAACCATCCCCCTTGATATTATACTAATATTATTCATTCGCTCCTTTTACCCCATCCCCGCCCTATCCGCTCATGCATAGCCCCCCTCACAGGCGCTGCTAGATAGGGAGAGAGAGAGGGAGGGGGAGAGAGAGAGAGGGAGAGAGAGGGAGAGAGAGAGAGGCTTTGAGCCCGTGAGAGAGAGAGAGAGAGAGAGAGAGAGAGAGAGGGAGAGAGAGGGAGAGAGAGAGAGAGAGAGAGAGAGAGAGAGAGAGAGAGAGAGAGAGAGAGACAGAGGGAGAGAGAGAGAGAGAGAGGGAGGGAGAGAGAGAGAGAGAGAGAGGGAGGGAGGGCAGAGAGAGAGAGAGGGAGGGCAGAGAGAGGGAGGGCATAGGGAGGGAGAGCAGAGGGAGGAGAATTTTTGAAGTAAAACCAAAAACAATGAAGTTCAATCGAACTCTTATCTTTAGAGATGTGGAAGTCAGCATGAAGCATTGTTCATCAAAGTGTGAATGACCGTTGGGAAGGTGGTGAAGCATTTGAAGAATGTTTTGGAAATGCCAGCTGAGGCAGCCCAGCCCAGCCCTGCCGAGTCAGTCGCTCACAGCGAGATGAAGAATGGCGTGCGGAGCAAACCCATTATGATGTCATCAGCGAAAGACAGCGGTTTTAAAATTCAACGTTTTTTTCAGATTTTTGAACATTTTCACTAATAACTTGAGAAAAAGAGCATGACATTTTCAGATCAGGCGATTTTGGACTCCACGGGAAAAATCTCTATCATAATGTGTAAAAATAGCGCGTCTTTTTTTCGAGAAGATGTGATTATGCATACACAAATCCACAAACAAGATGAGAGTTTTATAAGTATAGAGATATGATGTGCTTGAACTTGTTCTATTATTGTCTAGTTACCTAACATAACTGGTAATTTATTGCATTGTTGTTTTAGTTTAGTTTATTTAGAGATGCAGTTTAGTTTATTTAGAGAACTAGGCCCTTTGGCCCACCGAGTCCGCACCGACCAGCGATCCCCACACATTCACACTGTCCTACACACACTGGGGACAATTTTTTACATGTACACTAAGCCAATGAATCTATAAACCTATACGTATTTGGAGTGTGGGAGGAACAAGGATCTTGGAGAAAACCCATGCAGTCAAGTTGGAGAATGTACAAACTACGAACAGGCAGCACCCGTCGTTGGGATCGAACCTGGGTCCCTGGAGCTGTAAGCGCTGTAATGCAGCAACTCTACCTCTATGCCACCGTGCTGCCCTTTATTGTATATTAATTTATGCATTGCATTCATGTGCCTGTAAAGCTGCAGCAAGAAAGAATTTCATTGTTCAATACTGTGTGCAAATGACATCTAAACACTCACTTCAAGTGACGGAGAAAGAAATCTGCGCATTTACAGTTTCCGGTGTATTGTTGCAGCACTGTGATGAAAATACTGATTCATATTCACCAGTAGTGATCTCCAGGATGTTTCTGCTATGTGAAGGGCAATGGTCATGTCAAAGGAAAATTGTATCTCATTGAATAACATATGCTGTGGATAAAGGAAAATCAATTGGTATGTTATACTTAGATTTCCAGAAGGCTTTTGACAAGGTGCCACATCAAAATGTATTGCAAAAATAAAATCTCATGATATTAGGGTGGATAGAAATTGGCTGACTTACAGGAAACAGAAAGCAGATAGAAATACACTTTGGGTTGGCATGGTATGCCGCATATCATTGGCGTCTCATTTTATTACCATATATGTGGATGGCTTGAATAGAGGCAGCAAAAGTATGCTTGCCAAATTTTGAGGGAGGTAAATTGTAAAGTAGATATAGGCAGGTAACAAAAGACAATTGAAAAATGAGTGAATTTGCAAAGATCTGGAAATGAAATGTAAAGCAAGAACATTTGAAATTGTTATTTGACTCAATGTGCCTGAGATGCAAGGTTTTCATTGCACCCCTGTGCCTCAGTGTACTTGTGCATATGGCAATAAACTCAACTTGACCTGCCCCTTCGACAGTTGTTGCTGGGATAATGTGTCCTGGAAGTATCTTTGTCTTTGTTCAGGAGAGCTTCTCCCCATTCTACGATACGATACGATAAACTTTATTCATCCCCGGAGGGAATCTGGTCTGCCGACAGTCACAACACACAATGTACACAAAAAACTTGAAATTAAAAGTGAAAACAAAATGAAAAAGACAAGCGACTGTTGGCTGGCTGCCGTGTGCACAGAGCCTTCACCGGAATAAACAAACACTGATTTATCCCCTGGGCAGAGGGTTATAAACTACAGTGCCTCGCCCCCCCCCTCCCCCACGCTGGGTCCCCCTTTGTTCTCCCACCGTCCCCCACGACGGCCACCATTGTTCTTCATGGCGGTCTCCTCATGCTTCATGGCGGGTCCCCATAGTCTTCCCCTCCTCCCCTCACGCTCACCGACCGTTGATTGCGGGTCGATCACAAGGCCCCACCGCCACCGAGGTTCCCGTTACCGCCGAGACCCCCGATGCTCACGCCGCCGCCACCGAGGGACCCGCTGCCGCCCACCAAGTCCGCACCGACCAGCCATCCCCGCACCTTAACACTATGCAACACAAACTAAGGACAGTTTACAATGTTTCCAAGCCAATTAACCAATAAACGTATGTCTTTCAAGTGTGGGAAGAAACCGAAGATCTCTGAGAAAACCCACGCAGGTCACTGGGGAGAAGGTACAGTACAAGTTCCACACCGACAGCACCAGTGCTCAGGATGGAACCCGGGTCTCTGGCACTGAAAGGCAGCAACTCTGCTGCTGTGCCCATGTGCCATCCTCTGCAAGAGGCTTTTGGATAAGCATATTGCACATTGGTAAGAAGGAATGGAGAAATATGGATCACGCACAGGCAGAAGTGATTAGATTAACCTGGCATCATGTTTGGCACGGGCATTGTGGGCTGAAGGGCCTGTTCCTGTGCTGTACTGTTCTATATCTCTGTAAGCAGCTGTGGCAGGGCACTGCAGTTTCAGAGTTCACACGACTTTGACACTGTATCCTCATCCTAAAGTTAGCACTAATCCAAACTGCCTGCAAGTAATTTTGTTTCTTTAAATAATGTCAGGGCAGAGTCTGTGGGCTGTTGTTAAGACTTGCTTTCCCTGTGCTTTTGTCTGCTGTCTGTTTTTTTATTTCACATCCACAGGGGAGCTGCCAGTGTGGTGCAGTGTAGGAGTCACGACATCCATGCTCCATGCGTAGTTGTGGAAACACAAGAAAGGGAGCCACAGCACATCTCATTAATGCAGCTTGAGTACGAGGGAATTGTGATCATAGTTTGTGATCAAAGTTTCTCCAAAAATAAATTGTGTACTGTTTGTTCCGTGCCTCGACCGATAGAGCAAGCATGCCACACAACATCTTTACCACCTGTAAAAGGGTCTCCACCCAAAACGTCACCCATTCCATCTCTCCAGAGATGCTGCCTGTCCCGCTGAGTTACTCCAGCATTTTGTGTCTACCTTCAATTTAAACCAGCATCTGCAGTTCTTTATTACACATTTTTATCATCCTCATACCATGCATCATCTTTAACACACCATCCACTTGCGATGCCACTTTAAGGGGTCTATGGTCATGGGAAGTATGACATGCTGATAGACGCAAAATGCTGCAATAACTCAGCGGAACAGGAGCATCTCTGGATAGAAGGAATGGATGATGTTTCAGGTCCAGACCCTTTTTCAGATTGAGTCTGAAGAAGGGTCTCGACCCAAAATGTCACGTGTCCCTTCTCTCCAGAGATGCTGCCTTTCCCGCTGAGTTACTCCAGTATTTTGTGTCTACCTTTGGTGTAAACCAGCATCTGCTGTTCCTTCCTACATAAGTATGACATCGCAGACACTCTGATATATGCGCCAGTTCAGCACAAATATTAAAGCTTGAATTTCTACTCCCAATGCTTTAAATATCAAGTCTGCCATTCTTTGGGTGATCACTGGTACTGCAGAAGCCACAGGAAGCCCAGCATAGACCATGGATCTCCAGGTTAAGCAGTGTGCCGCACCACAACTTTAACGTTAACCACTACTCCCCAAGACCGAACACAAGTGGCTATACTCCTGCAAATCTTCCTGCACAAGCAAGATCTCTGGCCATTTTTTTTGGAAAAACTTCTTCACACAAAAATTCTGGGATGGCGGGAGGAAGTGGGATGGTGCAGGCTGCTGGGATTGAAAACAACTGGGCAACAACTGAGGCAGGAAACATGTTCCCGATGTTGGGGGAGTCCAGAACCAGCGGCCACAGCTTAAGAATAAGGGTTAAGCCATTTAGAACTGAGGCGAGGAAACATTTTTTCTCACAGAGAGTTGTGATTCTGTGGAATTCTCTGCCTCAGTGGAGGCTGGGGCAGGTTCGCTGGATACTTTCAAGAGAGAGCTAGATAGGGCTCTTAAAGATAGCAGTCAGGGGATATGGGGAGACGGCAGGAACGGGGTACTGATTGGGGATGATCAGCCATGATCACATTGAATGGCGGTGCTAGCTCGAAGGGCCGAATGGCCTACTCCTGCACCTATTGTCTATGTGAAGCTTGGTTTAGAACAGCTTGATTCATGATCACATCAAATTCTGCACATGAGCAGAAGGCAAAAGACTAATTAAACACGGTTAAACATGGGATTCAATGATTGGTTGCAATATGATATATGGAGTATATGTCTTGATAGAAGTATATATATATAATTATGAGAGGCATAGATAGGATAGACAGTCAGAACCTTTTTCCCAGGGTGGAGATGACTTTTCTATCAGTGAAGAGCAAGACTTCCCATCTGAATAAAAGTGACATGTTACGGGCCTGATAGATCTGCATAAAAAGGGCTCAGGTTCAAATGTAGGCAAATGGGACTGATGACCCTGCATCAAGCACACACTCTATCTACTTCACAATTGAAATTCCACGTTATTGTTCATTCTGACAATGCTGACCATAATTTACTGTGTCCTAATTGACTGCCATACTTTATACATTGGCGGAAGTGATAAAAGCAGCTACAAGATCACTGTTTAAGATTCATTTGGGCAAACACATGAACCAGCAGGGAATGGAGGGATGGAGACCACCTGCAGGCAGATGGGGTTAATTACGTTGGCATCATGGTCAGTGCAGACATGGTGAGATGAAGGGTCTGTTCCTGTGCTGAATGTTCTGTGGAACACCATGGAATATCGACACAAAAAGCTGGAGTAATTCAACAGGTCAGACAGCATCCCTGGAGAAAAAGAATAGGTGATGTTTCAGGTCCTGACCTTTCTTCAGACTGTCTTTGGTGTAAACCAGCATCTGCAGTTCCTTCCTGAACACTGGAATGATCTGACAGTGTTGTGTAAGGTGCCAAATAAACATGGGCCTTATAACTATGCTTCCCACATTCAGTGCCTAGCAGGTGATTACATTCACATGATGCAGCAACAGAAGGAACATTTGAGAATGAACAACAGAAACCTGGTCAGTGATGGTGTTTAAACAGCAACACTGAGACAAACCCTTGATCAATAGCCTTGATCAATTATCCTGATCGTGTTCCATTTCCCAGTTGTTGAATCCTGTATCTGACCTCATGCAACATACAACGGAAAGCTGGAGATACTGTTTTGCAACATCAAAATAAATAACATATGTTATGAATGTTCATATTGTTACCAACAAAGTACCTTCTGACTTGCAGAAGGACAGTGTTTGAGTTCTTCTGCCAACTGGACTTGCAAAGGCTATTCATTTGGCTGCTCTGCTGTTTTTTACTTCTCATCACAGTCCTCTTTAAAAATATTTCTCCTCGCTTTCAGTTTAGAAGAGCTGTTTCGAAAATTAAATGTCAAAAGAGAGCTTGGGAGAGCTGATTGTCTGCTAATACCCTTGGGGACAATTATGAAGGAGCAATTTATGTAGATTATTATAATTAGTTTTACGGTGTATGTTTCTGACCTAGAGACACAATGTCTCCAATATAAATTATATTTCCACAAGATCCCTAATGCGTCTTGAAGTTGTTTCTGTAACAGTGGTGGATGAAGGAGAGGAAATAGAGATTTACTGTAAATAAAAAAATCATTTTTTTACATCCTGTTTTAAGAGCGCACCAGAGGCTACACATCCAGTCTGCCTAACAACAAATCAATGGAGCACCCATTTGGAAAATCTGCAGTTGTAACACAAAATTACCTTCTAATTCTCATGCCAGGCCCAGCTTGCTATAAAAGTAAAATTGTCCCTAATGTGTATAGGGTAGCGTTAATAGAAACATAGAAAATAGGTGCAGGAGGAGGCCATTCGGTCCTACAAGCCAGCACCGCCATTAATTGTGATCATGGCTGATCGTCCCCAATCAATAACCCAATGCTTGCCTTCTCCCCATATCCATTCATTCCACTAGCCTCTAGAGCTCTATCTAACTTTCTCTTAAATCCATCCAGTGATTTGGCCTCTGTTACCCTCTGTGGCAGGGAATTCCATAAATTCACAACTCTCTGGGTGAAAACGTTTTTTCTCACTTCAGTCTTAAATGGCCTCCCCTTTGTTCTTAAGGGCCTGTCCCACCAGCATGCGATTGCATGCGTCTAGCGTGACCAAACATGGTGGCTTGAGGCGTACGGCCTCGCGGGGCCGGTCCCACTTCCAACCGCGGAGCCGTCTGGAGTTGTGCGGGACTGGTCCCGACATCATACTCACCAATCAGCTGGGCAGGAGGCGGGCTGACTGAATTTGGACGTCGCACGGCGTCGGGCGATTAAGTCATCACGCAACGGCCAAATTCAGTCAGCCCGCCTCCTGGCGGTGACGTCATCGTGCAATGCCACGCGCTAGGCGTACACCGTCAAGACACTGCGTACGGCGTCGAGACGCTGCGTACGCCCGTTGAGGCGCTGCGTATGGCCTCAATGCGGCTGCGGGCCGACAGTCCGTCGCAGCGCGGAATTTTTGGACAGTGTCAGTTTTTCGGAGCCCCGCGTGAGGTCGGGACCAGCCCCACACAACTACATACGGCTACAGCGATCGAAGTGGGACCGGCACCGCGCGGCCGTATGGCTCAAGCGACCACATTAGGTCGCGCTAGCCGCATGCAATCACATGCTAGTGGGACAGGCCCTTAAGACTGTGGCCCCTGGTTCTGGACTCGCCCAACATTGGGAACATTATTCCTGCATCTAGCTTGTCCAGTCCTTTTATAATATTATATGTTTCTATAAGATTCCCCCCTCATCCATGGGGATCGTTGGTCGGTGCGGACTCGGTGGGCTGAAGGGCCAGTTTCCGCACTGTATCTGTAAACTAAACTAAAACTATTATATTTTGGTCATCTCCCCTGCAGAATGTGAAAATTATAGAATGGCAGTTAAGCAGCTTTCAGATTGGCACACGGATATGCAGGGAATGAAGGTGTGGATCATGTACAAGCAGGTGAGATGAGTTCATCTTGGCATCATGTCTGGCACAGACAATGTGTGCGGAAAGACCCGTTCCTGTGCCGTATGTTCTGTGTTCTAAAGGTCTGACAGGGGAATCAAAGATGCAGAAAGACTAGTTTTGCAGAGAAGCCTATAGATTATTTTGGATGATATGGAGGAATGGAAGAAGGCCCCCTGTGAAAAGAAAGACCATTCACCACATTACATAAAGTGGGCAATCACAGAGCAATGTCAACTACAGTGCATTCAGAAAGTATTCAGACCCCTACACTTTTTCCACATTTTGCTACATTACAGCCTTATTCTAAAAGTGATTGAATTATTATTTTTTTATCACACAATACTCCATAATAACAAAGAGAAAATAGGTGTTTAGAAATTTTTGCAAAGTAATTAAAAATAAATAACTAAAATATCACATTTACATAAGTATTCAGACCCCTTACTCAGTACTTTGTTAAGGCACCTTTGGCAGTGATTGCAGCCTCGTCTTCTTGGGTATGACGCTACAAGATTGGCACACCTGTATTTGGGTAATTTCTCCCATTCTTCTCTGCAGATCCTCTCGAGCTCTGTCAGGTTGGATGGGGAGCGTCGATGCGCAGCTATTTCCAGGTCCCTCCAGAGATGTTCGATCGGGTTCAAGTCCGGGCTATGGCTGGGCCACTCAAGGACATTCACAGACTTGTCATGAAGCCACTCCTGCACTGTCTTGGCTGTGTGCTTAGGGTCATTGTCCTGTTGGAAGGTGAACCTCCGTCCCAGTCAAGTCGAGAACACTCTGGAGCAGGTTTTCATCAAGGATCTCTCTGTACTTTGCTCCGTTCATCTTTCCCTCGATCCTGACTAGTCTCCCAGATCTTCCCACTGAAAAACATCCCCACAGCATGATGCTGCAACCACCATGCTTCACCGTAGGTATGGTATTGGCCAGTTGATGAGCAGTGCCTGGTTTCCTCCAGACGTGACGCTTGGCATTCAGGCCAAAGAGTTCAATCTTGGTTTCATCAGACCAGAGAATCTTGTTTCTCATGCATTTTGGCAAACTCCAAGAGTAGGTCCTACTCCCCCGATTGCTCAGTTTGGCCGGGATAGAAACATAGAAAATAAGTGCAGGAGTAGGCCATTCGGCCCTTCGAGTCTGCACCGCCATACAATATGATCATGGCTGATCATCCACCTCAGTATCCAGTACCTGCCTTCTCTCCATACCCCCTGATCCGTTTAGCCACAAGGGCCACATCTAACTCCCTCTTAAGTATAGCCAATGAACTGGCCTCCTTAGAATTCCACAGATTCACCACTCTCTGTGTGAAATTCTTTTTCTCACCTCAGTCCTAAAAGACTTCCCCCTTATCCTTAAACTGTGACCCCTTGTTCTGGACTTCCCCAACATCGGGAACAATCTTCTTGCATCTAGCCTGTCCAACCCCTTAAGAATTTTGTAAGTTTCTATCAGATCCCCCCTCAATCTTCTAAATTCTAGCATGTACAAGCCAAGTCTATCCAGTCTTTCTTCATATGAAAGTCTTGCCATCGCAGGAATCAGTCTGGTGAACCTCCTCTGTACTCCTTCTATGGCAAGAATGTCTTTCCTCAGATTAGCAGACCAAACCTGTAAGCAATACTCCAGGTGTGGTCTCACCAAGGCCCTGTACAACTGCAGTAGAACCTCCATCCTCCTACACTCAAATCCCTTTGCTATGAATGCTAACATACCATTCGCTTTCTTTACTACCTGCTGCACCTGCATGCCTACTTTCAATGACTGGTGTACCATGACACCCAGGTCTCGTTGCATCTCCTCTTTTCCTAATCGGCCACCATTCAGATAATAGTCTACTTTCCTGTTCTTGCCACCAAAGTGGATAACCTCACATTTATCCACATTATACTGCATCTGCCATGCATTTGCCCACTCACCCAACCTATCCAAGTCACCTTGCAACCTCCTAGCATCCTCCTCACAGCTAACACTGCCCCCCTGCTTCGTGTCATCTGCAAACATGAAGATGTTGCATTCAATTCCCTCGTCCAAATCATTAATATATAATAATAATAATAATAATAAATTTATTTATATAGCACATTTATAGTCAATTTTCATTGACCCCCAAAGTGCTTTACATAATTTAAAAATCAGTTCCATACAAAGCATAAAGATGGGTTAACAAAATAATAAAATGCATAAACAGGACACAACATGTTCCCACAGCATTCATGAGTGGTGAAGGCACAAAAAATTTTGGCGGTACTCCTCACTAGTCCCCCCCCCCCCGAGAGTGCCAGAGTGATCCAGTCCAACCGGTAAGGAGACCGCGGCTCAATTTGTAGAGTGTCATAGCAAAGGGTCCGCCGAATACTTATGTCCCCTCCAATGGGATGGTATTGCCGGCTCCGCGGTAGAAGTTTGTTGTAAAGCTATTGTAAATAGCTGGGTTCCCAGCACTGAGCCTTGCGGTACCTCACTAGTCACTGCATGATGAACCTAAGCTCAATTTTGAGTGTCATAGCAAAGGGTCTGAATACTTATGTAAATGTGATATTTCAGTTATTTATTTTTAATTACTTTGCAAGCATTTCTAAACGCCTGCTTTCGTTTCTTCATTCTGTGGTATTGTGTGTAGATTGATGATAAAAAATGTTTTAATCCATTTTAAAATAAGGCTGTAATGTAACAAAATGTGGAAAAAGGGAAGGGGTCTGAATACTTTCTGAATGCACTGTATGTTGTAAAAGAGTCACAGAGTTGTGCAGCCGAGGAACAGGGCTTTCAGCATCTTGTTCAAGCTGAACAAGTTGACATGCTGGGTTAGCCCCAATTGCCTACATTTGGCCCATAGTCCTCTTTATGCAGGTTCATCAGTCAGTACTGGAAATAGACACTGAAAGCTGGAGTAACTCAGCGGGACAGGCAGCATCTCTGGAGAGAGGGAATGGGTGACGTTTCTTGTCGAGACCCTTCTTCAAACCATGATGTTGATTCAAGATGTTGCCACTGATCACACTACCATTTCACAGTCAAATGCATTTTGAGAACAACACTGACCTCTAATGGTAAGAGTGAAGTAAGCAACACTGCTTTCCTCTGCAGAGCTTAATGTCTTTGATAAATTCATAATATATATTCTGTTGTAAAGAGTAAAATCTTACTTTTGAACTTCAGTCCTTGCACCACAAACACTAATGGAGTGTAGTCATTTTCACTTTATGCGATTGTGTCTCGTACGAGATAGCAGAAGGGCAGCCTATTTTCCATCATTAATAATTGTTGTTTAAAAATGACATTCACCAAATTTATATTTGGTTAAGCAGGTTTCCTATGGGATTTATATAATCTCAGAGCCATGTGTAAAATGTAATGATTCGATCAAGTTGAGTGCACACTTTTCCTTGTGTAAAGTTGGAGTCAATCAGTTGCACAGCAATAGCAGAGCCTGACCTGAGAAGCAAGAATTCAATACAATGCAAAGAGGGACAAACATTGTGAAAAACTGGATGGGAGCAAATTCGACTCTGATTCAATGTCCAGTCTTATTTTACGAATGGGGATGTTCCTGAAATTACAATTGCATTATGATTCAATTTCCAGATCATTTCCTAGAACTGGGACTTGAGGTGCCACACCTGGAGCCATTGCTGTGTCAGTCTCTCTCCAGAAGAAATTGTTCCCCATGTAACAATCCTCTGCTGCAGTATTGCTTGGGACTTAGACTAATGATGTCCAGATAGTGACTATTGTTGGTTGCATCCGAGACAGGGGAGGTTTACAAGAATGATCCATTGAATGAGTGAATTAGCATATGATGAGCGTTTGATGGCAATTGGCCTCCACTCATTGGAGTTTTGAAGGTTGAGGAGGGACCTCAATGAAACTTACAGAATAATGAAAGGCACAGATAAAGTGGATGTGGAATTGATGTTTCCACTGGTGGGAGAGTCCAGGACCAATGGTCATAGCCTCAGAATTATAGGGTGCTCCTTTAGAAAGGAGGTGAGGAGGAACTTCTTTAGTCAGAGGGTAGTTAATCTGTGGAACACATTGCCACAGAGGGCTGTGGAGGCCAAGTCAGTGATAGTTTTAAGGCAGAGATGGACAAATTCTTGATTGGAACGGGTGTCAAGGGTTATGGGGAGAAGGCAGGAAAATGGGATTAGGAGGCAGAGATCAGCCATGATTGAATGGCGGAGTAGACTCGATGGGCCGAATGGCCTACTACTATAACTTGTGAGCTTGTGAATTTGTGAACTTTCTCATTGAAGCGTTTGACTGGAATCTTGGAAGTTGATCCTTTGGCATGCTTTCCCCACTCTCACACCCCCAACATGGTACAGATAGCCCCTGATCCACCAGCCTGTTCCTTCAACCCCCACCCACAATTCTACCCGCAAACCCTAGGGTTTCTCAGGAGCTTTGTCCCTCTGTTTGGTCCCAACATTTTGATAACTTGATCTCTAAGCCCCCCTGATGCTCTTGTCCTGTAAGACCTTAACGGCATATCCCCTTCCTGAATGCAGTGATCCCTCGATGCCTCAATTAGGCTCTGATCCTCAACGTCCCCTATCAACCCACCTCAGTCACTCATCTGATCAAATACCTTGACCTCCCACCCCAGGACATCCCTGTCCTGGCCATTGGCCCCAAACCAGATCTCAGTGGAAGAAACTCACTTTCCTTGTGAGTTGCCCATGAGTCTGATTTCTTCTCATCTGTCTGTCAGTCCTCTCTCCTAACCTAACCATCCTCCTGCTCCAACTTCCCCAGAACCAGCTCGTGAGTATTTTCCATTATTGAGCACCAGGAATTCCAAGGCAACGTGAAGCCATAATAGTAGTCAAAGCCCAAACTACACTTAAACAGAGAACATTAGAAACATCCTATTGGAGAAAAGAGACCTGGGTCTAGAAATTCTGGTGCCAGCAAAATGCATATAGGAATGACATGCTACAAGCGAAAAGATTTCATGTGAGGGTTGACTAATGGAAAATTCCATTGTGCACTTAGCCCCAAAGCACATTTTCATCTGCTCAAATGGCTTTCCTCTGTTCACTCCATTATTGCAAGTGAAGGAACCTGTCCAGTCTCCATCACTAACAAATATCAAGAAAATTAGTTATTCCCTGTCCTAATCCATGAGGCATTGAACTGGAGACTTACCGGCAGTCCAACAAACACTGCAATTCTTTGTTTCCTGTTAAATAGCCAACTTTCACTCCATGTTTCTCTAGCCCGCTTTATTCCATGGACGTTAATCTTTCACATAGACTTATTATGTGGCACCCTTATAAATGTCTCGAGGAAGTCTCTGTATACAACATCAATTGCGTTTCCCTCATTAATATCTCTTTTACTTCATCACAATCTACTATCAAGCCATTTGGAAATAATTTCCCTTTTGCAAATCCATATTGGCTTTCTCCAATCAATCCATGCCTATTAATGCCATGTGGCATGGTAGTGCAGTGGTAGAGTTGATATGTTACAGTGCCAAGGATCCGGGTTCATCCCTGACTATGGGTGCTGCCTGTACGGAGTTTGTACGTCCACCCCGTGACCTTGTGGGTTTTCACCAGGTACTCTGGTTTTCTCCCACATTCCAAAGACCTGCAGGTTTGTAGATTAATTGACTTAGGTAAAAATTGTAAAGGTCCTGTCCCACTTTCCCGAGCTACTCACAAATTCTCCTGAATTTTCCCCTTGATTCAAACTCAGAGAATTACGGTAATAGCCAGCCGTAGGTACTCAGGGCTATTTTTTTTACTCGTGAACATTTTTTTAACATGAAATGACCCGAAACATCACCCATTCCTTTTCTCCAGAGATGCTGTCTGACCCGCTGAGTTACTCCAGCTTTTTGTGTCTATCTCCAGTCTTTGGGCCAGTTGTGCAGCTGGAGCTAAAGTTGGAGTCCGGAGCACCAGGAGCAGTGATGGAAATGGGGGCATACGCAGGGGGACGGCATTCCCCTACTTTTTAGTTTCCAGCTCGGGTTTAATGAGTACTGCAGAAAGATTGGAGTTACTTGATTCAACTGAGACAAAAACGATTTGTTAACTGCCACTGTTAGCACTCGTTAACACCCAGTAGTTAACACGTAGTTATACAATGTGTCACCAATACATCGATCTGCATTCCTCAGTCAATATAATTGTGTTTTGACCAAGTATTAATAACGCCGCATTCCTTTGAATAAAATTCACGGGAGAATTTCTTAAAACTTACTGTCATTAAGGGCTCCGGACCGTGTGCACGGGCTTCTTTTGTACAGGTACAGTCATTCACCCACGTTATTTTAAGAAGGAACTGCAAATGCTGGAACAATTGAAGGTAGACAAAAATGCTGGAGAAACACAGCGGGTGAGGCAGCATCTCACCCACTGAGTTTCTCCAGCATGTTTGTCCACCCACGTTATTTAGTAATTTGTACCCGTCATTTAGGGATGTCATATGAATTAAAAAAAAAAAAGTTTTGCGTGTTGTTATTTCTCTCTCCTTCAAGGTTAGTTCTTCTATTTGCCTTTATTTGCTTCAGTTTTATTTAGTGTTATTTATCACGTTGTGGTTGTAGCTTTTGAATGATTTAAACGTATCGGATTTTTAAAATTCATATAAATTCATAGCATTGCCCGAGCGACAAATCCCTTCAGCTGTACCTGCAACAGAAGCTACGGGTGGATTAGTAGACCTTGACGTGGCATTGACACTTTGTTTTTATGTAGAGGGGTAATAGAGAAGAGCTCCGGACCGTGAGGTCACTGACTGAATGATACAGACGTCCTGACTGAAAATCACACCCTTCCGATCAATTATTTTATAATAAGCCTTTCTAGAGAACATGCTACTTTTTGCTTTGACCATTTTCAAAATATAGAATTTTGAATTTGGTGTTTGATTGGTGCAAAGAGACGACAAAGCTCGTAATATCTATTTTTTTACACACTGTAACTTTCTACATTTCTACTTTTGGATATGTATGTGGCAATTATGGCTCATGGAATTTTCTCCCACACTACTAGTTATATTCGTAACAACATATTTAAATATGTGAAAATTTCAATCTTTCCCAACCCTTTAAAAAACGCCTGAAGAAGGGACCCGACCCTAAACATCGCCTAGCCATTCCCTCCATAGATAGACACAAAATGCTGGAGTAACTCAGCGGGTCAGGCAGCATCTCTGGAGAGAAGGAATAGGTGACGTTTTGGGTCGAGACCCTTCTTCGGACCCTCCATAGATCCAGCCTGACCTACTGAGTTCTCCAGCACTTTATGTTTTGCTCTTAAAATAAATCCATGGTCCACTGAAGAAACAACACGATAGACCACTCTGTAAACGCATGTTTTGCTGTACACTTCATACTGTAGAACACATCATAATATACCTTGAATGAATTAATGGGGTTAGATTTTTTTTTAATCTGTTGTCTAGAATTAATCGATACCTTATATCAGATTTAAATCGGAATTCCGATTTTTTTGTTTTCCTATTTGTCGATTTTTTGTGCCTGATTAATTGGCAGCCAATCAAACGTTGTCTCTAAGGGCATTGCGTCCAATCACCGACCAGCTTCCCTTAAAATGCCCATCCAATTAACAAATTGGTCTCTTCCCGTCCAATCAGCCGCTGTCTCCAAGAGCATTGTGTCCAATCACATAATGCGCTGGTCACTCGGCGGCCAATCAGACACAGTCTCCAAGGGGCATTGTAACCAATCGCCGACCAGCTTCCCTTAAAATTCCAGTCCAATCAACAAATCCGTCTCCTCCCGCCCAATCAGCCGCTGTCTCCAAGGGCATTGGATCCAATCACATAATGCGCTGGTCACTCGGCGGCCAATCAGATACAGTCTCTGAGGAGCATTGTGACCAATCACTGACCTGCTTCCATCACCGAAGTAGACGATGGCTAGAGCCAAAAGAGAGAGAGACAGAACTATGATATATAATACACAATAAACTATATTACAAATACACAATAAACAAGTTATGCATTCTTGTACATGGGTATGACCGCACATTAAAAAAAATCCCCCCCCCCAGCCTCACGGACCTTAGCGTACGTACCCCTAGTTCCTAAAACCCATTTCCATCACTGACTAGGAGTCAGAAATATGGTAGGTTTGTGGATGAAGTTAGTGTTCGAAGTACTTGGATATTTCCCACTCTCTTTAATCTCACCAGGTTCACTAGAAAGGTTATTATATTGTTG
The DNA here is from genome assembly GCF_028641065.1 of Leucoraja erinaceus. Lineage (NCBI taxonomy): Eukaryota > Metazoa > Chordata > Chondrichthyes > Rajiformes > Rajidae > Leucoraja > Leucoraja erinaceus. Next base: position 8,741,203 of record NC_073391.1, on the reverse strand, counting down.
CGTTTGGCCATTAATATGAGTAACATCAAAGAGTCAGAGATTTACTATTCTGTGTTTTTCCCCACCTTTTTATTTCTTTATTTGATTGCTCTTTTTCTTCAATTCAATTGGTTTTATTGTGAAATCCAACTGCCTGTGTTGGAAAACAGGTTTTCTTTTAGATTCTGGCATCTACTGTTGCGATGATGAATTGCTCTCATATGGGTTAGATAAAGCATTTGATACTTCAAAAATTTCAAAAACTGGTTTGAAATAGAACCCGAAAACAGGACCTGAAGCAATGCAAATGTTTCCATTTCACACTTTTGACATGAACAAATCGCGTTGTTATAGCAACTTTGATGTAACAAATATTCCATGGGATTCTTCGAGTGATAGTCGATAGGGAAGTGGATTTTAAAAGTAAGAGGCTTAGCTGAGAAAGGGATGGGTTGGTTAGACAGGATGGGGGAGGGAAGCAGAGAGATAGTTACTGTTTACACTAAATATCAGACCTTTCAAGACTCTTTAAGTCAACTCTTCAATCACCTACTGACTGAAGAAAGCACTGGGGGAAATCTCCACAGCTACAGAAGGTTTCCTGAACTCAACGAGACATGGTAGAACATGGAACATAGAACAGAACATCATGGGAACAGGCCCTTCGGCCCACGGTGGTCATGCTGAACATGATGCCAAGTTAAATTAATCTCTGCCTGCACAGGGTCCCTATCCCTCCATTCGCTGTGCATCCAATTTGATCCTTCCTCCTTTCCCTCCAACATTTTCAGACAGCTAAAGAAACTGTTTTTGTTGAGCTCCATCCACTTTTCATAAGAAAACAATTCAAATTGTCAGATGTAGGCACAAGGCATTGCAGATGATGGCATCGAGCAAAAGTAGCTCGGCGGGTCATGCGGTATCTCTAGAGGATATGGATGTAATGATTCAGTCCGAAGAAAGGTCCATACCTGCAACATTGTCTTATGCATGTCCCCCAGAGATGCTGCCAGACCCATGGAGTCACTCCACCACTGTAGTTTTGCTTTTATCTCAAATTGTCAACTCATTAAAGAGAAACAAACAGCATTCCCCTGTATTTAGTCATTCCAAAATCCCAACAGTGAGTGGCGGTGTGTGTGGGAACAAACTTGGTATCTGGTAGGATTGATTATTGCTTCTAATTGTGAAAGCAAAGATTTATGTTGTTTAGGCACAGTGACACAGCAGTAGAGTTGCTGCCTTACGGCACCAGAGACTCGGGTTCGAACCTGACTCCAGGTGCTGAACCCATGGAATTAGCATGTTCTCTCCATGACCGTGTGGATTTTGCTCTGGGTGCTGCAGTTTCCTCCCAGAAAATGCCTTGAATAATTACAAACCAATCATTGTGATTTGTCAGTAGACACAAAATGCTGGAATAACTCAGTGGGACAGGCAGCATCTCTGGAGAGATGGAATGGGTGACGTTTCAGGTCGAGACAAACTCTGGAAAATGTAGTCAATATAATTCTCCACAGTCAACAGAAAATACTAACTTTTGGAGGAATTATTAAAATAATGATAAAATAATAATCAGTCTGAAATGGGGTAAAGATATTATGACAATTCATGGATACAATAGACAATAGGTGCAGGATTAGGCTTTTCGGCCCTTCGAACCAGCACCACCATTCTATGTGATCATGGTTGGCCATCCACAATCAGTTCCTGCCTTCTCCCCATATCCCCTGATTCCGCTATCTTTAAGAGCCCTACCTACCTCTCTCTTGAAAGTATCCAGAGAACCGGCCTCCACCGCCCTCTGAGGCAGAGAATTCCGGAGACTCACAACTCTTTGTGTGAAAAAGTGTTTCCTCATCTCCGTTCTAAATGGCTTACCCCTTATTCTTAAACTGTGGCCCCTGGTTCTGGACTCCCCCAACATCAGTAACATGTTTCCTGCCTCTAGCATGTTCAAACCCTTAATAATCTTATATGTTTCACTAAGATACCCTCTCGTCCTTCTAAATTCCAAAGTATACAAGCCCAACCGCTCCATTCTCTCAGCTTATGACAGTCCCGCCATCCCGGGAATTAACCTTGCAGACCTACACTGCACTCCCTCAACAGCAAGAAAGTCCTTCCTCAAATTAGGGGACGAACACTGCACACAATACTCCAGGTGCGGTCTCACTAGGGTCCTGTACAACTGCAGAAGGACCTATTTGCTCCTATAATCAACTCCTCTTGTTATGAAGGCCAGCATGCCATTCACTTTCTTTAATGCCTGTTGCACCTGCATGCTTACTTTCATTGACTGATGAAATCCCAGATCCCATTGTACTTCCCCTTTTTCCAACTTGACACCATTTAGATAGTAATCTGCCTTCCTCTTTTTGCAACCAAAGTGGATAACCTCACATTTATCCACCTTAAACTGCATCTGCCATGCATCTGCTCACTCGCCCAACCTGTCCAAGTCATCTTGCATTCTCCTAGCATCCTCCTCACAGTTCATACCGCCACCCAGCTTTGTGTCAATTGCAAATTTGCTAATGTTACTTTGAATCCCTTCATCTAAATCATTGATGCATATTGTAAATAGCTGCGGTCCCAGCACCGAGCCTTGCGGTACCCCACTAGTAACTGCCTGCCATTCTGAAAGGGACCCGTTAATCCCTACACTTTGTTTCCTGTCTGCCAACCAATTTTCTATCCATGTCAGCACTACCCCCAATACAACGTGCTCTAATTTTGCCCACTAATCTCCTATGTGGGACTATCAAAGGTTTCTGAAATTCCAGGCACACTATATCCACTGGCTCTCCCTTGTCCATGTTCCTAGTTACATCCTCAAAAAAATCCAGAAGAATAGTCAAGCATGATTTCCCCATCATCCCCCCAAAAATTCCAGAAGATTAGTCAAGCATGATACATGATCACAATCTATGAATCATTCAACTCCAATAATCAAGGCCATTTATTGTCAGGCGAGTTGGATCCCATAAGCCCTCAACCATAGATGAAGAAGGAGGTGCTAACATTAGAGGCAAAATGGGGTTCTGGCAAAGGTCCAACACAGTTGATGGACAGCCTCATTAATAGTAGTTCCAGATTTAGAATAAACCAAGTGATTTTGGGTGAATTGCAAAGTAATACTGAACAGATGATGAACAGTATCCAAAGATTTACTTGTGGGATGAATAGTCCTTCATGAACCATGGCTTCGTGAACAGAACCATTGGCTGTGGCTCATCTATTTCCCGCAGCTGTTCTCTATCACATCTACCCCTGGATGGAGCAAGGATTTTCTCCTGGTCCTCGCCTTCCACAACACCAGCATTCAACATCTTCCTTCAACTGCAAGCCTCAGGCAGCGACAGGCAGCATCTCTGAATGGAAGTAATGGGTGGCGTTTTGGGTTGAGACCCTTCTTCACCCCGAAACGTCACCCATTCCTTCGATCAGACCAATCTATTTCCCCATTCTCTCCCCCTGTTCAGTCTTTCCTTCTCACCATCCAGGCATCCAAGCATTCTCTTCACATGAAGAATTGGACTTGCGCTCTACTGTACTGCATTCGATTTCACAGTGTGCGCTCCTCTACACTGGAAACATCTGACGCAGATTGGGTGACTACCTGCTGCCTGCCACTTTAATTCACACCTCACGTCCACTCTGACCCAGGTCTGTGATCTGCACTGTTATAATGAGTCCACCATATGCTGAGGAGCAGCAGCACATTGTCTGTCCAGCCTTGTTGCAGCCTTTGGGACTTAATAGTCAACTCTCGCTCTTTCAATAACTCGCTTCCTCGGTTGTGATCAGAGCTGACCTTTATTGTGTAGGTCGTGCCTCTGTGATATTTGCTCAGTTCTTTCATCCCATCTGCATTTGCATACCTTGATCTGTAATCGCAACACACCACACATCTTTGAAGATAGACACAAAATGCTGGAGTAACTCAGTGGGTCACATAGCACCTCTGGAGAGAAGGAATGGGTGATGTTTGGGTCGAGACCTTTCTTCACCCCGAAAAGTCACCTGTTCCTTCTCTGCAGAGATGCTGCCTGTCCCGCTGAGTTACTCCACCATTTTGTGTCTATACTCAGTGTAAATCAGCATTTGCAGTTCCTTCCTACACATCACGCACCTTTGTCACTTTCAAACCGTCCTCCTGAACGACCAACCTCGACCTTTCATATCAAGAACTTTACCCCTATCCATTGTTCCCCGTCAATTCCTGCAGCCGCAAACCTTTTTCTCTGTTTCCCACTTATGATGATAGATCCTCCCCCTCTGTTTCTCTTTTGACAGATGCTACCTGGTGTACTAAGTATTTTTCAGGTTTAATTTCGGCAGCTTAAAACAAAATATTGCTTTTCTGAATTTCTTACAATGCTCCACATCACATTGTCAAATTCCTCCGCTCCAAGGAGATCTGACATACTTAACATTCCTATAGTATTTAGAAACTGGTTGACAGACCAGCAGATTAGGAATTAAGGCATTAGGAATTTAAGGATACAATGCAGAATTGCTTTTGGACCTAGCACATGTGTTTGGCTCTGTACCACATAGTCTTATTTGGAGTGCTTTAGATTTCTTTAGAGATCCAGGGTTGATAGTAAATTTAGTGAAAGCATTTTTCCAAGGTGTCCAGTAGACTAGAGATGGGCATTATGGCAGGATGTACTATTTCCCCGTTAGCGTTTACAATGGCGATGGAGTTAGTGATTAGAGCATCACGGTGGGTCGTCAGCAGGGAGAGACGGCACGATGGGCTGCGCCTCCCTCCAATCAGGGCCTATATGGATGATATCACCTTGGTGACCACAACAGCAGCTTGTACAAGAAGGTCACTAGAGAAGATAAATGATAATCTCAAATGGGCGAGATTGAAGATTAAGCCTAGGAAGTCACAGCGTATTTAGTTGGCAGGAGGAAAGGCAGCAGAGAAAAGGTTTGATGCAGATGAAGAAGAAATCCCATCCATGATGGAGAAACCAATTAAAAGCTTGGGTAGGTGGTATAACAGGAAGTTGGATGACACTGAACAGGTTCAGCAACTTACAAAGGGTGTTACTGACGGGTTGGAAAGAATAGAGAAATCAAGGCTTCCAGGCAAGTTGAAGTTGTGGTGTTTGCAGTTTGGGCTATTCCATAGGTTGTTGTGGCCATTGACAGTATATGACGTGCCAATCTCTAAAGTGGAAAGGTTAGAGAGATTGGTTAGTTCATATATTAGGAAATTGTTGGGAATTCCACAGTGTCTTAGTGATATGGCTTTATATGGGAAAAGCATTCTCCATTTACCATTGTCTAGCATAACAGAGGAGCTTAAGTGTGCTAAGGTGAGGTTAGAGTTGCAATTATCAGGGAGCAAGGACACCTTAGATAGTAGTCTGGTGCCAAGTGTAACTAGAGGGAGAAACTGGATCTCAAAGCAGGCAATAGAAGAAGCACAAGCAGCTCTGAGGCATACAGACATTGTTGGTGGGGTGCAACAAGGGAAAGGAGGTTTAGGGCTCAGCACTGGGGACCCAGTGTGGAGTAAGGAAGGTCCAACAGAGAGGAGGACATTGGTTGTCGAGCAGGTACATTGTCAGGAGGAAGCAGTGGGATGTGTAAGGGCAGTAGCTCAGGTTAAGCAGGGACAGTGGATGAACTGGGAAAGTGTAGAAAAGAGGAGGTTTAGCTGGAGGGACCTGTGCATGGTGCATGGAGGTGGGTCATGTAAGTTTCCTTGTAAGGGCTATTTTTGATGTGTTGCCTTCACCTCAGCACCTCAAACAATGGGTAAGTGGGGACCCGGCATGTCGCTTGTGTTCAGGGGAGGCAACGTTGAGGCATATATTGTCAGGATGCAGGACAAATCTTTCTCACGGTCGGTAAACTTGGCGATAACCAGATATTGAAGTGCACAGCTGCAGCAATAGAGAGGAGGAGAGTACAGGTAACATCAGGACTGGGAGTGTACTCATTCATTTTGCCCATGAGGGAGAGAAAGGTAATGGGTAGTTTACACGGGGCGACTTGACGCAAGATGTAGCCAGAGTGGAGTGGTCGTGGTCTAGCACAATATCACACGATATAACGGGGGTAGAGTAAAGAGTTCCCACGGTACTCGGCAATTCTGTCATTTGTGCGAGTGACTTGTCCGTCTCCCGATCTTTCCCGAATGAACATCGTGGACTGTAGTGTAGTTAATCACGTGGCACAAATGATGTTACTTTGTTGTCACACACTATATTCGTTTTTTTCACCCGAGCTCTTTAATGAGCTGAAGAATAATCTGTTTTTTTAGACAAATGTTGTTTGGTGTGATGCACCTTCTCTCAATATGTGCAAGAAGTCGTCTTTTTATTTTGTCAAATATGAATAAAGACTGTATCTCACATTGACCGTGATTATTGTGTTATTTTATGATCTACTGAGAGGTGAAACTTTCAGTCTGAAGAAACTTTCAGCCCGAAACACCACCTGTTCCTTCTCTCCAGAGATGCTGCCTGTCCCGCTGAGTTGCTCCAAGCAACTAGTGTCTATCTTCAAAGGACTGACCAGGACTGCCTCTCTCTCTCTCTCTCTCTCTCTCTCTCTCTCTCTCCTCTCTCTCTCTCCTCTCTCTCTCTCTCTCTCTCTCTCTCTCTCTCTCTCTCTCTCTCTCTCTCTCTCTCTCTCTCTCTCTCTCTCTCTCTCTCTCTCCCCCCTCCCTCTCTCTCTCTCACACAGGCATGAATGGATGAACTCCGCGGGCCAGGCAGCATCTACAGAGAGAAATGGACAGACGACCCATTCTTCAGGCTGCCTTATGTCTCTCCCCCCCCCCCCCCCCCCCCCCCCCCCCCCCCCTCCCCCCTCACCCCACCCCCCCACACACACACGCGAATGCTGGAGAAACTCAGCGGGTGCAGCGGTGCCGTAACGTTGTCTATTTCCTTCGTTCCATAGATGTTGCTGCACCCGCTGAGTTTCTCCAGCATTTCTCTCTGTAGATGCTGCCTGGCCCGCGGAGTTCATCCATTCACGCCTGTGTGAGAGGGAGGGAGGGAGAGAGAGAGAGAGAGAGAGAGAGACAGTCCTGGTCAGTCCTTTGAAGATAGACACCAGTTGCTTGGAGCAACTCAGCGGGACAGGCAGCATCTCTGGAGAGAAGGAACGGGTGGCGTTTCGGGTCGAGAGCCTTCTTCACACTCTCCCTCCCTCACTCTCACACAGGCATGAATGGAGGAACTCCGCGGGCCAGGCAGCATTTACGTTCCTTCTCTCCAGAGATGCGGCCCGTCCCGCTGAGTTGCTCCAAGCAACTGGTGTCTATCTTCAAAGGACTGACCAGGACTGCCTCGCTCTCTCTCTCTCTCTCGTCTGTCCATTTCTCTCTGTAGATGCTGCCTGGCCCGCGGAGTTCATCCATTCACGCCTGTGTGAGAGGGAGGGAGAGAGAGAGAGAGAGAGAGGCGCACACACAAGGTGGATGCGAAATCTTACCTGCCTGTTTCAGTGACAGACACCCACCGCCAGTAAATGAAGACACCCCCATCTTTCAGACAAAAAGAGACACACTGACATTAATGAAATGCTTAGCTAGTTTTATTAGATATGTATGTAAATAGCAAACTGGCTGGATTCACTCTATCCAACTTCCGGGTTCACCGTTGGCAGGAGTTCCCACGGTGACCGCAAGAGTTACTACCGATATCGCACGGGACACTTCGTTCATAAAATGTTGCAATGCTCAACCACAAGTGCACAAGACACTCTTGGACAAATTCAAACATGTTTGAATTTTCTCCCGAGTACCCAAGGTACACGATTAACTGCCGTTAGCGCCACGGTGGTCCACGAATGCCGTATTGTTACCGCACGAGGTTCCCACGATGTCAAACTCTGGTTACCTCTTGCGTCAAGTCGCACCGTGAAAAGGGGGTTTAAAGGAGGGAAGTTTTCAGACAGGTATGAGTCAGGCCAGTTACGGGGAGCCAGTGATTGGGAGATGCGGGTAGATTTGGGAGGAAAGCTTGTTGTTCCCCAGGGAATAATTAATGCTAGTTTGTGGCCTGATATAGTGTTATGGTCAGTTAGTCAGCAGATAGTGTATTTTATAGAACTGATGGTGCCTTTGGAGAACTTAATGAATGAGGCTTATGAAAGGGAAAGGCTTAGATGTGTAGAATTGGCAGCAGAAGTTCAGCAGCGAGGATGGGGAGCAAGAGTATGTCCAGTAAAGGTGGGTTATAGAGGTTTCATAGCCAGATCCACCACGTCACCATTTGGAGAGCTAGGAATTAGTGGGCAGAGTTTGCGTCAGGCTGTAAAGGAGATGTCAGAGGCAACAGAGCAAGGCAGTAGGTGGATTTGTTGGAGTAGAAATAGGGTCAGTTGGGGGCAGAAAGGAAATGTATAATATAGGGTATGTAATTGTATTCTGTGTAGGTGTACCCCGGTTTTATGCAAGGCTGATATTTGTGGCGTTATGAGTTTAATGAAGGATTAGGTTAAATGGAAGATAGGATGCGAGTGTTTAGCATTTGTTGGTGAATTAATTGTCTGTAGTTTCCTTGATTTAGTAGGTACTGATAGCATAGGTGGTGAGAGCAGGTATTGAGGGGGAGGGGGTGTTCTGGGATGCCAGAACTAACTGCAGAGCCTTCCCAAGGTGTTGTGGGCCTAACTCAATGAAACACCAGTGAAGGGAGGTGCCCACTTAATAACCCCATTGATATACTAGCAACTACATGATCAGTTATTTTTTCCACTTACATTTTTAGGGATTTTTTAGAGATATATACAAAACAGTGCAACATCATCATCATAAATAAAACAAAATAAGAAAAACAGCAATCAAAATAAAAAAATGTAGATAGGGGAAAAAAAAGTAAATAAATAAAAAATTGGAATAAGACCGTAACCCTAACCCTAATGCACGGTTCACTTACCAAATTAAAAAAGAAAAAAACATTACATTGATTAGTTATCTGGAGAGAATTCAATATTCATACAAACATACCATCTAGTTCTATATAACACAATCTTCCCATATCTAGCTCGGCATTTATCTAATTGGTGTCATGGCTCAAATAAACGGTCCATTTTTCCCAGATCTTCTCAAATTAATTCTCCTCGACTCTCAAGGAATATGTCAATTTCTCCATATTAAAGATGTCTCACACAATTTCTAACCACTGTTCCTGTTTTGGACTTTTTTCATGAAGCCACTGCCTGGTAATGGCCTTCTTACTTGCTGCATGATCATTTTTTTTAATAGTGCTTGTTAACATGTAGTTAGCTGATATTATATACGGAGTTAGTTATTGTCTTTAGCATGAGTTTGTATAATCAGTTTAAATAGTACTTTGGCTTAGGGTCGGTTTTCTTGGTTGAGCGCTTCTCCGGGGGTTATAGCACAAGTACGTTGTAAGTTGGGCAAGAGATGCAATCCATGAGTAAATCAGTGACTAATATGAGAACCGCATTTCAATCCACCACAGTATTCTCCCCTACAGAGATGCTGATGCATTCCTCACTGTATTTATATTAGTAAATAATTCATAGTTATAGTCGTTGTACCAGTTTAGAAAAGAAGCAGTGTAATCTCTATAAATAATTAAAATATCTTGCACACTCGGTGTGTCGATCCATTATTGACCCAAACACTGCTTTTTAATTGTCGATAATTACCACCAATTAAAGATATTTTGTTCTTAGGTCTATCCCTGTCCCGATTCCAAGTCTCCCACCTTCTTCTTCTTTCGTGTGGAGTGCACAGCCTATTGTTGTTGGACAAATTGTTCTATTTGATCTTCCGTTTGTGCACGTCGAGTTGATTGCATTAGTCGAAACAGGGTGGACCACGTGAAGATTGCAATCTCCCATCCCCAAGTCCCCCATGTCTACACTCTACCCTCCAGTTCCCCCTTCATCCCTTTAAACCAATATCCCTCCCTCTCGCTTTACATTTCACTCCTCCCTTCCATATCTGGCACCTTTTTGTCTCCACTTCACCACTAGCCTTTGTTACTGTCTATACCCAATTGCAAATCACCCCCCTCACGGTTTCCACTAAGTTTTGCCTCACCCATCTCTCTGTTTACCATCATTCCCCCCTCTACTCCATCAGTCCGTGGAAGTGTTCGGGATGTGAAACATCGTCTGTCTATTTCCCTCCACAGATGGTGCCTGACCCATTGAGTTCCTCCGCTGTTTTATCAACTTGCTTGTAGTAACACAGAGGAAATCACATATACTCCATCTCCTCCTCATCACAAATCCTTCTCCTTCATATCAATTGTTGATGGAGATAAGGAATCATTTATTAATATTAAATTACTTTACCTTGGAATCTGTGTCACTTTCTCATTGCAGTTACACTCAAATTATCAGTGAAATTTGTTTAATGGGATTTCCAGAAAATGCGTTCTGATCTGTTAAGTGACATTTTTTAAACATGTGATGATGAAATGTGACTTCCCTTCTCATTTGCCTTTAAGTATTCTAAATTTACATTAAGCTACAACTTAGCACTCAAACCCCTCAAGACCTATCAACAGACAGCGGCACAATAGCTTAAGGGTAGAGTTATTGCCTTACAGCGCCAGAGACCTGGGTTCAATCCTGACCATGGGTGTTGTCTGTATGGAGTTTGTACGTTCTCCTCGTGACCTGTGTGAGTTTTCTCTGAGATCTTCGGTTTCCTCCCACACTCCAAAGACGCACAGGTTTGTAGGTTAATTGGCTTGGTATAAATGTAAAATTGTCCCGAGCGTGTTTAGGGTAGTGTTAATAGAAACATAGAAACATAGAAATTAGGTGCAGGAGTAGGCCATTCAGTCCTTCGAGCCTGCACCGCCATTCAATATGATCATGGTTGATAATGTATGGAGATCGCTGGTCGGCACAGACACGGTGGGCTGAAGGGCCTGTTTCTGTGCTGTATCTCTGAACCAAACTAAACTAAACTAAACTGAACTAAACAGACTCAGAGAACTGGGTTCCTGTTCATCCTTTTGCAATTGAATCCTCGACTTCCAATTTGGCAGAACTGCAATCATTACAAATTGGCAACAACACTTCCTCCATAACAATGATCAACGCAAGGGGCACCACAAGGCCGTGTGCAGTCCTCTGCAAACTCTATACCCATGACTATGCAGCCATACACAGCTCCAAAGCCCTTTAAATCCACTGATGATACCACCATTGTTGAATGAATAACAGCTAATGATAAATAAGAGTACAGCAGATTGGTGGTAGACAGAAATGCTGGAGTAACTCTGCGGGGTGAGGCAGCATCTATGGAGAGAGAAGGAATAGGTGATGTTTCAGGTCGAGACCCTTCTTCAGACTGATGTCGGGCGATGGGGGGCAGGAAAAAGAAAGGAAGAGGCGGAGACAGTAGGCTGTGGAAGAGCTGGGAAGGGGGAGGGGAAGGAGGGAGAAGGCAAGGACTACCTGAAATTGGAGAAGTCAATGTTCATACCGCTGGGGTGTAAAATACCCAATCAAAATATGAGGTGCTATTCCTCCAATTTGCGCTGGGCCTCACTCTGGAAATGGAGGAGGCCCAGGACAGAAAGGTCGGATTCGGAATGGGAGTGGGAGTTGAAGTGCTGAGCCACCGGGAGGTCAGGTTGGTTAGTGCGGACCGAGCAGAGGTGTTGGGCGAAGCGATCGCCGAGCCTGCGCTTGGTCTCACCGATGTCGTGAAGTTAACACCTGGAACAGCGGATACAGTAGATGAGGTTGGAGGAGGTGCAGGTGAACCTCTGTCTCACCTGGAAATACAGGAGATTGATAATCACATTGAATGGAGCCAGAGCAACAAAACTTGCTCTCCCAGCTGATAAACATTTTAACTCCACTTCCCATTCCACCCTGGGCCTCCTCCATTGTCATAGTGAGGCGAAAAGCAAATTGGAGGAACAGCACCTCATATTTGACTTGGGAAGGTTACACCCCAGTGGCACGAATATTGATTTATCTAACATCAAGTAACTTTTGCATCCCCTCTCTCTCTGTCCCTCCCCCACCCTAGTCATCATATTAGTTTCACGGTCGTCCTGTCGTTTCACTGTCTGCATAACTCGTTATCACCTAGCTCAAGCCAACAATGGACCGATGTGGGCACCACCTTTCCTTCGTCATCGTTACATTTTGCATATCTTTCATTCATTTATTCTATATCTCTACATCATTGTCTATATCTCTTGTTTCCCTTTCCACTGACTCCCAGTCTGAAGGACGGTCTCGACCCAAAACATCACCTATTCCTTTTCTCTAGAGATGCTGTCTGATCCGCTGATTACTCCAGCTTTTTGTGTCTATGTTTGACTTATACCTGCATCTGCAGTTCCTTCCTCCACAAATCTTGGTCTGAACTTTAGCAGGGCAAAGGAGTTGATTGTTGACCTCAGAAGGGGAAAGCCTAGAATCCATGAATCCGAGTCTTCATCGATAGAATGGTGGTGGAGAGAATCAACATTCAAGTTGATTACTGTGAAGTTCAGTCCGATGCCAAGCACAATGCATACTCACAAGGATAGCTTGTCAACACCTCTATTTTCTTGGAAGATTGAGGTGATTTGGTTTGTGGCCCAATATTTCATTCAACATCCACAGGTGCGTACAGGAGTAAACAGCCTGACTGGTTTATGGCCTGGTTCGATAACTTGAATGCCTAGGAATGAAGGAGGCTGCAGAAAGTGGTAAACATTGGCCGTTCTATAAAGGGTAATCACCTCCCATACATTGAAGGGTTCTTCAGGAGGTGCTGTCTCAAAAAAAGCAGCTGAAATCATCAAAGACCCACATCACCCTGGCCATGCTTCCATCTCACTACTACCATTGGGAACATGGCATAGGTGCCTGAAAACAGTGACACCATGTTAAAGAACAACTTCTTCACAAGCTCTTTAACATTGCAAAACACCAAGATGGTCTGCTTATGTGAAACACTAAGCAAACATACAATGATAAATAGTATAATAAATAAATGATCAGTAACACTGTTTGTTTGGTGTTTTGCGTTAATGAGACTGTAAAACTGCAGCAAGTAAGAATTTCACTGTTATCTTTGAAGGTCCATATAACTTGATTATGATTTCATTTTTTGATGAGCAAGCAGTATAAGTTGTGATTTGCATTCTATTACTCAGTTGTGCAAATTGGCTATTTGCTGGTAAAGGGCCTGTCCCACTTACGTGTCCTTGGCACGCAAATTACGCGACCTCATGGTCGCGTTGAGCCGCCATGGTCCCGCGAAGGTCGGGCGCGATTACATGCGTACGCACAGCCATCTGGAGCGCGTGACGTCATTTGAAGATGGACACAAAGCTGGAGTAACTCAGCGGGACTGGCAGCGTCTCTGGAGAGAAGCAATGGGTGATGTTTCGTGTCGAGACTCTTCTTCAGTCTGAAAAGAAGGGTCTTGCCCCGAAAAGTCACCCATTGCTTCTCTCCAGAGATGCTGCCGGTCCCGCTGAGTTACTCCTGCATTTTGTGTCTACCTTCAATTTTCTTGGCCCCGCTCTGGGAGTAGAAGTGGGGGCGGATCCGGACCTCAATGGCCGTGAGCCCCAGGCCGAGTTCGGCGATCGTTTGCCTGCTTCTGCTGTGTTGAAGGTGAGACGTTGCGTCACGCCAGGGTCTTGGGCCTGTCCCACTTTGGCCGTCTGTTCCATGACAGGCCGTTGGCGCACGAAGATTTAGTTCATACAAAAATTTCGGAGCCCCGCGCGATGTCGCGCACAACTACATACCCCTCCGCGCTTGTAAGTGGGACCGGTCCCATGCGGCCATACGATGCCTGTGCGCCTCAACGTAACTATGAGGTTGTGTAATTTGCATGCCAAGGACACGTAAGTGGGACAGGCTCTTGAGTCATCAGAGTGAGTGCCATATGTTGGCACATGCTCCAAATTGACTCAATTATTCAATTTCCATCATTGGTTCCAATTCAGATTCAGATTCAGATTCAGATTCAATTTAATTGTCATTGTCAGTGTACAGTACAGAGACAACGAAATGCAGTTAGCATCTCCCTTGAAGAGCGACATAGCAAACGATTTGAATAAAAAATAAATAATAAGTGTCCGGGGGGGGGGGGGTGATTGGCAGTCACCGAGGTACGTTGTTTAGTAGAGTGACAGCCGCCGGAAAGAAGCTGTTCCTCGACCTGCTGGTTCGGCAACGGAGAGACCTGTAGCGCCTCCCGGATGGTAGGAGGGTAAACAGTCCATGGTTGGGGTGAGAGCAGTCCTTGGCGATGCTGAGCGCCCTCCGCAGACAGCGCTTGCTTTGGACAGACTCAATGGAGGGGAGCGTGGAACCGGTGATGCGTTGGGCAATTTTCACCACCCTCTGCAATGCCTTCCGGTCGGAGACAGAGCAGTTGCCATACCATACTGTGATGCAGTTGGTAAGGATGCTCTCGATGGTGCAGCGGTAGAAGTTCACCAGGATCTGAGGAACAGATGGACCTTCTTCAGTCTCCTCAGGAAAGAAGAGATCACCACTTCTCTCTGCAACATCCTGAAACACCTCCTATGGACTCATAACTGGCTTCATTAATGTGTGTGTTGAAGAGAAGCTCCAAAGGTCACAAGTACACAGTTCCTGAAAGTTGTAACACAGGTAGGTAGAGTAGTGAAGAACGGTTATGTCATGCTTGTCATCATCGGACATCACGTTGACCAGATGAGCTGGGAATAAAGCTGGGAGTTATCTTGCCATGATAATTACCATTTGAGAATTTGTTTTGGATACTAAAATGATTCTGACCAAACCTAGGATTAAGGCAAACAATTGACTAGGGGAGATTATCACTTGTTTAAAGAGAGAAGAAGCTGAAGAGGAGGAAGACAGTGAACAAACTGGATAATTTAGGATTCAGAGATTCATAGAGTTATGGAACATGGCATAACTGTTGCAGTTGTACAGACCACTGGTTAGAGTCACACTTTAAATATTGTGAGTGTCTGTTGTTGCCACACAGTAGGAAGGATTTGATTAAACTAGGGAGGGTGTAGAAATGAATCACAAATATGTTGCTTGTACTGGAGGACTTCAGTTATAAGGACAGATCAAATAAACTGGGACTATTTTCTCTAGCGATTGAACCTGAAGGGTGAACTTATAGTGACTTAGAAAATTATGAGGTGCATAGAAAGAGTAGGTAATCTGAAGAAGTGCCTCGACCCAAAACACCAACCATTCCTTCTCTCCAGAGATGTTGTCTGACCCGTTGAGTTACTCCAGCTTTTTTTTAATCTACAGTATCTTCGGTTTAAACCATCATCTGCAGTTTCTTCCTACACATAGATAGTCTCAATATTTTTCTTGGGCTAGAGGGGTCTAAAACTTGAGGTCATAGGTATGTAATAGAGGAAATATTTAAGGGGCATCTGAGGGGGACATCTGACAGAGATTGGAGGGTATATGGAGCAAGCTGCCAGTGGAGGTGGTTGAGATAGAAACAAGTGCAATATTTAAGATGTATTTGGACGTATACGTGGATAAAAAGGGCTTAGAGGGTTACATGCCTCACACAAGCAAAGGATTATTTTAAATAGGCATCTTGGTTGGCATGGACAAGCTGGTTGAACGGCCTGTTTTCCAAGTTGCATAACTCTATGAATCTCTGAATCTTAACCATCCAGCGATCCCTGTTTTCCTCCTCTTCTGCTTCCTCTCCCTTTACCAAGTAATAATCTCCCCTAGTCCTTTGTTTCACAATAGACAATAGACAATATGTGCAGGAGTAGGCCATTCAGCCCTTCAAACCAGCACCGCCATTCAATGTGAGCATGGCTGATCATCCACAAACAGTACCCCGTTCCTGCCTTCTCCCCATATCCCCTGATTCCGCTATCTTCAAGAGCCCTATCTAGCTCTCTCTTGAAAGTATCCAGAGAACCGGCCTCCACCGCCCTCTGAGGCAGAGATTTCCACAGACTCACAACTCTCTGTGCGAAAACGTGTTTCCTAATCTCTAAATGGCTTACCGCTTATTCTTAAACTTTTGTGGCCCTTGCCATGTGTTTCCTGACTCTACCGTGTCCAAACCCTGAATAATTTTATATGTTTCAATGAGATGCCCTCTCATCCTAAATTTCAGATAAGGCCTTAACCTCAGGTCTTATCAGATTAATTTTAGGTCCAAAACAAATTCACAAATGGCAATTATCATGGCAGGAGGTTTGCTTTATTTAGTGCTGGATTAAATGGTTGATCCTATTTAATGCAGATAGGATTTAATCTTCTTCAACACTAAATTTCAAATCCTGTCCCTCGCATTTCTGTATAAACCTTTTATACAATGCTGCCAGGAAAACTAGTGTTATGGGTATTTTTGCCTTAATTGCCACTGTGCCATTTTTGGTCAAACCTATCATTATAGTCTTTCTTATTTTGTCCATGCAGCCACTATTTCTGCCCTTTCTGTCCCTTTCCTCATGTTTCATAGGGTGATACCTGCTTTAAATTATTTCATCATCTTGATGATGTGATAGTTATTTGCTAGATGTTGCATACTCGTGTAGCTAGCATGTATCAGCATATACAATTGTAACGTTCTCAACACATTTCAAAGTGTCAGATTCATACAGCACGGAAACTGATTGTATGGCTCACTATGTCCATGCTAGCCAGTGGCCACCCATCAAATGCTGATCGCATCTTCCACTATTTGACCCATAGGTTTCAATGCCAGGCATGTCAGGTGCTCATCAAGACACTTCTTAAATGGTGTTCTTGACTCTGCTTCTAAGACACTGTCCAGCAATGCAATCCAAGTACATCACTCTCTGGGTGGAAAAGGTTACCAGTCAAATCATACCTACATTTCTACAGTATCCCTTACCCTAAATCTATGTCCTCAAATTCTATACATCACTGATAAGGGGAAAGGATTCCTGCCATCTATCCCCCTCTATATCCTATATACTCTATATCTGTTCCCCTCATCATTTTATGTACCTCAGCCAAGTTCCCTCTGAATCTCATATGTTTCATGGAAAACAGACCTAGCCACTCTAGTGTCTCATCATAACATAAACCATTATCGGCAGTCACTCGAAACAAGTATGACTGTCCTCTCCTCTCCAGAGGATCGGCTACTTGTGGGTCTGTAGATGTCTCTAGAGGCCGATCCACCATCCACACACCTTGGTGCAACGTGGGCAGTGGAGACTGGCAGAGGTTGGTAGTCGTCGAGCCCCCTTCTCCCTCTCTCCTTACGGTGCTGTTGCTTTGTCTCTGCGACACAGCGTAGCTCCGTTTCATGAAGTGCAGCTCCTTCCTGCGCGGATTTCCTCCAGGAGCACCCCCGTCCAGTGCAATTTGCACCCAGTTGCTCGATGTGATTGTGGAATTTCTCAAACTGTTCTTGATGTTGTCATGACATAAACATTCCATCCCAGACAACATGCTGGTGAATCTCCTCTGTGCCTCTCTCTATTTCACTCTTCCTATATTATGGTGACCCAGAACTGCAGCCAGTATTCCAGTTGAGGACCATTGTTTCATAAGTTGGAGAATAACCTCCTTGCCCTTGTATTCGATGCCCCAACTGATGAAGCCTAGAATCCCATATACTGTACCATCATAATCATGATATCTACCTGTGTTGCCAGATTCAAGGATCTTTGTTGCACTCACCATCATCCCTTTATTCCTTAATACTACCAAGAGCATTATCATTCATGACATGTACCCTAGCCACATTTGTACTCCCAAAATGTATTACCTTACATTTATCTGGATTAAACTCCATCTGACATTTCTTGGCCCATTTCACCAACGCGTCACTATCACCCTGTAGACCAATCTACCATTTAACAACTCGACTAGTACTTGCGTTTTCTAATATTCTCTTATTTTTCATCAAATAGAACAGAAGCGTCTGCATATTGAATTCATGATCGTCCATTTTGATTGTCATAGAATCATAGAGTGAGAGAGTGTGTAAACAACTTGCCCACACCAGCCAACAATGTCCCAGCAACACTAGTCCCACCTGCCCACATTTGGTCCATATCCCTCTAAACCAGTCCTATCCATGTACCTGTCCAACTGTGTCTTAAACATTACGACAGTCCCAGCTTCAACTACCTCCTCTGGCAGCTTGTTCCATACACCCACCACCCTTTGTGTGAAAAAGTCACCCCTCAGATTCCTATTAAATCTTTTCCCCTTCATCTTGATCCTATGTCCTCTGGTCCTCGATTCCCCTACTCTGGGCAAGAGACTCTGAGCATTTACCTGATCTATTCTTCAATTGGGTTATCACTTTCCATTTTCAAGTAGGAAATGGACAAAACTATCTATCTTTCACATGGCTGTATTTCCTACGCCCACCAATTTTGCCCTTTGCTATTTTGAGAATTGTCCTCATTGTGGCTGTAAAGAAGAGATCTGGTATGCATGCCTTTGCTTTCTGGAAATGGAATAGTGGCTATGAGTTGTGTTGTCTGATATCAGTGGTGCTTCAGCAGGTTAAATGCATAGGAAGGAACTGCAGATGCTGATTTAAACCGAAGATAGACACAAAAAGCTGGAGTAGCTCAGCGGGTCAGACAGCATCTCCGGAGAAAAGGAATAGGTAACTTTTTGGGTCGGAAGAAGGGTCTCGACCCAAAGCATCACCTATTCCTTTTCTTCAGAGATGTTGTCTGTGTTGCTGAGTCACTCCAGTTTTTTGTGCCTCTCTGTAGTTCAGTATTGGATTGGATTGGATTGGATTCCTTTATTGTCATTCAAACGTTTCGGTCTGAATGAAATTTTGTTGCCTGCAGTCATACCTATAATAATAAATAACAAAACATACATATAAACACAAATTAGCATCCACCACAGTGAGTTCACCAGGCACCTCCTCACTGTGATGGATGGTGAGTAAGTCCCGCGGCTCAACCGAGCTCCGCGAATGGGCCGGTTCAAACTCCGCGGCCCATAGAAACATAGAAACATAGAAAGTAGGTGCGAGAGGGTGGTTGAAGGGTGGTTGAAGCTGCTGAAGCTGCTGCACTCTAGTCCAGCGGACACAGCTGTAGTTGCGGGAGCTCCGGAAAAACAGGTCAACAACCTGTGACCTGCGAGCTCCCGACGATGTCGTCCACTGGCCCATGACCGAGCCCCAAATTCAGGTCTCCGCAGCCGGAACACCGCCTCAGCCCCAAAGCCGGGCCACCGCCAACAGAACGCCGGAACGCCGCCTCAGCCCGAAGCAGGGCTACCGCCATCGGAACGCCGGAACGCCGCCTCAGCTCCGAATTTGGCTAGCCTCGCAAATCAGTAGATTGATGCATATCCATTTTCAATGCAAGATCGTATTGTATTGATGTGGGATGTGTCAATGTATTCACTCGGTGAGCAGAACATTGATTTTACTTCGGAGTCACGTGAGTGACTACGTGAAGAATTCTGCCAGGACGCATGCGTGCCATATCGCTTTCACGCTTGTGAAACGACAGGCGAGGTGGAGCGTTCCCCCGCAGCGGTAAGTTTGAAACCGCGACCTGCAGGTAAGTGATTTACTCTGCAGGAGTTTTTTGTTCCCGCGCTGTTTTACACAGGGGGGGAAGCTGGACAAAATAGTGTCCACAAGTGCTGCGAGTGAAGCTGGCTGGGGAGGATCGTGAAGTTGTGAGAGCCAGCAGCAGCTGAAGGCACAAGCCCCGTAAGTGGGATCAGCTGTGCCGACATTTGGTCCCGCGCCGGCCAGAGCACCACGGCCGGGCTTGAGACTATTCAGAATGGGGCCGTCGACTTTGATAAGTCGAAACGGCAGGAGGCGGGGTGGAACGACGTTGACTGATGAGTCCGATTTTGAGCAGCCGCGAGCGGCCGGCGACTGTGAGCGCTGGAGCCGGTTGGAGCGGCTAATGGAGCAAAAGCTCCAACATGACAGACTCCGGGAGATGGAGTCTAGTCACAGTGGGGATATAAAAAACACCCACAGCAGCACCTTACGTAGGGCTGCACAGTGCATCTCCCTCGTCAGAGGGGAATACTGGGGGGTCAATTCTGGGTTGACCCTGAAGAGGGGTTTGATGAACAAAACTACATGTGTGCAGGGGGTGCAGGAAGACTGGAACGGGAGTCAGAAGGCAGGATGTTTAGCTAAGACGCTGTGGCATTATTCTGCAATACGGAGTATGAGATTAATAGTCTAGGAGAACGCCATCCGCCCAGCTTTAAACCCTAAGTTTGCAGAGCTGTGCAGACCTGGAGGGATTAAACCACCAATATTACTGCTTGGGGGCAACCTGTCAAAACAGGTAAAAGAGCTCAATAAGGAGGCCAATACCCTGGGGCTCATAAAGGTGGCAACAGGCAGGATATCCTACACACGACAACAGCACCTCCACGCACCCACCAGCATGAAGACACACAGAAGCTGGTGAAAGCTCAAAGGCCGGGCTACAGGATAGAGGTCTTTTAGGCCTGGCCCAGACCGGCCTTCCTGGAAGACGTGCAACCCCAAATCCCAAATCTAAAAACCGACGGCACAACCTCTACGGCGACTGCAAAGAAGAAAACAAACTTTCCACTGGTCACCATGGAGGTAGGGGGGTCTGGTCTCTTCCAAAAAACAGGAGGTGTAAATAACACAAATTGGTGTGTAGATTACATTTTCTTGGGAGGCATGGAGGGCAATAACTACTAACACTTATTTTCTACCTAGTGTTCAGGGATATACAATTGAATTTGTGCAAAAGATTTCCCGGTTCAGCATGTCCCGAACTGAATGTTCGTGCCTTCACGATAAGAAAAACTGGAAGTGCATGCTGAACTGGAGAGGCTAGATGCTAGGGAATCATGGGGAAATCCCAACACGACTCTTTGGAATTCGTGTCAATATCTTTATGAAAATCAAAAAGATGTGGTTACCAATCATTCAGGTCTGACAAACCTGAATACATTGTGCAGTAAATTCATTCGAAATTGGAAACCTTTGTTACTGCCAAACAATTGATTCCATAGGCTACTTTATGAATTGCATCCATTAAAAGATGCTTACTATACGGTGCCTATGCGGAAGGATTATAGATGTTATTAATTCTAAGCTAACACCTTCCACCACTAAGGACTACTTGGGGTTCACCTTTGACTTTGTCTACATGTGGGTAACTTATCAAAGGAAGGTACAGACTTAACTGAGGCCAACAACCTCATTGACATCAGTAAACCACCTATTCAACTGGTAGCAAGGGTAATTGGCAATACTGTGGCCTTTCCAGACACACCGTTTGACCTTTGTATTACCAATAATTACAAGGACAAAGGTATAAGCACTTAAAATCAATACTGGTCATGTGTAGAGACCAATGAGGCTACAAATCTAAGCAATCACGGAATTACAATGATAAGGGAAATATTGGTCATTGTTCAAGCTCTATCATTGTCAGCAACCATTCAGTGGTGCTACAAACTGATGCCAGTGTTCATGGTTGGCGTGTTACTAACCCCATCTCTAGTTGTGGATATAGATGGGATGCACAAGAAGCATCATTGCTTCAGATACATGTCATAAACTACTTGGAAATGTTGGGTGCGTTCTATGGACTAAAATCATACTGTTCAGAAATGCATCACCTGCATGTTAGACTACAGATTGATAACACCGCCATGGTGACATATACTAACTACATGGGTGGAATCAAATCGGTATCATGTGATAATCCGGCTAACACAATTTGGCAATGCAGAAAAACATTTGAATATCAGCTAGTTACCTACCAGATAACCTCAAATTTAGTGGCAGACACCAGGTCACGCAAATTCATGACAAACATCGAATGGATGTTGGACCACAAAGTGTTTGCTGATATTGTAGCATGATATGAAACACCAGAGATTGATCTATTGCATCTCAGCTTAATCACCAGTTGCCTATCTGTGTTTCTTGGGAATCAGACTGGGGCATCAGCGAAGGATGCCTTCTCGCTGCATTGGGGGGAGGGGAGGGAACAAAACGTCTGTTCTGGAATTCCTGGCAGGCCTCCAATATGATGAGGGGCTCAGCTACAGTGCCATTAACTGCGCCAGAAGTGCCCTTTCAGCATATCTGTGGCGAGAATCAGAGCGTCATTCTGTTGGGACTCACCCCCTGGTACCCAAACTTACGAGGGGAATTTTTTAATATCAATCCACAAGAACCAGGTACTCTCAAATATGGGATGTGAGTATTGTCCTAACGTTGCTAAGGAACTAGTCTCCAGCAACAGCTCTAACCCTGCAAAAGCTGACGCATAAAACAGTCATGCTGATGGCTTTGGTCACAGCACAAAGGGTACAGTCTTTACATGTTAAGGCTGGTCAATACGACTTCTTCAACAAGAAATATAACTTTTCATATTCACGAATTAGTCAAACAGAACAGACCGGGACCATCAGGCCTCAAAATAGAATTTAGGACTTACCCTATAGAGGATCATCTCTGTATAATAAGACATTCATTGTTATATATGGAGAACACCAAAAACATCAGAGGCTATGAGATGGCACTACTAATCAGCCACAAGCAACCCCACAAAAAATTGGCGGTTCAAACTATTTCCAGATGGCTGAAACAGGTTTTAACAACAGCCGGAGTGGATACTAACATATTCAAATCTCATTCCACCAGGGCTGCAGCTACATCAGCAGCTATGGAGTTGGACTACCGATGGACCAAATCCTGGAGACAGCAGGATGGTCAAGGGAAAAAACGTTCCAACAATTCTACCATAAACCAGTGGTTAAACCTGGAACTTTTGCAGAATCAATTTTAAGTTCTGTAATATGATTCACCCCATGAAGTTGGGGCTATAATTTGTTGTTAATAACTTTATCATGGATTTCAATGTCGGATTCATGTTTAAACATGTTAACACAATTCCTCCCTTAGTCAATTAAGGCAGATGTAATGCATGGACTCGTTTCCATGGCATGAAATCACAGAACTTTGAAATCTTCACGTAGTCACTCACGTGATTCCGAAGTAAAATAGTAAGATTAAACGAGAACTGACCAGTTCGAAGTTTGATCGTTATTTTATGAGGAGTACGTTGAGGGAATACGTGCCCTCCGCTCCCACCCTTGATCATATACTCAACTGGTATCTTCTTCTCTAATCTTACTATGTTCAGTCATTACAATTATCTGTGATTTCACACCGCTGCTTTGAAGAATGACACGCATGCGTCCTGGCGGGGTTCTTCACATATTCCCTCAACGTACTCCCCATAAAATAACGATCAAACTTCGAACTGGTAAGTTCTCGTTTAATCTTACTATTTCCCTCCCGCCCTGTTGACTGAGATGACACCCACAATTCCAGAACTGCCTTTTCAGTTTCTCCCTCAATAGAAGACGTTTCTCAGTGGCCTGGGAGTTGTCAGTCTTGGCTCAGTGGTAAAACTACAAAGCTCCGCAACAAACCTTGCGTTTAAACTCCATTTCAGAGACTAGTCCCTAATTTGGATTGACACTTCAAAGTAGTTCTGAGCATGTACGCTGCATTTCAACATCACAAATGTGAGTATGCTTCAAAAATATTTAATTGGCTTTGACATGTTTTTGGATATCCTGAAAGTTTTCTGTCCTTTTTTTCACAGTCCCTTTTACTGTTATTATTCTCTTTCTTTCATGTTGACTATTGACATTGCAGGAAGATTGTTCCCGATGTTAGGGAAGTCCAGGACAAGGGGTCACAGCTTAAGGATAAGGGGGAAATCCTTTAAAACTGAGATGAGAAGAACTTTTTTCACACAGAGAGTGGGGAATCTCTGGAACTCTCTGCCAAAATTGAGGCCAGTCATTGGCACAAGAGGGAGTCTTGTGGCTAAGGGGATCAGGGGGTATGGAGAGAAGGCAGTACGGGATACTGATTGGAAACCATGATCATATTGAATGACAGGCTCGAAGGGCTTACTCCTGCACCTAATTTCTATGCTATGACCTGGTTATGCTTAGAAGAAGGTACAACCCCATTGCTGTAAAATGAGCCTCCCACACGCTCTATGCAATACAGTAACATAAACCATACATCTTACACATCTTTCCTCATTTGCTTGCATATTTTAAATAGTATTCATACAATAGACAATAGACAATAAGTGCAGGAGTAGGCCATTCGGCCCTTCGAGCCAGCACCGCCATTCACCGTGATCAATGCTGATCATCCACATTCTTGCCCCATTCCTGCCTTCTTCCCATATACCTCGACTCTGCTATCTTTAACAGCTCTATCTAACTCTTTCTTGAAAGCATCCAGAGAATTTTCCTCCACTGTCTTCTGAGGCAGAGAATTCCACAGATTCACAATTCTCTGGGTGAAAAAGTTTTTCCTCATTTCCGTTCTTAATGGCCTACCCCTAATTCTTAAACTGTGGCCCCTGGTTCTGGATTCCCCCAACATCAGGAGCATGTTTCCTGCCTCTAGCATGTCCACTCCCTTAATAATCTTAGATGTTTCAATAAGATCACTTACATAAGTGCACAGTTCATAGGGACATTTATTTTGATTTTCCCTTACCTGTCTCAGGGTGCGATTCCACCCACGAGTGACCCCAAGTGAAAGAAAAAATCTGACTCGTGGTTGTGGGGTACGAGATTACAAGTTTATGTTCAAGAGTTTAACCGCGTTCCCACGGGTATGACTACGTTTGCCGTTTACTTCTAATTTCTGCGATGTTCCAAGTTCGTCTCCCGAGTTACCAAGTTCCTCTTCCGAGTTACTCTTGAGCCAACAACGTCTACTGACGTGTTGGAAAATCATCACATGGTAAAAGTGATGTCATACAGTTTTCTTTTCACTATATAAAGACCCAGCCTGAAGAACGATCTCGACCCGAAACATCACCTATTTCTTTTCTCCAGAGATGCTGCCTGACCAGCTGTTAGTCCATCATTTAGTGTCTATCTTTGGTTTAAACTAGTATCTGCAATTCCTTCCTTCAAACTTTTAGAGCAGTTTGTTTCAAGAAACAATCCTTCCAAAATTGCATTCTAAAGTCCATTTGACCTGCATTTGTTCAAGGTCTGGCATCAATCATAAGCTGTTTTTTTTGTCGGGAGGAACTGCAGATGCTGGTTTACACCGAAGATAGACACAAAAATGCTGGAGTAACTCAGCGGGACAGGCAGCATCTCTGGAGAGAAGGAATGGGTGATGTTTCTGGTCGAGTCCCTTCTTTTTCTTTTTTTTTTTTTTTTTTTCCACACAGAGAGTGGTGAATCTCTGGAACTCTCTGCCACAGAGGGTAGTTGAGGCCAGTTCATTGGCTATATTTAAGAGGGAGTTAGATGTGGCCCTTGTGGCTAAGGGGATCAGGGGGTATGGAGAGAAGGCAGGTACGGGATACTGAATTGGATGATCAGCCATGATCATATTGAATGGCGGTGCAGGCTCGAAGGGCCGAATGGCCTACTCCTGCACCTAATTTCTATGTTTCTATGTTTCTTCAGGCTGAAAAAAAACATTTTGACTCTTCTCTCCTGAGATGCTGCCGGCTTGGCTGAGTTACTCCAGCTTTTTGTTTCTAGTAAGATTGTTTTTGTGCCTAGTAAGAATTTTTTGTCAGTTAATAAACAGCAAAAGCAACTTGAGAACGTTTAATTGATAAAAAATTCCTGTCTGAATTGGTTTAAATCTGGTATTTTTACCCATCTTTTGTATTTGCATAATGAGGTGTGGAAAGGACAACTCTGACCTTTAGTCGTTCTTGTTATGCACTCAACATGTAGGACTATTTGGTTATTTTTTTAATCTTTAACCTGAGATAGGAGAAATAAACAAAAAGATCGCTATTGACATGCTCTGAGTCGTCATCTATCCATGCAGAAATTTCCATGCGGTTAATATAATTGTTAGCGGCAGCTTTTTAAATCCTTCTTCCCCATTTTGTCAAAATAACCATTTATATTTTGCGCAATGTTATTCTTGTTACCCTGGATAAAAGATTTTTATCCCATAAATCAGAACCAATGATAGTGAGGTGCTTGCTTCTAATTCTTCTGTTCCTCTGATTCTCTCTCCTGTCCTCCTCCTCCCTTCTCCCCCTCTCTCTATCCCCCCCCTCTCTCCCCATCACTAACAAAGTGTCTGCCCACACAGTCAGTACACCTATCATACACTTGTCTACCGTACTGTCACCCAAACTCCCCCCGAATCCCCCCCCCCCCCCCCCCCCCCCCCCCCCCCCCCCCCCCCCCCCGAGAGTTAAAGAGTGCCCTCGGTAGACTCACAAGTCACTAAGGTAAACTCATGGGCCACTACATTCTTACAACGAGTTTAAATGTTTCAAATTTTAACTTCAAGAGTAAATTTGACTCGTGGAAATCTTTTAACATGTTTAAAATTTTTCAAGCGTTAACAAGTTTCCCGATTACATGCCGTTAGTGCCACGAGTCGCTAAATTGCGTCCACGAGTTCCGATGTTCCCGCTACGTTAATTGTACGTGATTACCACAAGTTTAATTTGTTTTAAACTCGGGGTCACTCGTGGGTCGACTTGCACTGTGAGATGGGGGTTTAACTCATCAAAACCCAAAATATTTGTTCTTTATTTGTGTCAGTGTTATTAAGCCAGATCTTTCTCCAAAGCTCACAATTTCTAGGCTAATCACAAGCATAGAAAAGCAACCAGCCATTCAAATTGTAAAGTGAAAGCAGTGCTGAACTACTATCTACCTCTTCGATATTCCTTGGACTATCTTTGACCGGACATTGCTGGCTTTACCTTGCACTGAACGTTATTCCCTTATCGTGTATCTGTACACTGTAAATGGATTGATTGTAATCATGTGTTGTCTTTCTGCAGAGTGGTTAGCGCGCAACAAAAGCTTTTCATTGTACCTCTGTCGGTACATGTGACAATAAACTAAACGGACTGAAACTGAATTGAAGGAGGGAGGGGCAAAGTTTAAAAGAAATGTGCGGGGCAAGGTTTTTTCACCCAGCGAGTGGTGGGCGACTGGAACACATTGCCAGGTGTGTGATGGTGGCAGATACTATAGCAGCATTTAAGAGGCTGTTACATATGCAGGAGATGGTGGGATATGGATCATGTGCCGATAGAGGAGATAAGTTTAGCTTGGCATCATGTTCAGCATGGACATTGTGGGCCAAAGAGCCTGTTCCCGTGCTGTACTGTTCTATGCTGAGATTAACTTAATACAGGTGCACAACCTTTTATCCGAAAGCCTTGGGACCAGACACTTTTCGTAATTCAGAATTTTTCGGCTTTCGGAATGGAAGATTTTTAGCGTAGATTTTAACGGCTGGCTCAGTGGTAGAGTGCTCGGCTCATATCCGCAAGGTCGGGAGTTTGCGCCTCGATCCCGGCAGTTACTCGATCGCGAGTTTGAGTCTTCAATGTAATTTTTTCTTGCAGAATAGGAGAGAATAGGGAGGGTTAGGCTGGGATCATTCTCTGCGAGATGATCTTAGTGCGGGAGACAAGTGTAGGAGAGGTGTACTGACTGTGTGGGCAGAACTTTGGAAGTGATTGCCCACCATTCTCAAAAGCCGCTGTGTCTCCCTGTCTCTCCAACTCCAGAGGAATCCGCTGCCCGATGGGCCGCTACGGCGACAAGTGGCAGTTCGCCCACAGCCCGAGCTGCGCCCCCTCATCCGCAACCCGGGTTCCTCTGGAGTTGGAGCGGGACTGGGCTAGAGTTGCTGCTGGCTGTGAGTCTCTGGGATCTCCGTGCTTGCAGTGGGCCTGGGGGTCGGTGTCCCGATGAGGGGGCGCAGCTCGGGCTGTGGGCGAACTGCCACTTGTCTTGTAGCGGCGCATCGGGGACGGCTTCTGGTGGTCCTGACGTCTCTCAGCTCCTGTCCAGGGGGGTGGCCGGAGACGTCAGGACCAACAAGAACCCGCTCCCCGATGCGCCGCTACAGCGACAAGTGGCAGTTCGCCCACAACTCGAGCTGCGCCCCCTCATCTGCAACCCGGGTTCCTCTGGAGTTGGAGCGGGGCTGGGCTAGAGTTGCTGCTGGCTGTGAGTCTCTGGGATCTCCGTGCTTGCAGTCGGTGTCCCGTTGGTCCTGACGTCTCCGGTCACCCCTCTGGACTGGAGCTGAGACTGGGAACTGTACCGCCCTTGCCCCCACCCTCTGCAACTGCAAACAACCCCACAGTTCCCAGTCTCAGCTCCTGTACCGGTGGCCGGAGACGTCACAGCCCGAGCTGCGCCCCCTCATCCGCAACCTCAAGACCAAGACTCACCTTGCACACCATCAGCTTCGGTCCCTACGGGGAGCGTGTTCCTCTGGAATTGGAACAGGGCTGGGCTGCTGCTGGCTGTGGGTCTCTGGGATCTCCGTGCTTGCAGTGGGCCTGGGGGCCGGTGTCCCGTTGGTCCTGACGTCTCCGGTGACTGGCACTGGCTCCGACGTGAAGACAGTGCAAAACCCCCGCGCCGGTGCAATGGACGGGGAGCTGGAGAGGAGAGGGAAGGGGTCACACACATGGCCTGGAAGCAGAGGGGTGTAGGTGGGGTGAAACTGAAGGGAGCGACAATTTGCTGCTGCCTGCCCGCTGAGTTAAAAAGTTCTCATGCTCACACTGTGTATCGTGAGTCTACCGTGGGAATTTTTTAAATCAGCGGGCAGGCAGCAGCAGATTGTCAATTATTAACCCTCCCGCGCAATATACCCTCACCTTCTCTTTTATGAATGGGGATTTAGTTCCCCTTTCTTCGAGGACCGACCGGAGGTTCCGCTGTCACCTCTGCGGGCTGCCCTCGGTGAACGTTTTCAAGGACCTTTCTTCAAGGACTGAAAAAATGTCGCTATTCGGAGGTTTTCGTTATTTGGAACTTCGGATAAAAGGTTGTGCACCTGTACCTCCAAATTTGGGGGAGAAAATGCCAGACCAATTCAGAGACCCCACATCTTCCCAGAATGGGAATCCGGCTGCCCATTAAAGGAAGATTTGGTCTCTTGCCCCACATTAAAATCATAATTGTAATCATAATCATACTTTATTAGCCAAGTATGGTTTGCAAGTATGTATGAGGAATTTGATTTGCCATACAGTCATACCAATAAAAAGCAACAGAACACACAAAATACATTTTAACATAAACATCCACCACAGTGACTCCTCCACATTCCTCACTGTGATGGAAGGCGAAAACATTTCAATCTCTTCCATTCTTTGTTCTCCCGCGGTCGGGAACATTGAGCCTTCCGTTGATGGGGCGATCTTGGCTCCCGTAGTCAGCGGCGTTTGGGCCCTGGTGTCGGGGCTGGTCGAAGCTCCACCCCGCATTGGGGGGGAATCTCAGTTCCCCCCTGCTGGGCGATCAGAGCCCTGGTCGGGGCTGGTCGAAACCTTCTGTGACTGGAGGTTCCCGACATCAGCCTCCACCTGAGGCTGCGAGCTCCTCGATGGTGAAATCCGCAGGCTGCAGTTGGAGCGTCGATCCCAGGCAAGGAATCGGCTCCAATGGGAAGTCCACGTCTCCGCGGTGGGACTCAAAGTCCGTCCCGAGCAAAGCCGCCAGCTACACGAGGTTAGGCTGCAGAGTGACCGGAGATATGATCCGGAAAACAATCGCATCTCCGGCAAGGTAAGAGATTGAAAAAGTTTCCCCCGACCCCTTCCCCCATCCCCCACATAAAACAAACCAGAGAACATTAACACATTCTTTTAAAACTCATTAAAATTAACAGAAAAAGATGAAAAGACAGACAGACTGTGGGCACGGCTGCCAATGTGCAGCGCCCCCTGGTGGTTTACAGTGACACCTCTATGTTGATGCACATTTGCACACATCAACATGTAGTATATTTTTTTAAATAATATAACAGCTTGAAAATAAATACAAGCATTTGACTTTTAGCAGAAACAAATTATTTAATAAATCTCACTCACTCTTCTATAATCTCATCGTAGAACAAGACAGCACAGGGACAGGTCCTCTGGCTCGCAATGTCCCAGGCTGAACATGATGCCAAGCTAAACTTTGTATGAAGAAATTAGATTGCATATCTTTTTAAAAAGGTTATGTTGAAGGCGGTCAGTCAATTCGGGACGTTAGCATTTGAATTGGCGAATAAAGTGCGATTCTGATTCTGATATTTACCTACAATGTGCAAGTTTGTAGAAATGTAAATATTCATCTGGTGGTGTGTAATTCTATAGTGTTTCATGATACAAAATATTTATTTTGTACTGTAATGCTTAGATTAACTGAGTAAAGCTTCCTTTATTAAATTGTGGTGACCACAGAGCTGTCAGGTGAACTGGGAGGAATTCGGTCGGATTCCTGTCAGTAAACATGATGTGTAGGCAGGAACAACAGATGCTGGTTTACACCAAAGATAGACACAAAATGCTGGAGTAACTCAGCGCGAGAGGCAGCGTCTCTGGAGAGAAGGAATGGGTGACGTTTCAGTCTGAAGAAGGGTCTCGACCTCTCACCCCCTACTTGACACACTGATCAACCTGAGGAGTACCTTCAGCAACAGCCTGGTTCCACCAAGGTGCAGGACAGAACACCACAGGAGGTCCTTCTTCCCTGTGGCTAACAAATGTTAATACTCCTCCCGCTTCTGTTGTGGGGTAGACTGAGACTGACTCATTTTTTTGCACATCCCCAAGCCTTTCCACTCGTCACTTTAATTTTATGTTTCATGTTTTTAGTGTTTTTTATGATTGTTGGCAGATCAATTTCCCTCCTGGGATAAATAAAGTTCTATCATATCGTATTGTATCATATCAACCCAAAATGTCGCCCATTCCTTCTATCCAGAGATGCTGCCTGCCCCGCTGAGTTACTCCTGCATTTTGTGTCTGTTTTTGGAGTAAACATGATGATGGTTCTGGATTACAATCTGAAAGTAATGAAATGAGCACACCTATTCTGGAGAAACACAGTTTGCTTATTTACCCAGAGGCAGGGTTTTGCTTGATTGAAAAGGTGTTTACAATGCAATTTGCATGACAATGGCCAAACCAGTGCAAATGATCAAGGGATTTAAAGTGCAAATTGCATGCAGAGCAAATGAATTTTATGCTGTTAATAAACACCATGATGGAAAGTGAACCTCAAAATTGGCAATGCCTACAAATGAACCAGTGAAGGTTTTGCCTAATTGTACCATCTTATATTTAGAAAGCATTTAAAATAACACTTTTTAAGGCAAAAAATACGGCAATAGATATTTTCCAAAAGAGTTTAAACACAAGGTAACTCCACGGGTCAGGCAGCATTTGTGGAAGGAATGGATAGATGACATTTCGGGTCAGGTTCCATCTTCAGCCTCAGGGGCGGAAAACCCGGGGGGGGGGCAGAGGGGACGTCCCTCCCATGTTTTGAGAGGTGGGGGACATCCCCCCCAAGTTTTTGTAATCTGGATTTTAAAACCCGGTGAAATCTTCACTTGCCGCGAGACAGTGAGGGTGGGACTGATGATCGAGGGCGCCGATTGGATGACAGAGACGTTGGTCAGCAGGCAATGGGGGCGGGACATAATAATTCAGTGCGATGATTGGAGGAGGGAGGAGTGGGGAGGGTGGGGGGGCCTGAGGATAGAGTGCGGTGATTGGAGGAGGGAGATGTGGCACAGACCTGCGCTTCATCCGCAGCCAGGATCGATCCCGGCCGGCTCTCCGGCGCTGTCCCTAGTGCTCCCCCCCCCCCATGGGTGGCCAGAGAGGTCGGCAGAAAAGATCCTCCGCTATAGGATCTTTGGTCGGGAGTCAGACGCGAGCGGTGCCCCCAGGCCCACAGCCAGCGCAGAGAAGCAGCACGAAACCCAGCTCAACTTTGCCTGCCCTGCCAGGTGAGCCTACAGCCCTGCCTGACTTGCGGGAAATATGGCCAGTGCAGAGAAGCAGCGTGGTGTCCCGTCAGTCCAGGGCTGCAGTTAACCCGGTGAGACAGGCAGAGTTGAGCTGCATTTAGCGCTGGATTGAGCCTCCGAAGCCTCGCGCGTGTGTGTGAGTGTGTGCATGCACGCGTGGCCACCAAAAAATTGTGTCCCCCGTCCCCTCCATGTTTTGATAGCGAGTTCCACTCTTGTGTCAGACTGATGGTAGTAGGGGAGAGAAAGCTGGAGAACAGGTGGAGTACAGCAAAATGTAGAACCAATGAACTGCAGATGCTGCTTTAGACCAAAGACAGCCACAGATCTGGAGTAACTCAGTAGGGCAGGCAGCAACTCTAGAGAACAAGAAGAGATAACATTTTGGAAAGGTCCAGACCCAAAATGTCCACTGTCCTTTTTTGTCAGAGATGGTGCCTGAACCGCTGAATTACTCCAGCACTCGTTGGGAGTGGGACAATGCCTGGCAAGTGATAGCTGAATACAGTTGAGGGTGTTTTTGATTGGCAGATGGGTGGACAAAAACTAGAGGGCTGTTGTGGTGGTGCAGCGGTAGAGTCGCTGCTTTACAGCACTTGCAGCACCAGAGACCCAGGTTCGATCCCGACTACGGGTGCTATCTGTACAGAGTATATACGTTCTCTCTGTGACCACGTGGGTTTTGTCCGAGATCGTCGGTTTCCTCCCACATTCCAAAGAAGTACAGGTTAATGGGCTCGCTACAAGTGTCAATTGTCCCTGGCGTGTGTAGGATAGTGTTAATGTGCGGGGATCGCTGGTTGGTGCAGACTGGGTGGGCCGAAGGGCCTGTTTCCGCTCTATATCTCTAAACTAAACTAAACTAGAGATAACAAGGTGACCAAAGGGTGTAAGGTAAGGAGGGAACTGGAATGAAATGTGAAGCCAGAAGAAGATTTTCCAAAACAGATGCCCTATTCCATGCTATGTCATGGGGAAATGTCACCAGGTAGAGAATTGTTATTCTGTAATTCCCTGCTTGCTATCTGCATGGTAATTCTGTAAATGCATAAATGCTGTACATGGGATAGGATGACTTGGGGCTAAAGCAAGTCCTGTACAAGCCCTGTGGTTGTAACAGGTGAAGAAAATTCTGACAGCTGGTTAGGGCAACTTTGCCAAACCTGTCAAACGACTGAAATATATTAAAATCAACAAAGCATTTTAAATGCTTGTAAATTAAAGCACAAATTAGCAAGAGACTGTCTGGAACAGTTAAAACAATTTAAATCATTCTATTAAACATAATTGATATATTTTAAAAAAGTGTTTTCTCTATTTCTTATGGTAGACAAAAATGCTGGAGAAACTCAGCGGGTGAGGCAGCATCTATGAAGAGAAGGAATAGGTGACGTTTTGGGTCGAGACCCTCCTTCAGACTGATGTGGGGGTGGGGGGCAGGGCAGGATGAAGAAAGAAAGAGGTGGTGACAGTGGGCTGTGGGAGAGCTGGGAAGGGGAGGGGAAGAAGGGAGAAAGCAAGGATTAACTGAATTGGAGGTCAATGTTCATACCGCTGGGGTGTAAACTATTGAAGCGAAATATGAGGTGCTGCTCCTCCAATTTGCGGTGGGACTCACTCTGGCAATGGAGGAGGCCCAGGGCAGAAAGGTCAGATTCGGAATGGTTGGGGGAATTGAAGTGCTGAGCCACCGGGAGATCAGGTTGGTTGATGTGAACTGTGCGGAGGTGTTATCTTATCTTCTTATCTTCTCTCCTCACACTCATTCCTCTTCATCCTAAGGAATCAAAGTGCTCTTTGTGTGCCAGGTCTGATATGTAGGTTTTTAGGATGAGTTCACCAGCTTGAGTTCTGCAAATTCAAACTCTGTCTGTTGACCCACAAGTAATCCAAAATCAGCACACCACTGGAATAAGACTGATTCAAGATTCAAGAGAGTTTATTGTCATGTGTCCCTGATAGGACAATGAAATTCTTGCTTTGCTTCAGCATAACAGAACATAGTAGGCATGACCACAGAACAGATCAGTGTGTCCATATACCATTATATAAATATATATACACATGCATGAATCAACTGATAAAGTGCAAATAAACAGATAATGGGCTATTATTGTTCAGAGTTTTGTCCGAGCCAAGTTTAATAGCCCGATGGCTGTGGGGAAGTAGCTATTCCTGAACCTGGTCGTTGCAGTCTTCAGACTCCTGTACCTTCTACCTGAAGGTAGCGGGGAGATGAGTGTGTGGCCAGGATTGTGTTGGTCCTTGATGATGAGCACCTGCCATAGAATTAACAGCAAGAGAACGCTGTCATTTGGCACAAGTAGATTTGGCCCAAGTAGGATAGGCACAAAAAGCTGGAGTCACTCAGCGGTACAGGCAGCATCTCTGGAGAGAAGGAATGGGTGACATTTCGGGTTAAGACCCTTCTTCAGACCCAGAGATGCTGCCTGTCCCGCTGAGTTACTCCAGCTTTTTGTGTCTATCTTCAGTTGAAACCGGCATCTGCAGTTCCTTCTTACACTAGCTTCGCCACCAATTGGATTACTCCTTTTTCTCTTTATTTTACTTAAAAGTTGTGATTAATGCAGAAATGTAATCTGAGCTGAAAATATTGGTTCCTCATGTCAATTCTGAGCTTTGTTTATCATGTCAGTCCTATCACATGGAACATAGAGCAGTACAGCATTGGAATGGGCCCTTCGGCCCATAATGTTTGTGTTGAACATGATGCCCAGTTGAACTGATATCATCTGCCTGCAGGTGACCCATATCCCTCCAGTTCCTGCACTTCCATGTGCCTCTCTAAAAGCTTCTTAAACGCCACTATTGTATCAGGCTGAATTCACCACTACCTCCGGCAATGCATTCCGACCCCCACTGGAAAAACTTGCCGCGCACATCTCCACTGTACATTTTCCCTCTCAACCTATAGCTACACCCTCTTGTGTTGGACAATTCCACCCTGGGAAATAGATTTTGACTGCCTACCCTACCAATGCCTCTCAGAATTTTATATCCTTCTATCAAGTCTCCCCTCATCCTCTGACATTTCAGAGAAAACAAACCAGGTCTATGCAACCTCTCCGTGTAGTTGAAACCCTCTCCACCAGCAGCAGAAGTAATTACCATTGAATTATCATCTGGAATTTCTCCGCACATGTTCAGCTGCAGGCTCCAAATGGTCAGAATGCTGTAAGATCACACATTACCTGATTTACAATACAATACAATACAATACAATTTTATTGTCATTTGAGCCCCAGTGAGGCTCAAACGAAATTCTGTTTCCACAGCCATACAAACAAAGACAATTTCCTAGACATACACACAATTTAATTCACACAAACATCCATCCATGATGGAAGGCAAAGTCTTTTCTCTCCCCTGTTCTCCATGTCTCTCCCGATATCCAAGCCCCAGGTGGGCGATGATAAGTCCCACGGCCATTTTAGGCCGTGCCGGGCGATTTACGGCCCCGCTCCCGGTCTAAATGTCACAAAGTTGGAGCCCCCGGCAGGCGCTGGAATGTCCCACGGCCATGAAGCCGCGCTGGGCGATGTTCGACCCCGCTCCGGGTCGTTCCAACCCCGCGACACGGGCTGGAGAAGTCGCGTTGCGGGAGCTCCGGGAAGCGGTCTCTCTCTCCCCCCGGACCCGCGAGCTCCTGATGTTCACCGGACCTGTGGCTGCGT
This sequence comes from Leucoraja erinaceus, assembly GCF_028641065.1. Taxonomy (NCBI): domain Eukaryota; kingdom Metazoa; phylum Chordata; class Chondrichthyes; order Rajiformes; family Rajidae; genus Leucoraja; species Leucoraja erinaceus. Next base: position 8,705,749 of record NC_073391.1, on the reverse strand, counting down.
TGCTGGAGCCTCCGAGCCCCAGGAGTCGAGTCGCAGCAGCGAGTCACCACCGCTCCCCACGCTCCGAGGCCGGCCAGCCCCACGATGGTGAGTAGTCCACAGCTCCGCAGCTCCGCAGTCTCCCGAGCCCCCGGGTCGTTCAGGTTGGAGGCCGCTCCACGGTGCTAGGCCCCAACGACAACGGAGACCGACAGGGAAAAGGTCGGGTCTCCCGAACAGGGAAGAGATTTTTAACGGTTTCCCCCTCCCCCCCCCCCCCCCCCCCCCCGCCCCCCCCCCCCCCCCCCCCCCACATATACACATTTAAAACTAGTATTAAAAAACACCAACACTACATTTAACTAGACAAAAAATAAAAAAAGACAGAGACAGGCTGCAGGGGCCGCTGCAACTGCAACTGGTGAGTCGCGCCGCCAACCAACCAGTTGAGGGTTGGGACATAAGCACAGGATGGTGGGAAATCAAGAGCAGGTTTTTGTTTGCCTTCAGTGCGTTCTCTACTCAAGTGCCGCCTCCGGTTACACACCCTGTAACACAGAAGTACCTAATGAGTTTGGTATAAATTTGTCATCCCGCTTACAGCACACATTGGACTTTATTGCCAGTAATATTTGTTGGATGATCCCAAGTCCCAATTCCTGAAAGGTAAGCATCCCAATTAGTTCCTACTTTGACCATTCAATCTGACCATTATTATGGACTCCTATTATCAGTGCAGATTCAAATAATGGGAATATGCTGAGAATATCATTGCTGCTTCATTCCGGTTAGTTTTTGTTTGTTTTTGTTTCAGAGATACAGTGTAGAAACAGGCCCTTGGGTCCACCAGGTCTACGACGACCATAGATCACCGGCACACTAGTTCCATGTTATCCAACTTTCTTATCTTACACAGTACGGGCACCCCAATAAATGCAGAAGAACTTCTTGGCATTACTCTCCAAGTGATATCTTCAAGTATCACGCTTGTGGGCAGCAATCTCCCATCATCCCTTATAGGTGGCTCTCCAGTTGAAGCCTCCTGAATTTCGAGCAATCTGTCTCACTGGCCCAAGTCCTGAGTTTAATTCAGGGGCATGGGAGAATAAAGGAGATCAAATTGCCCTCCTTTCAAAGTTAAGGGCCTGTCCCACTTACGCGACTTTTTCGATGACAGCCGGCGACCGGCATAGGTTCGCCGAAAATGTTCAACATGTTGAAAATTCAGCGGCGATCAGAAAGACGCTACGACTCTTTGGGTGACTAGTAGACTACTCACAACCATACAGGCGACACCCTGGTTACATGTTGCGGGGTGAAGCCTGCATGGTCGTGAATAGTTGCCCAAAGAGTTGTACCTTGTTCTGGTCGCTGCTGGATTTTCAACGTTGAAAATTTTCGGCAACCTGTAGCGACCTATGACGGGTGCCGGCAGTCGCCGAAAAAGTCACGTAAGTGGGACAGGCCCTTTAGGGAATCACACTTCTCTCTCTGGACACCACAGGGCCAATCTTTAATCTACAGCTACTTATTTGCTGTTGGCCACAGAGAAGAATCCTGAGGAGTGATGCCGGATTTATCTCGAATCAATCCCTATCTTAGGACTTAAAACAGGCTGCACATTCACATACTATATGTGCTTGTCTAAGTTGACCACCAATACAACGGTGATGTAATCTTCACTCGAATGAATCCTGCAGATGTAAAGGTTTGAATTCTGAGCCAGTGTACATTTTTAAATCCTCCGTCATCTTTCCCATCGTTTCATCCTACCTCTACACCATGAACATTAATATTGCTTCTTGAAATAAATCAGTGTTTTTCATGTGTATTTTATTCCACCTTCAGTCAACGACTGCTGCAGCTTTTTCCACTACATTTTCACACAGAACTGTTTGTGAAAGTTGGCATGACTTGAAGGGCCTTGGTTTGGTTTGGTTTGCCTTCACATACTTCAGAAATCCTGCCAAACAAACTTATCAAAGGGCAAAAAGGACCGTTCATTTATATTTTGTTTTAAATGTTTAAATAACATAGGTCGTGGAATCAGTGAGTCTATACTTTCACGAAAATAAATTTACATAAAGGCTTTGGAGTAGATATTTAGTTACTTGTCCACACCTTTCAACTACATCAAAGAGATTGTTTGTTTTATCTGGTTATTAATCATAACACTGCCTCAGGCTATTTTCAGCTGGATGTTTGACTTGTCATGACTGGGATTGGGGAGAAAATAATAGGTAGTGATGCGTGGAGGCAGGGATCAGTGCAACGTTATCATAAAAATCTCACAATATCTTACTGGTGTTTAACGTTATCAGAAAGCAGATGGGATTATATTTCACATTATTTCATATTCAGGATGAGAGTGATGTCAGCAATGCCAATACTTAGTGCCCGCCCATTATTGCCACTTCATTTAGTTTAGTTTCTGTTTTAGAGATACAGTGTGGAAACAGACCATTTGGCCCACAAAGTCCATGAAGATCATTGATCACACACACACTCACTAGTTTCACGTCATCCAACTTTCGCATCCTACACACTGGGGTGGGAGATTGCAACCTTCACGTTGTCCACCCTGTTTCGACTAATGCAATCAAACCGACGTGCACAAACAAATAGATGTAGTGTTTTGGTGTCTATAACTTTAGGCTGTGCACGCCATACGCAAGAAGAAGGTCCTACACACTACAGGCAGCCCCTGTTTTAAAAGCGGTGGTGAGCCACCTTCTTGAGGAACAGTAGTCCTTCCTAGCGGTTCAGAATCAGGAAATACAGGGATTGTCAGTGGTCTGCTCAGCAATTAAGCAAGCTGCAGAACACAAAGTGCTGAAGGAACTCAGCTGGTCAGGCAACATCTGTGGAAGAATTTGACAGGTGATGTTTTGGGTTGGGACCCTTCTTTAGATCCTTCTTCTGAAGTATATGGGTTCCGACCTGAAACTACGTCTGTCCATTTCCTCCACAGATGCTGCCTGACCTGCTGGGTTTCCCTAACACTTCGTGTCTTGCTCAAGATTCCAACATCTGCTGTTCCATGTGTCTCCAATGTGACATGTGGATTAGTTCGCTTCTCAGCAAAGAGATGGCAATGATACTAAGTCATGCCTTCGCTTGATCTTTACAATGGGCTTCAGGCAGCTAATAGTGCGTGGTGGACAACTAATGGCGATCTGCAGGTAACTAACCGAGATTTACATGTGGGAAGGAACCAAGACCAAGAAGACTCAGAAACCGAGTTTTAATTTTGATTCAGCTGCCTTAAGCTCAGGAAAGTTATGAACTGCAGGATAGCAAAAAAACACGTAGACGTTACCTGAAGGTGGGGGTAAGAGAAATTGGCAGAAATAATTCCCTTTCCTGATGGAGATGCCAGTGAGCCTTGACTTTGCACTAACCTCCTGCTTGTCTTTTAACGCTTTATTCAAATTCTTAACCATATTGATATTCGTGGTAAAGAGTTTCACCCTGTTTTTCATGGAGGCACTTTGTCCACCATGTAAAGACTGAGAGTCAGTGCACCACAGATAGAGCCAGCAGCCCCATTTTTACAAACTTGCACCACATAAAAATGACAATTGTCCTCAAGTGAAAACCAACTCCATTGCCACCAATAGTGTTCAGATTTCAAAGCTGCTGTTACTTGCCATTCCCTGTGATAGGATTATGTAGTGTGATGTACGGAAAAAGGCAACTCAGTCTAACCAATTCAGAGAAACACAGAAACATAGAAAATAGGTGCAGCAGTAGGCAATTAGTCCCTTTGAGCCAGCATCGCCATTCAATATGATCATGGCTGATCATCCAAAATCAGTACCCAGTTCCTGTTTTTTCCCCATATCCCTTGATTCCATTAGCCCTAAGAGCTAAATCTAACTCTAACAACCAGCTTTGTTAGCCAAATCTGAAATGAAAACTATGAAAGATTTATTCAAGGCCAGAAATGCAAAGCATTTGAAGAATCTAAGACAATGGGTTTTGTTGCGAGAGACATTTATAAAACAAGTGATGGCAGCTGAAGGAAGTGAGATGCAATGCTCAAGCTAATTGAGGAAGAAAAACGACATGTATGTGAAATATGAAGGCGTGGATCAAAGGGATACCAAGCCATTTAGCTGGGTATAAAAAAAACCAACATCAGCCAGAAGCATGATCAAAATCAAACGTTATGTGCCTCTCCCACAGGCGATTTTTCAGGCGACAGCCGGCGACTGTCAGAGTGAACACACACACACACACACACACACACACACACGCACACACGCACACACGCACGCACGCACACACACACACACACGCGCACACACACGCACACACACACACACGCACACACACACACACACACACACACACGCACGCGTTTCACACGCACACACACACACACACACACACACACACACACACACACACACACACACACATACACACACACACACACACACACACACACACACACACACACACACACACACACACACACACACACACACACACACACACACACACACACACACACACACACACACACGTTACACACACACACACACACACACACACACACACACACACACGCACACACACACACACACACACACACACCGTTTCCACACACACACACACACACACACACACACACGCACACACACACACACGTTTCACACACACACACACACACACACACACACACACACACACACACACACACACACACACACACACACACACACACACACACACACACACACACACACACACACACACACACACACACACACACACACACACACATCGTTTCCTTCACCAGCCTGTTATGCAGGCGGGGAACAGGGCAAGCAAGGGGAGCACTGTCTGAGTGAAATTCACACGGTGCAAAGCCAAGGTGATACAGACATACACCATAATGAACAGGAAGGTTGGCGCTGTAATTAAGACGGTGAAAGCACAGTGTACGGGAAGGGTCACGTAAGTCATTTAAAAGAGGGGGAGAGGAGGGGGGGGGGTTAGAGGGGGGGAGAAAGAGGAAGGGAGTGGAGACAACTTTTAAGAAGCTTGACATACACGGCTGTGAAGCTCTGCGGCCATTTAACATTACCGATCGGTTATCCTTCGTTCTGAAAACCACGGCTGACGTTTTTTTCCCAATGCGCAAATTAAATACATCGGTCAGCACCGGCTACAACCGACGAGAACCTACGACAACCTTCGACCTCCTGGCAACCCACTACCACTGCACCTACAGCACGAAAATTCTCGCTACTCTCCATGGCGGATTCATTCTGGTCGCTGCTAATTTTTCAACATGTTGAAAAATACACGGCGAGCACAATGAGGCTGCGACTAGTTCCCAGAATGCGGGAACTCCTGACGACCATGAAGCCGATCACCCGCGAACATGTGGCTATCATGTGGCGACCGCATAGTCTCCTACAGTCTACAGTCTCCCAGAGTTTTGATATATTTGAAGTAAAGGACCACCCTCTCATGATGCTTCCTCTATTCATTTTCTCTATTCCCCTATTCTCTTCTCCCTTTGATACTAGTCCAGCATTCTTGAATGCATCTATTCTATCCACTTCACTCACTCCCAGTGGCACCATCTTTACGAACTATCCTCCAAATCGTATATTGGTTATCTGCATGGCCTTTATTTATGCTCTGACTCATCCACATTACTGAACATTTTATTATTTTAAGCACCTCCTGTTGTTCTTTGCTTAGCCTTGTTTTCTCAAGAGAAAAGCATCCTAGTATGTCCAAACTTTCTTAAATAGGGTGGCATGGTGGTGCAGCGTTACAGTTGCTGCCTCACAGCGCTTACAGCGTCGGAGACTCGGGTTCAATCCTGACTACGGGTGCTGTCTGTACGGAGTTTGTACATTCTCCCCACGACCGCATGAGGTTTCTCCGAGATCTTCGGTTTCCTACCACACTCCAAAGACGTACAGGTATGCAGGTGCGTGTAGGATAGTGTGCGGGGATTGCTGGTTGGCGCGGACGCATTGGGCCGAAGGGCCTGTTTCCGCGCTGTATCTCTAACCTAAACTGGTATTGCCTGACATTTCTGGTAGCATGCTTGTAAATCTAATCTGCACCCTCTCCAGTGCCCCTTTATCATAGGACATAAAATATAAAACAGTACAGCACAAGAACATGCCATTTGGCCTACAATGTCTGTGCCGTACATAATGCCAAGACTGTCTCTTTTATGTGTCCGCACCTTATCTATAATGCTCCATTCCCTTCATATCTAAGTAACTATCCAAAAGTCTCTTAAATGTCACTATCGTATCTGTATCCACCACCAGCTTTGGCAGTGCGTTCTGGGTGCTCACCGCCCTTCGGTATAAAAACATGTCCCATACACCTCCGTTCAATGTCACCCCTATGATCTTAAAGCTTTGCCCTCTAGTGTTTGAGATTTCTATCCTGGCGGAAAGGTTCTGATCACCTCTCAGTTCTGATTGCCCTACCTATGCCTCTCACCATTGTGTATACTTTATCAGTTCTCCCTTCAACCTCTGGCAACAGTCTGTCCAACGTCACCCTGGACAAAATGGCGGAGCAACTCAGCAGGACAAGCAGCATCGCTGGATAGAAGGAATGGGTGACGTTTCGGGTCGAGGCCCTTCTTCAGACTCTCCCTGTAGCTAATATCCACTAACGTAGGCATCATCCTTTTTATAACATCTGCTCTAAGTGTAGTCAAACCTAGATTCTGCACAGGTTTAGCATAAATGTTCCATCTTTCAATTCCAATTCATGAACTCCTTAATTTCCTATGGCCTTATTAATGCAGCACAACTCTGGGCATGTTTGTATCTTGAAAATATATTCATATTTATCTATGTTCAAGATCATTTTCCAATTATTTGTCCAATCTGTAAGATTATTTTTGTCCTACTGTAATTTGTTGCAGTCCTCCCCAGCAATGACGATAACCACCTATGGTCTTACAACCAATCCAACCCCAATTTTATAGCATACGCAAACTTAGAAATTGTGTTTTTAGTTTAAGAGCCTAAATCAATGGTGTAAATTGTGAACATGAATATCTGACTACTGATCCTTATGGAACACCATTACCCGTCTGCTTCTCTGAATCATCCAAGCATTTAAAAAAAAAATCTATAGAAAGATAGCAGAATTATTGGACTGGAATTGCTATATAAAACAAATGTTTAGTAATTACTAGACTAAGTGGGACCCGTTGGGTCCCAGCATCACAGGGGAGGGCTGGTCCTCCAACGCAATATTCCACCTCTCCACCAATTCCAATATTGGTGGCCAGTGGGGGGGGGGGGGGGGGGGGGGGGGGGGGGGGGGGGGGGGGGGGGGGGGGGGGGGGGGGCGCTTCTGGAGCACTAGTATGGGTGTTGTGAGCTGAAGGGACTGGTTTTCAGAGGGCTAGTATGGACATTGTGGGCCGAATGGATTCTTGGGCTGGCGGCTCAGTCACTCAAGCCTGTTGTGCTGGCAGCTCACTCACTCACGGCTGGTGGGCTGGCAGTTAACTCATAGCTATTCCTTGAAATTCCATTTCAAAGCAGGTGCAAAGCCACCAAATTCAAGTGCCGTTTCATACCATTTCAAGCAGGGTGCAAGGCCACTAAAGACAGTTTCGTGACCTCTCCCTCCTCCATTTTGCAGAGACTGAGCCACGCGCACACTTCTGGGTTTTATAGTCCCTCCCCCTCCCACCAGAAGGGGCGTGGCCTTCATGGCAGTATTGACAGGAGAGAGAATCTCAATATTTTTTAAACATAATATCTCTTTTATTTTTCATCGATGGGAAAAATCCTCGGCACCTGATGAGCGGAGAGCTCTCAGAGTAAGATGGCCAAAAATCACAGCTGTATGTGGTAGCATTTATTTTCTAAAATTAATTTAAAGCACAAACTTTAGTGGTCAAGATTAGACTTTTAAATATATACAAGGCAAGGCAACTTTAATTGGGCAAGGCAACTTTAATTGGGCAAGGCAACTTTAATTAGGCAACACAGCTTTAGCATTTCCAAACCAAAGGCAACACAGCTTTAGCATTTCCAAACTATATTTTCAAACCTCATTAAGGGCACTGACAGGTCAGTAAAACCACTCACAGTTTAGTAAACATGTGTTCAGTGTTATGCACAGCTCAGACTGAGAGACGTGTCCCTCTCGCTCCCCCATCTTGCAGAGACGGACTGTGGGACTTAACACTTCTGAGTTTTATAATCCCTCCGAATGGGGCTTGGCCTTCAGGAGAGAGAATCTCAACATTTTTTAAACACTAATAACTCTTTTATTTTTCATCGATGGGGAAAATTCTCTTGTCCTATGCAGCAGAGAGGGACTCTGAGTAAGATGGCCGAAAATCACAGCAGTAAGTGGCAGCGTTTTTTCTAAAATCAATATACTGAACAACAGGAAGTGGTCAAAATCAGACTTTTAGTAATATAGATTTCGAGTAATGTGCTGTGCCAATGTAATACATCTGTTCAACTTAATGGATAGAACATTTCCAGTGAATTATGGACCAGCTAGTTTAACATTGTGTTGAAACATAACTGAATTCTTACTAAAACCGGGAATAAGAACATCAAGTGTATAATAATGTGTATTATGAATAGCTATCCTTTGTTCTCACTGTCATCTCTGCTGGCAACCTATGCTGCTAGAGGGAGACCCAAGAGACTATAAATACTGGAATCTTTGCTCAACTTACTCCACTATTTGTTGCCTGACTGCATTCTCTGACCTCGTTCATTAGCCTTTCGCAAGGTTCCTTAATGACAGGTTTATGAAAATCAAGGCAAATGACACCTTTGCATTGCCAACCCTCTCTATTAATTTATTTTAAAAAATTGAGTTTGTTCAAACAAGTGAACATTCTGGTTTTTCATCATTATACTTGTGGCGTCCTTTTATTCCTGGTTTTAGTAAGAATTCTGTTACATTTCATCACAATGTTAAACTAGCTGGTCCATAATTCGCCGGACATGTTCTATCCACCATGTTGAACAAATTGAACCATTGGCACAGCACATTTCTTGAAAACATTACCATATATATGTAATATATAACAATTCCTGTCCAATAATTCCTCTGCTATCATTCTATAGATTTAAAAAAATGCGTGGATGATTCAGAACCAGGGTCTTACCTTAATTTTACTTCGGAGTCACGTGAGTGACTACGTGAAGAAGCCCGCCCCAGCACGCATTGCGACATTACGTTTCAGCAGGCAACAGCGGCAGGCGGGAGACAGGGCTCCCGCAGAAACGAGAAAAACTAAGTTTAGGTAAGTACTTACCTTTATTTTTACAGCCCCTTTGCGTCTGCTTGTTCCCCGCAGGGCAGCAAGCGGCCCCCTTGGACTCCGGGAGGAGTTTTTTCCGTTGTCGGGAGGGGAGGAAAGACGCTACCAGGACCGCACTCACCGGCGGACCATGGATGGGAGCTGTGCCGGTGCCGGTAACTCTCCACAGGGGCGACATCAAGAGAGCGCAGGAAGACGGCGCTAGCACTACGTGGAGTTTCCTCTCAGTCCTCGCTCGCTCTCGAGTACTGTCCAGGTGAGGCAGGCAGGCGGGCGGGAGGAGGCTTCCGACATTTGCGGAGCCGGTAAGGGGACCCACTGTGCAGTGCTGGCGTGAGTGCGCTGCAGCCCGAGTGCAGGTGAGCAGCAGCCCGAGTGCAGAGAGAGAGAGAGAGAGCAAGGACCGCTAATCAGCGGGCCGCTCCCGACACTGCACCAAGCCGGTCAGCATCAGCTGCGGGCTGGGGAAAATGCTGCACCTGCCCGCTCGACGGAGGAAACGTCATTGGGCAGCAACAGGCGGTAGGACCGCTTAGCGGGCGGTCCGCAAACCCGACACCGCGACCGAGCCAGCCCGCTAGCGCCTGAGCAGCGGGCTGGGTGTGTGTAAAACCGGGCGGTGGAGCCGACATCGGACTGGGACGTCTCTCCACCCAGGAGGGGGAGAGACAGCCGCCTGAGCTGCAGGAGCGGCTCTTGGGCATTGCAAAGGTGAGTTTGCAGTTGTGTTTTATTACAGATTTCAGGAACACAACGCAAAAACTCGCAAAGAGAAACTGCCCCGCTCCAACTCTACCAGCGGGGCAGCAACCGGCGGCAGCGTCGCTCGCAGAGCGTTTTTCGCTATCCCTGAGACCGAGCCAAGCCAGTCTCGCCAGAGCCTGCACGGCGGACTGGGAAAGCGGCCAGGAAGCCAAACGGCCGGTCGTCTCCGACTCGTCGGAGGGGGACATGTCTCTACCAAAGCAGAGAGAGACAGCCGCCTGAGCTGCACTTAGCAGCTCCTGGAGGAGAAGGTCCACCGGGAACAGCAGCGCTCCCGGCGAGACAGGACAGGCACCTCCTCCATAGTGTCGTGTCAGGCACTGCCCTTTGCTACCCTCATACCACGGGTTGGAGCAGGAGGCTAGCATTGGTGACCAGGGCAGGGCTGGTCTGCAAATGGGGCAGGCGGACAAAATCGGGAGTATGCATGAGGTGCAGGATCAGGAACAGCTGTTGGGTGTGGTGGACCGCTTCGTAGCAACCCCACGGGCTGGAGCACCGCCGGAGCCAAAACAATGGCAGCCAGCACAAAACTCTACTAAAAAAGGTGCTCGCCGAGGAGCTGCAAGAATATACAGCACCAGAGAACTGTGAGGCCCTTAAGGGGAATAAGCCTCAAACAGCAAAATCTGCGATTGTGGGGGCCCTTATGCGGGCATAAAAACTCAAGCTACAGCGGATCCGAAGGCTCCTGACGTCAGCTATCACAGTCTATGCTCGTTCTGTGGAGACAACGAAGATGAACACATACCAGCAGGAAGTGCTGGTATTAAGGTGTACCACACAATTCGAACTAAACAATCTCCGAAGGGAAATATAACACCTGCCCTCAATCTCAAAATTTGCAGGCTTGAGCAAAGCCCCAGCTGCGGAGGCAGACTCACTGCTATTTGGGAGAGATGGGAACAAAAAACTGAAGGAGATGGAAGAGGCATCAAAAACCTTCGGCATCATGAGGGCAGGCCCCGGGACGAGCAAACCACGACTTCCGATACCCAAGCAGCAGCACCTCACGGCATCCACCAGTCGATGTCTAGAATATGGGACTGGTGAACGCTTGGGGCCGCACTATCCCCAAAGATCTTTTAGATCAGGGCCCGCCGCGGACCCCCTGGAAAATACGCCTCCCCCCAACGTCGCCAGCACGTCCTCAGAACAAAAGCACTCAGAAAACAGAAAACACAAAACCGCCAATAACCATGGAGGTAGGTGGGTCTGGTTCCTACCAGCATATAGAGCGCTTTCTTGGACTATCTTGGCTTTCATATTAATTCAGTCCACGTAACTATAATGTTGCCAAGAGACAACATAGTTGAATTGGCACAAACAAGCAACAAATTAATGGTCAAACTACCAACTACTCGACAAATAACAGAGTAATTGGGAAAAAATGGTACCATTTCTGTCTACATGATTCAGATGTTAGTATCAAAAACAACATATAGGTTGTCATTGAGCATCTCATGAAGTTACCCACTGAAGTAATATCAGAAAGACAGTGGTGGGGTTACCACTTATACTGGGCATTAATTATCTAAAAAATGTTCGGGTGAAATTTATGAGTTTTAAGCACTTGCATGTATGGGTATAAATAGACTACACTATGGAGGTGGCCTATATTAACCATATGGCAGCATAAAGTCGGTATCATATGACAAGTTGGTCAAAACAATTTGGCAATGGTATATCCATAGAGGTATTTGACTATCAACAACTTACCTGCCCGGTAAGCAAAATACAGTGACAGACACCAGGTCACATAATATTAAGGACAACATCAATTAGATGTTTTCATATAAAGTTTTAACAAAACTATCAAGCTATATGATGCAACAGATATTAATGCATTTCATTGTCTCTGTACTGCACACTGACAATGACAATTAAAATGGAATGTGCATCTGATATCGATTATTTGCATCAATGCTATATCACCAGGTGTTCGGGGATGTCCTATGTATGTCGCGGGGGAAACCAGACCCTGGGGCAGTGGAATCCTCATTAAAAAATTTCTCTGGGACAGATAGTTCCAGCAGAAAGCTCGTCAGCTATATATATTAACTTTTCTGACCTATAGGTCATGTTGTCATTCAAGAATGTATTTATAATATTGATAGACAAATGCGTTCACGCTGCATTGGTGAAATTAATTCTATGTATTTTTTCCCTTCTGCCTCACCAATCGAGAACAACGCACAGTACAAAAGGATTCTGCTTCAGGTATTTGACAGTACCTGACGGACTTACGCAGCCATTGTTTCACTTACGCCATGACATGGTTGTTGGAACTTGGATGGTATTTCCCAGTACCCAGACGGAGCCGGGCACAAGTCAACTGTGCCATGGGAAAAAATAAGCTCCTGAGCTGCAGATTCTGCGCAAGCCTCTGGGACTGGGATTGTTATACTGAACAATCGACACCATGTCAGCATCCTTTTGAACATCCACTGGACTACAACACTTGTCCAGCATCAAGAGAAGTACTGCAAGGATACAGGGAGAACCTACTCATCCGATACAGTTACTACGAACTGGAGTTCCTGGAGAACCTTCATCACGATGAAGGATTCGGCTACAGTACCATCAACACAGCTAGAATTGCCCTGCCTGTTGTTTCAAAACAGCTACAGGACAACAGGGCATGGGGTCACTGGCTGGTGGTAAATTTGAAGGGTATTAAAACTCTAAACCCCTAGACCAGGTACACCCATATATGGGATGTCACAGTGGTTAACCATACTTCAGGGGATACCCACCAGCCAGAGCCCTAAACCTGAACCTTCTATGCACTAAACACATTGTTGAAGGTACACGGAGCAGCACAGAGGGTCCAGTCACTACTCCTATTTACTACTGGACACCATGCTCATAGCTTCAGACCAGATCTCTATCATTGTCCAGGGAATGGTCAAACCAAACCAGGAACACCTTATCCAGTCATAAAACCCGGGCTTACCCGCCAAGAAACACGGTAATGTGCCATGACCCTATTACCTTACATAGACACAACCTAATTATTCGAGGGAGATGAAAAGCCTTGTGGGTTGGTCACAAAAAACCTTGTGGTCGGGTAACAAGCCTTTTTTGAGATGGCTCAAGCAGGTATTAAAGCTCCTGGGATAAAACTAACATGTACAAAGTTTTTCATTCCAGGACAAGCTTCCACGTCAACGCAAAAGAATGGACGTGCCTGTAAACCACATCCTGACTACAGCAGAATGGTGGGGGTAAACGTTCAGAGAAATAATTTATTATAAACTGTTGACAAAACCTGTTTTATTTGCAGGAAAGATTCCGATCTGCAAATATTTTAAATTAGCCAAGGGGAGCATTTAAAATTCTTCAGTGTTATTGTAAAAATACCATTGTTTTTCTATAAACAGATTCATTGGTTCATTATGATAACACGCTTCCTCCCTCAAAGGCTTCGGCAGCGAGTGATATAAAGCTGTTACACGGTTTGAAATCACAGAAGCTTTGAAATCTTCACGTAGTCACTCACGTGACTCCGAAGTAAAATAGTAAGATTAAACGAGAACTTACCAGTTTGAAGTTTGATCTGTATTTTATGAGGAGTTACGATGAGGGATTACGTGCCCTCCGCTCCCACCCTCATTACATGGATCAAACTGATAATTGATGTCTCTGTATTCTTTACTATGTTACTTCAAATCTTGTGTCTATCTGTGATTCCACACCGCTGCTTTGAAGTATGCCGCAATGCGTGCTGGGGCGGGCTTCTTCACGTAATCCCTCATCGTAACTCCTCATAAAATACAGATCAAACTTCAAACTGGTAAGTTCTCGTTTAATCTTACTATTTGAGCTTGATTAGCTTGATATTGATTTAACAGACCACCTTTTACTATTTTAAATACACTTCACCTCTTGGCCATCTTACCTCCAATGTTGATACCAAACAATTGAGTTAGTGCATAGGTCTCCTTTTTAGTTTAGTTTAGTTCAGAGATACCGCGCGGAAACAGGCCCTTCGGCCCACCGAGTCCGCGCCGACCAGCGATCCACGCACATTAACACTCTCTTACACACAATAGGGAGAATTTACACATACACCAAGCCAATTAACCTACATACCTGCACGTCTTTGGAGTGTGGGAGGAAACCGAAGATCTCAGAGAAACCCATGCGGTCACGGGTAGAACGTACAAACTCCGTACAGACAGCACCCATAGTCAGGATCGAACCTGGTTCTGTGGCGCTGTGAGCTCTGTAAGGCAGCAACTCCACTGCTGCGCCACTGTGGGCACCTCTGCTTTATTTAATAGCAAAAAATCACCAAAGGTAATCAATTAATTAATATTTCAGCCAATTCCCCATTGTGGCCCATCATAATATCCTGTCTTCCCGTCATGGCTTGATTGAGATTCTAGATTTATATTTTTATTGAAGTTTTTTATGCTATTATGGTTAATATTACAATTACTTGATTTTGTTCCTCGTCTAGATTTTGATCTTTCACGTTCCCTCTCATCATGAATTGTCCTGTCTACATACTTAATGCATGTCTCTGTCCTTGCCCTAAATTGTTCCCTTGTCTTTATTTATCCATGGAGTTGTCTGACTGTTCATTTGTTCGTTCTGAATAGATTATGTTGATTCTGTACTCTGAACACTTTAAATGTTTGAGATTGTTATTTTACATTGTTGTTTGCCAAAGCTTATGTTCTGAAATGTTGTTCGCCGCTTCTCAAAGTCAGACTTTCTCCAGTGTATTAACCAGGTTTTCATCATAGTTATGTCCTTCTCTATGATATTCTTGAAGCATATTATATTTCAGTCACTATTGCCTAAATATTCTCCAATCTATCAACATTAATATTGCCTTAATATTAATGCTCTCATCTGCTGTGGTTTATTCCCCATTATCATATAAATAAACATTTCCTTCAGGCTAATTGCATCTTCTATTTTCATCTGTCCAGATATATATACAGTATGTATATGTGAATATGTGTGCATATATACACACACTGAACTTTTTTTTCCTCATTTATTATATTGTTTACAGTGTGCTATGCTTACATATTCTGTTGTGCTGCCGCAAATAAGAATTTCATTGTTCTATCTGGGACATAGGACAATAAAACACTCTTGACTTTCTTGACTCTCTTGAGATAATATTGGTTTTGGTCATATTCCTCATGGGGTTTTTTTTGTTTATTACTTATTTCTCTAATTTGTTCGTATATTGTTTCTTCCACTTCTCTTTGGTCCATGGGTGCTACGCCTATTGATGGATTCATCTTGTCCTCTTATGTCCTCTATTATGCTCGTATTCCTTGTATAGCTTTGTCTTGTTGCCATTATGTTATCCATAATAAGCATTATCCCACCTTCCTTTTCTTCCTCTCCAACCTTTCTATAAAGTATATGTTATATTCTGCAGTGCTTAATTCTCAGGCATGCTTTATTAATCTCAATAATGTATCGGGTATCCCCAAATGTACAATTGCTTTCAATTGTCTGTTTTATCGGAGTGGCGGCGCGGCTCTGGCTGCAGCGGCTCACCGGCGGTCCCGTTGTCTTTGTGTTTTTTATGTTGTTTATTTTGTTTGGTTAGTTTAGTTTTTTGGTTTTAGCTTGTGCTTTGGGGGGGGGGGGGTTGAAACGGGGTTTGCAGTCTCTCCCTGCGGGGGAATACGACCTTTTTGTCGTATTCCCCTTCTCTGCCTCCGTCTGCGCTGAGGCCTAATGGAGCTGACGACCTCGAGGCTCCGGAGGCAGAGCACCATCAGGACTCGCTCTGAGCTCGCTCCCGTGAGGGTGGTCCGGCTCAGGGCTGGAAGAGGCTGGGACGCTCCCGTGAGGACGGCCAGCCCGAGGGTGGAACGAGGCTCCCGTCGGAGCGGCCGAGCTCGGGAAGATGCGGCACTGGCAGCCCGAGGGAGGTTCGGCGCCCAAGTCGGGGCGGCCCGGTCCGGGGGGAGAAGCGACGCCCAAGTCGGGGCGGCCCGGTCCGGGGGGAGAAGCGACGCCCAAGTCGGGGCGGCCCGGTCCGGGGGGAGAAGCGACGTCCAAGTCGGGGCGGCCCGGTCCGGGGGAGAAAGCGACGCCCAAGTCGGGGCGGCCCGGTCCGGGGGGAGAAGCGACGTCCAAGTCAGGGCGGCCCGGTGCGGGGGGAGAAGCGACGCCCATGTCGGGGCGGTCCGGTCCGCGGGAGAAGCGACGCCCAAGTCGGGGCGGCCCGGTCCGGGGGAGGTTCGGCGCCCAAGTCGGAGCGGCCCAGCCCGAGGCTGAAGACGGCACAGTACTCACGTGAGGGTGGCTGGGACGGTGTTCTGGCGGCGGTGGCCTGAGTCCGGGGTTCGGCCGCGGGCCAGCAGCTGTTTCTGCAGGACTGGTGGGCGGCAGCTTCAACCACCCCGGGCCGCGGTGTTTGAGCCGCGGGACTGTTCTTAACATCGCCCGGAGGGGGGGTGGGGGGTATCGCCCCAGCGCAGAGGGAGAAGAGGAGGGAAGAGACTGCGACCTAAGACTTTTGCCTCCATCACAGTGAGGAGATGCTGGGTGGACTCACTGTGGTGGATGTTAATGTGTGTTTATTGTTGTTTTATTGTATTGTATTATATGTATGACTGCTGCAATTTCGTTCAGACTAAGTCTGAATGACAATAAAAGGCTATCTATCTATCTTATTGCAGGCACTATGTGTATTATTGCACAGGCAAGACATGGATGCAATAGTTTAACGTACCCCAATTCTTCTTATCGAGTCCACATCACAAGACTAGAATTTGTTCAGCCAGAGCTGAACACACTTCTCGGCAGCTGCCTACAATGGCATCTCGTGCTTCTTGTGCTTCTTGTGTGTGGTGGTGGAAAGATTGGTGGAAACAGGGCCGTGACGTGAATGTTGCTGTATTGATGCATTTGCTATTTCATTCCTGTATTACACTTTGCTTTAGACATTACAAGAGTTTGCAAATCTCTCTCACAGATAATATGACACCCAAATAGTTAATATATGGGCTCATTGGAATTTGGTTAATACAAAATGGGCCCCAAAATTTGCCTTTGAAACTAGTCCTCGGTTTCATATTGAACACAGGTTAAAGAAATGGGAATCTCCTTTTGAATGGGTGATAGTTTAGTTTAGTTTAGAGATAAAGTGAGGAAACTGGCCTTTGATCCACCGAGTCCGTGCCGACCAGCAATTCCCGCACATTAACACAATCCTAAGCACACAATTTTACAATTATATCAAGCCAATTAACCTACAAACCTGTACGTTTTTGGAGTGTGGGAGGAAACTGAAGATCTCGGAGAAAACCCATGCAGGTCACGGGGAGAACATACAAACTCCCTACGGACTAGCACTCATAGTTAAGTTGAACCCGGGTGTCTGGCGCTGTAAGGCAGTCGTTCTACCACTGCGCCACCTTGCCGCCCATGGTGTAATTACAAGTTAATTGGCAATTATAACCATTTCTGAAATTGGCATATGTAATAGCTTGAAACAACATAATAATTGGTACTGAATTCACCAGGATATGTAATGTATCAAGTGTGATGATTACTGTGGCTAATGATATTGTACAGTTTATAATGGAGACACAAGAGACTGTACATGCTGGAATCTGGAGCAAAAAGCAAACTAATGGAGGAACTTTGCGGGTTAGGTACAATCTTTGGAGGCATTGGAATAGTCTATGCTTCAGGCCATGATCCTGCATCAGGACTGTGAGTATAGAGGGTGGACAGGCGGTATAAAATAGTGAAAGGTAAAGAGGAGACAGGTGCTGGCAAACAATAGATGGACACAAAATGCTGGAGTAACTCAACGGGACAGGCAGCATCTCTGGAGAGAAGGAATGAGTGGTGTTTCAGGTCGAGCCCCTTCTACGGAGCCTTCTCTCGAGAGATGCTGCTTGTCCCACTGAGTTACGACAGCATTTTGTGTCTATCTTTGGTTTAAACCAGCATCTGTAGTTCCTTTGTAAACATTAGGTGGAACCAGACGAGGAGAGAGATGGTGGGAAGGGTGGGGAGGGTTGGTGTCAGGAGACAGTAGCTGGTAGATGATAAGTGGACGCAAATAAGGAAAGAGAAAAGAGGGGCAGATGGAGCCAGCAGGCGGACCAGATGAGGAGAGATGAGGGTGGGGCTAGAGGTGTAGGCTGGAAGGGGACGTGGCCAAGAGAGGTGACTGATGTGGAATCTGTACGAACAGAATGCGAGGGATGGGCGGCAGACGGAACCAGATGGAGAGCTGACTCTCCAGGTGAACCAGAGGGTGTAGTGTGTGGGTGATTGGAACATGCAACTAGTTTGGGGGAGGGCAACAGACAATAGACAATAGACAATAGACAATAGTTGCAGGAGTAGGCCATTCGGCCCTTCGAGCCAACACCACCATTCAATGTGATCATGGCTGATCATCCACAATCAGTACCCCGTTCCTGCCTTCTCCCCATATCTCCTGACTCCGCTATCTTTAAGAGCCCGACCCTATCTAGCTCTCACTTGAAAGTATCCAGAGAACTGGCCTCCACCACTCTCTGAGACAGAGAATTCCACAGAATCACAACTGTTTGTGTGAAAAAGTGTTTCCTCATCTCCATTCAAAAAGGATTACCCCTTATTCATAAACTGTGGCCCCTGGTTCTGGACTGCCCCAACATCGGGAACATGTTTCCTGCCTCTAGCGTGTCCAAACCCTTAATAATCTTATATGTTTCAATAAGATACCCTCTCATCCTTCTAAATTCCAGAGTATACAAGCCCAGCCGCTCCATTCTCTCAACATATGACAGTCTCGCCATCCCGGAAATTAACCTTGTAAACCTACGCTGCACTCCCTCAATAGCAAGAATGTCCTTCCTCAAATTAGGGGACCAAAACTGCACACAATACTCCAGGTGTGGTCTCACTAGGGCCATGTACAACCACAGAAGGACCTCTTTGCTCTTATACTCAACTCCTCTTGTTATGAAGGACAACATGCCATTCGCTTTTGAGTGAGAGAGTGTTGTGTGGAGTGAACCAGAGGATAGAGAAGAGAACACAGAGGTTGATTACCAGAGGTTAGAAAGATCCATATTCATGCCATTGGGTTGTAGACAACTCAGGCATAGTATGAGGTTCTCTTCTTCTCTCTCCATGCCTCCCCTCATCAGTTTGATCTATCATCCACCAACCACTACCTCCTGACTCCACCCCACCTCTTCCCACATCTGACTCCATCTGTCCTCATCCCCTTCCTCTCCTGGTTCCACCAATGCCTGCCATCCCTGCTCCATTCTTCCTTTCCACCTCTTTACACTGTCCGTCTCCCCTCTCTACACTCAGTCCTGACACTGGGTCTCAACTGAAAAGTTATAAATCCCTTTGCCTCCACAGATGTCACCGGACCCACTAAATGCCTCCAGCAGTTTGTTTTTTGGCACTTATTTATAATACAGGGGAGAGACAGTGGTATTGTGTTTTATATCCTGATGTGTGCAATGAACAAAAGTCACAGAGTGCTGGAGTAACTCAACGGGTCAGGCAGCATCTCTGGAGAACATGGATAGGTTTCTCAGACTGTAATTAACATTTTGTTTCTTATTAACTTGGCATCATGTTCGGCACAAACATTGTGGGCAGAAGGGCCTGTTCCTGTGCTGTACTGGTCTCTGTTCTATTTAGTTTCAACTGAAAGGGTTTAATGTTGCCATTGGATAGGATAGGGCCAAAGTACATTTCCTGCTCAGATCTCTCCCCACAAAAACAAACTTGCCCTGATGGAATACATGACTTTACAAAGTCTTCTTCAAGATCAGAGATTGTGCAATGACTAAGAATATAAATTGTAATCTGGAAATGTTGGCAATGGGATTTCCATTGGTTTATGTTACATATGGATTTAAGTGTACACTTCCCAAGAGGAGGTAGACACAAAATGCTGGAATAACTCAGCAGGACATGCAGTATCTCTGGATAGAAGGATGCTGCTGGTCCCGCTGAGTTACTTCAGCATTTTGTGTCCGTCTTCAGTTTAAAACCAGCATCAGCAGTTCCTTCCTACACATTTTCTCTGCTCCCAAGAGGAGGTGATGGTGGAAACTATGTTATCCAGAATGCTATAATAAGGTGGTCCTATATTGCTTGTTCCTCCAGCAGGGGTAAGCATGGTGATGAGCCTGAGGTGTTATCAAGGAATGATTGTAAGCCTTCCCGAGCTGCATGATTGAAAAAAATGAACACAATGGTAGGCAGCAGTTTGAACTCGCACATATTAAAGGGCCTGACCCACGGCGATTTTTTCAGCGACTGAAGGCATCATTGACTGACATATAAGGTCACTGAAAAATATGCGGCATGATGACGTATGATGCACAGTGTTTTTTCAAGTGTCGACACCACTTTTTTATTGCCGCTGGATTTTGAAATGTTCAAAATCTTTTGGCGACACTGATATGACGCAGGCAAAATCATCGTGGGACAGGCCCTTGACATCTAATAGAAACATAGAAACATAGAAACTAGGTGCAGAAGTAGGCCATTCGGCCCTTCGAGCCTGCACCGTCATTCAATATGATCATTGCTGATCATCCAACTCAGTATCCTGTACCTACCTTCTCTCCATAGCCCCTGATCTCTTTAGCGACAAGGGCCACATCTAACTCCCTCTTAAATATAGCCAATGAACTGGCCTCAACTACCTTCTGTGGCAGAGAATTCCAGAGATTCACCACTCTCTGTGTGAAAAATGTTTTTCTCATCTCGGTCCTAAAAGATTTCCCCCTTATCCTTAAACTGTGACCCCTTGTTCTGGACTTCCCCAACATTGGGAACAATCTTCCTGCATCTAGCCTGTCTAACCCCTTTAGAATTTTGTAAGTTTCTATAAGATTCACCCTCAATCTTCTAAATTCTAGCGAGTACAAGCCGAGTCTATCCAGTCTTTCTTCATATGAAAGTCCTGACATCCCAGGAATCAGTCTGGTGAACCTTCTCTGTACTCCCTCTATGGCAAGAATGTCTTACCTTAGATTAGGAGACCAAAACTGTATGCATTACTCCAGGTGTGGTCTCACCAAGACCCTGTACAACTGCAGTAGAACCTCCCTGCTCCTATACTCAAATCCTATAGCTATGAATGCTAACATACCATTCGCTTTCAACTGCATGCTGCACCTGCATGCCTACTTTCAATGACTGGTGTACCATGACATTGAAAGTAGGCTGCAGTATATGACTACAGCCTATATCCCTCCTGATGCTAATTTCAAGCTTGCAATGAAAGAGCTGCATACTGCCATTAGCAAACAACAGACTCACAACCCCGAGGCAGCCTTCATTGTAGCGGGTGACTTCAATCACTCCATCCTGAAGACTGTACTCCCCAAATTCCACCAACATGTCTCCTTCCCCACTAGAGTAGACAAGACACTGGACAAAGTCTACACTAACATGGCTGAAGCTTACAAAGCCGTCCCCCTCCCCCACCTTGGTCAGTCTGATCACCTCTCATTGTTCCTGCTCCCTAAGTACTCCCCACTCATCAGACGGGTTAAACCCACTGTGAGGACAGTTAAAGTCTGGTCAGAGGAAGCGGACTCCACACTTCAGCAGTGTTTTGGAAACACTGACTGGAAGGCGTTTGCAGCCCAGGCCATCCTTGACTCCCACACGGACATTGATTCCTACACATCCTCTGTTCTGGACTTTATAAACTCCACCATCAATAGTGTCACCTCCCTCAAACGGGTGACCATATTCCCGATTCAGAAGCCATGGATGAACAGCGAGGTCAGGCTACTGCTGAAAGCACGGGACACCGCTTTCAGGTCAGGCGATGCTCGAGCCTACAGTTCATCCAGGGCTAACCTGAAGAGGGGCATCAAGAAGGCCAAGCACTGCCATAAGCTCAGGATTGAGGAGCACTTCAACAACAACTCTGACCCCCGACGCATGTGGCAAGGCATCCAGGCCATCACGGACTATAGACCCACCAACACCACCTCCAGCGACGCCTCCTTCCCTGAGGAGCTTAATCACTTCTATGGCCGCTTCGACAGGGACAATCTAGAGACAGCCATCAAGGCTGTGCTACCTGCCGATCACCAACCCCTCACACTCACCCCCTACAACGTGTACGTGGCACTGAGTAGGACTAATGCACATAAGGCTGCTGGCCCTGACGGCATCCCCGGGCGCGTCCTCAGGGCCTGTGCTGCGCAGCTGACAGACGTCTGGACTGACATCTTCAACCTGTCACTTGCCCAAGCAGTTGTCCCCACTTGCCTTAAAACCACCTCCATCGTGCCAGTGCCAAAACACTCCACTGCGACAAGCCTCAATGACTTCCGCCCAGTTGCACTTACCCCCATCATCACCAAGTGCTTCGAGAGGCTGGTCCTGGCACACCTCAAAGGCTGCCTTGGATCCCTATCAGTTTGCCTCCCGCAAGAACAGGAGTATGGAGGATGCCATCTCAACGGCACTTCACTCCGCCCTCTGCCACCTCGACAACAGAGACCCTTATGTAAGAATGTTGTTCATCGATTACAGCTCAGAATTCAACACCATTATACCATCTAAACTGATCACCAAACTCGGTAACCTGGGCATCGACCCCTCCCTCTGCAACTGGATACTGGACTTTCTAACCAACAGACCCCAGTCTGTTAGGTTAGACAAGCACACCTCTTCAACCCTCACCCTGAACACTGGCGTTCCACAGGGGCTGTGTGCTGAGCCCCCTCCTCTACTCCCTCTTCACCTACGACTGCACACCTGTACATGATACTAACACCATCATCAAGTATGCAGATGATACAACGGTGATTGGCCTCATCAGCAACGACGATGAGTCGGCCTATAGGGAGGAGGTCCAGCTCCTAGCAGCATGGTGCGCTGACAACAACCTGGCCCTTAACTCCAAGAAGACCAAGGAGCTCATTGTAGACTTCAGGAAGTCTAGGGGCGGCATGCACACCCCCATCCACATCAACGGGACGGAGGTGGAACGTGTTTCTAGCTTCAGGTCCCTGGGTGTTAACATCTCCGATGACCTCTCTTGGACCCACAATACCTCAACTCTGGTCAAGAAGGCTCACCAGCGTCTCTTCTTCCTGAGGAGACTGAAGAAGGTCCATCTGTCTCCTCAGATTGTGGTGAACTTCTACCGCTGCACCATTGAGAGCATCCTTACCAACTGCATCACAGTATGGAATGGCAACTGCTCTGTCTCCGACCGGAAGGCATTGCAGAGGGTGATGAAAATTGCCCAATGTTCACCGGTTCCTCGCTCCCGTCCATTGAGTCTGTCCAAAGCAAGCGTTGTCTGCGAAGGGCGCTCAGAATCGCCAAGGACTGCTCTCACCCCAACCATGGACTATTTAACCTCCTACCATCCGGGAGGCGTTACAGGTCTCTCCGTTGCCGTACCAGCAGGTCCAGGAACACCTTCTTCCCTGCGGCTGTCACACTACTCAACAATGTACCTCGGTGACTGCCAATCACCCTCCCCCCAGACACTCCTCCCACAGGAAAAACACTATGACTGTCTACATGTAAATAGATTTATTTATTGAAATCATATTCTATGTCGCTCTTCCAGGGAGATGCTAACTGCATTTTGTTGTCTCTGTACTGTACACTGACAATGGCAATTACAGTTGAATCTGAATCTGAATGACACCCAGGTCTCGTTGCATCTCCCCTTTCCCTAATCGGCCACCATTCAGATAATAGTCTACTTTCCTGTTTTTGCCACCAAAGTGGATAACGTCACATTTATCCACATTATACCGCATCTGTCGTACATTTGCCCACTCACCCACCCTATCCAAGTCACCTTGCAGCCTCCTAGCATCCTCCTCACAGCTAACACTGCCCCCCAGCTTCATGTCATCTGCAAACTTGGAGATGTTGCATTCAATTCCCTCATCCAAATCATTAATATATATTGTAAATAGACCCAGTCTAGACCCAGTCGCAAGTCAGGGATATCAGAGTGTAACCTTTGACCAAACAAGAGCTTAATTGCTCTGTATTATTTTTCCTGACTCACTGAGGATGAGGATGAGTCTACGACAACCTACAACAAGTCAACGTCAAGCTACGGCAAGCTACCGACAACCGGCGACCCATTAGGTCGTCCACCTATGACCACACCTACGACAACCTACGACCACACAGGTGACAAGCTACGAAAAGTTAGGACCCTGTCGGCGACAACTGGAGACAATTCAGTCGCTGATACCTGTGGCCGGTTGACGTAGGTAGACGCCAATGGAATTCCCCAAAGTCAGCTCCGGCGACAACCTACGTCACCTTGTGACAACCTACGACAGCACCTACGTCAGGAGAAGTCAAGCTACGCTGAATGGCGTCAACCCACTGTCGTCAAAAAGTTTTGAACATGTTGAAAATCCAGCGGCGACCAGAAAAACGCAACGACTATGGGCAACTGAGGAGACTACTCACGACCATACAGGCGACACCCCGGCGACCATGTGGTGACAGCTTAGTCACCTGTAGTCGCCTAAAAAATCATCTAAGTGGGACAGGCCCTTTACAATAGGCAGACACACAGTAGATTCTGTTTTCACATCAAAGTCTGGACCACCTCCAAATTCCTCGTGTGCATTCTGAAGCCCTTGCTACTCCCAGAACTAACCCGACCAAGGTAAAACAATAGTGGTGAATTTATCCATGATTACTTGACTATGATCCCATCTGAGTGTTTCCCACATCTATTAATATTGCACTGTAGTTTAGGCCTGAAGTTACATTGAACTAGATATAGTTGAACCACTAATATATCTTCCCATAAATAATCCCCTCAAGTGAATTGTTTCGTTTTCAAAAATATTATGTGGAAAGCATAAAACTAACCAGAAAAATACAAGCAGGCCATTGATATTATTTATTAATGTAATGTACATTTGGAATTGCTTGTGTGTGTGTGTGATTGAAACAGCCTTCCCATTGGAACTGATTCATTTCTTTAACTTTGTGTAACCTCTTAAATTGGATTAATAATAATAAAGCTGAGATTTGCATCAGCTGACAGATTGATTTCCTTTGCAGCCTTTGTGTGGTTTGCTGAGCCTTCCTTATTCACGGATGTATGTTTACCCGGAGAATATAAATGGCACTCTTTGCAATGATCATTGGCAAGCAGTGGTTCCGTAGGAGGGTTTCTTGGCATTGCAGCAAATCTGTTAACAAATACTGCCTTTGTGTCTCTGAAACATTTTGCAAGATGAGTGCTATTTTCGTGCTCTCCAGAACTGCTCTAAGCAAAGGAAATAGCTGTGGACAAAGTCTTAGCAATGTATTCTGTAAGACTATATTTTCCTTTGGGACAGAAACATTCATACTTACCTCGAACAGTATCAATAGTTCCGAGCCATCCTAGCATTCAATCCTTCATGTTAAAAGTAAATTTTGGTGCAATTTGGCTGCAGTTCCCAAGGCGTTCAAGGGTGCAAATGCTATCAAATATGTTGCCGCAAAATGTTCACAGTTCTCCAAGTAAGCACTACCCCCAAGGGGTTATTGCAGAAGTGTGGAACTCCCAAAGTTGCTGGGTTTCCGCCACTCAGGCTTTTTCAACTTCACTCTGAATGCTGGAGAGTGTTCCTGTTGACTAAAATGGCACAATGGGGTTGTGGAGAGTAGGCAGCAGAATGGGGTTTTTTTTTGTTTTGTTTTATTACAACAAAATTTATTCAATTATTAAAAATAATATTTACACTACAATAAAACAAGCCAGAACCCACCACCATAATACAATACAAACATGTGTCCATAATAAACTACTATACAACTATGATACAATCCTTATTGAGGATACATTCAACACCCTGTGGAGCCCAGCGGTCCCGAAACTCCCTCAGGGTGCCCGTAGACAGGGCGTATTCCCTTTCTATCCGCACCCGGGCACGGACGTAACCCCGGAAAAGGGGCAGGCAGCCGGCACGGGTAGAGCCCTCCACCGTCTGGCACCTTGACTCACGGATGGCCAGCTTGGCCAGGCCCAGGAGCAACCCAACCAGGACATCTTCTGCCCTACCCTCTCCCCTACGCACAGGGTGTCCAAAGATGAGGATGGTGGATGAAAAATGCAGCCAGAAGGCAAGGAGCAGCCCCTTTAGATATTCAAACAGTGGCTGCAGCCTCACGCACTCCATGTACACGTGGTACACAGACTCTTCCAGCCCGCAAACATGGCAGGCGGCTGGCGAGTCTGTGAACTGCGAGAGAAACAGGTTGCAGGGAACTCCTCAGTGCAATACTCTCCACCCCAGGTCCCCAAAGGAGAATGGGGTTAGGAGGGAGAGATAGATCAGGTGTGATTGAATGGTGGAGTAGACTTGATGGACCGAATGACCTAATTCTGCTCCTATCACTATGACCTTATTACAAGAAGATGAGAGTAATATCTGTAACGATTTAGAAATGACGCTTGCAACACTATAGGTTGATTACAATTTTATTCTGAAATTTCTCTGTGCTCTTCTTTACCAAAGAAGTAATACTCTGTGGACCTCAAATCTCTTCCCCCTGGGATGTGGGAGGAAACCGGAGCATCCAGAGAAAAAACAAGTGGCCACAGGGGGAGCGTACAAACTCTGTACAGACAACACCCATAGACAGAATCGAGCCCCAGTCGCTGGTGCTGTAAGGCACTATCTTCATTGCTACATCACTGTGCCACCCACATCTATTATTAAAAGTCTCATCTTGACCACTTCCTGTCTACGTTGTATATTGATTTTAGAAAAAACACAACCCTATATCGCTATGACTTTTTGGCCATCTTACACACAGTCCTCCTCCGCTCCAGCAACCCCAAGGATTTTTCTGATCGCTGAAAAATAAAAAAAATTATGAATGTTTTAAAAATCATGAGATCAGCTGATTGGTTCTCTTGCCTGTCAATCACCATGATGAAGGTGACGCCCCTTCCGAGTGGGGCAGCAGTATGAATCCCCGGATGCCGAATGTGAGTCAGTCACTCTGGAAGATCATGAGGGGGTCCATAACTGTGATTCTAAGCTGTGTCAACTGAACTGTGAGTCTACCGAACTGTGAGTCTACAATGTGCTTGCAATAAATGATTTGTTAGCCAGCAATGTGCTTGCAATAAATGATGATTTGTTAACCCTTAATGTGCTTGCAATAAATGATTTGTTACCCCACAATGTGGTTGCAATAAATGATGATTTGTTAACCCTTAATGTGCTTGCAATAAACGATTTGTTACCCGCTAATGTGCTTGCAATAAATGATGATAGCCCGCAATGAGTGCTTGAATGCAATAAATGATTTGGATTGCATAATGGCCCAATAAATGACTGTGCTACGACTTGATGTGGTTGCAATGGAATGATGATTTGTTAACCCTGCACTTAATTTGCTTGTTGAAATGCAATCGATTTGTTGTCCCTGCACTGTGCTTGCAAATAATGATTTGATATCCCAGAATGTCCTTGACTTGAATTGAAATGGAATGCGCACAGCATGAGTAGATTCAAGATGCATATCACTGTTGCTTGGCTTGAGTCTGAATGAGATGGAGAATGGAATGTGTGTGGCTGTGATTGTGTGATGGATTGCCCCTGCACTTACTGTGCTTGACTTGAAATGCAATCGATTCGATTGTTGGCCCTGCACTCTGCTTGATCCAAATGTCTCGCTCACTCCAGAAGTCCCGCTCACTCCGGAAGTCCCGCTCAGAGGAGAGGCCGCGCACAGCCGCGTGAGTAGATTCAAGATTCATATATATGTTGTGTGTGAGTCAGTCTGTGTGAGATGGAGGGTGACTGTGTGTGGCTGTGAGTGTGTGATGGATTGTGTGAGTGTGTGTGTGAGATGGAGGGTGTCTGTGTGTGTGGTTGTGAGTGTGTTTGTGATGGATTGTGTGTGAGATGGAGGGTATGTGTGTGATGGAGGGTGTGTGTGTGTGTGTGTGTGTGTGTGTGTGTGTGTGTGTGTGTGTGTGTGTGTGTGTGTGTGTGTGTGTGTGTGTGTGTGTGTGTGTGTGTGTGTGTGTGTGTGTGTGTGTGTGTGTGGGTGTGTGAGAGAGTGTGTGTGTGTGTGAGAGTGTGTGTGTGTGTGTGTGAGATGGAGGGTATGTGTGTGTGATGTGTGTGTGTGTGAGAGGTGGGTGTGTGTGTGTGAGAGCCCTCCAGCCATGAGTCACCTGCCAGCCCACCTGCCGTGAGTGAACTGCCAGCCCACCAGCCGTGAGTGAGTGAGTCAACTGCCAGCCCACCTTTGGCCTACCTGAAACCACTCATTTTGGTCCACAAAGCCCCTATTAACCCATAAACCTGCCCCTTTTGCCCAAAATGCCTGTATTAGCCCAGGAGGAGCATTTTGGCCCAACAGGCCCGTGCCAGGCCAGGAAAAGTCCACAAAAAGTGACTTTCACTGAGATTTCACTTTATTTTTTGTCCCTTCGACCCATCAGGCCTGTACTAGCACAGGAGGAGTCCCTTTGGCCCATCAGTAAGTAATCCCCCTGTAAGTCTTAAACCTCACCCCAGTATTTTTCTCCCTCCCTTCATTGGCTCCCTGTGAGATCCACTCCAGGTTAGACTTTCCTCCTTCATTGCTGTGATCTGTAGAAAAAGATGAAAAATGTCTAAAATTGATTCTCCACCCTCTTCCCCTTCTCTCTCTCACAGGGTCTCTCACCTGTTTTGGGCAGAATTTCTGGCAGTTTCTGAGCTGCAAAGCCCACCAGCCCTGAACTGCCAGCCCACCAGCCCTGAGTGACTGAGCTGCCAGCCCACCAGCCCTGCCAGCCCATCAGCCCTGACTGAGCTACCAGCCCACCAGCCCTGAGTGACTGAGCTGCCAGCCCACCAGGCCTGAGTGACTGAGCTGCCAGCCCAATAATCCACTTGGCACACAATGTCCATACTAGCCCTCTGGAAACCAGTCCCTTGGGCCAACAACACCCAAACTAGCACTCCAGAAAGGCCCCCCACTGGCCACCAATATTGGAATTGGTGGTGAGGTGGAATATTGCTTTGGGGGACCAGCCCTCCCATGTGAACATGGGACCCAATGGGTCCCACTTAGTCTAGTAGATATTGATATATATATATGTGTGTGTGTGTGTTTGTCAAAATAAGACTGTTTCCTTCAATACAATCCGATAAATTAATGTTGACCATAAATGGACTTCAGGTTAATCTCAGCCTTCCAGGGTATATGTTCATAAGTGATAGGAGCAGAATTAGGCCATTTGGTCCATCAAGTCTACCCTGCCATTTAATCATGCTGATCTATCTCCATCCTAACCTAATTCTCTTGTCTTCTCCTCATAACCCCTGATTAATCCAAGGGCAAATACTAATCAAGAATCTATCTATCTCTGCCTTAAAAATAGCCATTGACTTGGCCTCCACAGCATTCTGCGGCAATGAATTCCACAGATTCACCACACTCTGACTAATGTTAGTCTATCTGTCCAGATGTTTATTACACATAGTGAGGATTTTGTCTCCACCCAACTTTGAGGCAATGAATATAGTACTAGACTACCTCCAGTCACTGAATGAAATCATCTTTTTCTCAACTGCTTTCTATCAATTGTTTAACTCTACCTGTGATAGACTTCCCTCTCCAGCCCGGCTCGTCTGCCACTGAAACCTTCATTCAGTCCTGCCTATTCCAGCACATGCTCAGCTAGGTCGTTCTCATTCAATCTTCCATCAATTTTATATCACTTAACCCTCTGCTTTTTATGTCCTGACACAGCAAACCATAGCATTCATCACTCCAGTGCTCACTGACCTACATTGCTTCCATTTACTGTAGGCAATGTCATGATTGTAAACTTCCTCCCTTGTTGACGGCTTTCTCTTCTGCCATCTTATCCCCTGCCCATCTCTGTAATCTCCAGCCATACAGTCCTCACAGAAATGTGATACTTCTGCATATTTGCTCCATTATTTGCAGCACAGACTGCAACTAATATGATCTAATACTGTAGGCACCTTTTATAAACCTCGCTGTCGTTCTTTCATTTTTTTTTTTTTTTTTTTTACATTTTATTTTTATTAGCAGTACAGTAAATCACATTAATACATCGCATATATCTTATTACATTATGTTGTACCACTTCATTTTTTGAGCTTTAAAAAAGATAGAAATAAAAGAAGTAAGGAAAGTAAGCAAGAATCGTGAAGGTGCAGGAAAGTGTTGGGAAAAGAGAACCCCTTAGGGAAGGAATTAGAGAAGGAAGCAAAGAAAATAAATAAGACCCTAGAAAGAAAAGAAAAAAAAAAAAAGGAAGAAAGAAAAATCAATTGCTCTATTGTAACACAAAACTCCGCAAAAAAGGATATACCACCGTTCTTTCATTTCTTAAAGTGAGCAATCCTTTGTAGTTCTAACATCTTATCTGATTTGATGTTACATTTCATCACACTTATAGGGCTAAATAAAGTTGTTCTTTTAACCTGTCCTCGTGTTTGATTGCCTTTCATTAGGGTCTAGCGATTTAATGTGCTTATACCCCATACACGAATAATCTGGCAATTCGTAAGTATAAAGAACATCCTTGTGAGAAATGGCAAAACAAATTATTTTGGGTATGCGCTGCTAAATCTCTATTTTCCAAACTGCAATGAAATACATTTTTAATATCAGAATGGTCAGAAATCATTTGCATACCTTCTGAAATTAGTATTGTTACATCTGTAATGCTTTGCTTAGAAATACATTTTAACATGTTGGATACAGAAACCTGTAAATACTTTAGAACAAAGCTGCCATTCTACTTTGCTGTGACAATCCCTTTGCAGAAGAGTTGTTTATTCTCTTCCGCTCGGTCCGCAATAACCAAGCTGACCTCCCGGTGGCTCAGCACTTCAACTCCCCCTCCCACTCCGTCTCCGACCTCTCTGTCCTGGGTCTCCTCCATGGCCACAGCGAGCAGCACCGGAAATTGGAGGAACAGCACCTCATATTCCGTTTGGGGAGTCTGCATCCTGGGGGCATGAACATCGAATTCTCCCAATTTTGTTAGTCCTTGCTGTCTCCTCCCCTTCCTCAGTCCCCCTGCTGTCTCCTCCCATCCCCCAGCCTTCGTGCTCCTCCTCCTTTTTCCTTTCTTGTCCCCGCCCCCTATCAGTCTGAAGAAGGGTTTCGGCCCGAAACGTTGCCTATTTCCTTTGCTCCATAGATGCTGCTGCACCTGCTGAGTTTCTCCAGCTTTTTTGTGTACCTTAGCTTTAAATAGCACTTTGATTGCGACTGCAAATCTTGTGTTAAATGATGGCAATGTTGTGCACTGTGGTTTTCTGCTCACCTGGAGCTCGACTGCAATTCCCCTTCAAGCCTCAGTTACAGTAAATCTTGCACAAATAATCCAGGATTGAATTTGAATGGGTAAACAACGGTAGATCAAAGGAAACTGCATCGGAAAACAGCTCTCCTGTGACACACTTGGAGACACATTAGCCGATATGAGGAAAGTAATTGCAGCAAAAGGAGAGACTGCTGGTTTTATGTTGCTCATCAGTCAGCAGCTTTTTACAAGCAGCATTATGAGGCATAAATCCAACATTCCTATGTCATTCATCCTTGTCATAGCTGTAACTTCCTGCTTAGCAACTGCTTATGAAATAACTTCCTTACCTTTGCCTGATTGTATAAGCAAATGTGGCCCTTGACTTTCAATAGTTAACCGGGATCAATATAAAGAAAAAGCATCCACCAGCATTCAGTGAACAGAGTTTGGGCATAGGTACTAGCGGGTTTTTGATGGAGCAATAGATATACGAGCAACCAACAAAGTTCCTTATTTAGATACAAAAAGCTGGAGTAACTCAGCGGGTCAGACAGCATCTTTGGAGAAAAGGAATAGGTGACGTTTTGGCTCTAGACCCTTCTTCAGACTGAGAGTCAGCGGAAAGGGAAGCGAGAGATATAGATGGTGATGTAGAGAGATATAGAACAAATGAATGAAAAAGATACAGAAAAGTAACGATGATAAAGGAAAATAGGCCAATGTTAACTGTGTGCTAGGTGAGAACGAGTACAGAAAACACCTTCGCTCAGTCTGCCTGGACCTACCTGATCTCCTGGTTGCTAAATCCTTTTGTTCCCCTGCCCATCCCCACACTGACCTTTCTGTCCTGGGCCTCCTCCATTATCAGAGTGAGGCCAAACGCAAATTGGCGGAACAGCGTCTTATATTTCGCATGGGTAGCTTACAGCCCAGTAGTGTGAATATTGATTTCTCTAACTTCAAGTTAGTCTTGCATCCCCTCTCTCTCCATCCCTCCCCTACCCATGCCGTACCAGCTTCAAAGTTGTCTTGTTGAGTTTCATTGTCTACTCATTTTCACCTAACATGCAGCTAACAATAGCTTGTCTCCTTTATCATGTTACTTTTTTTGCATATCTTTCATTCATTTATTCTATATCTCACTACATCAACACCTATATCCCTCGTTTCTCTTTCCCCTGACTCTCAGTCTGAAGAAGGGTCTCGACTCGAAACGTCACCTATTCCTTTTCTCTCGAGATGCTGTCTGAGCCGCTGAGGTATTCCAGCTTTTTGTGTCTATCTTCGGTTGAAACCAGCATCTGCAGTTCCTTACTACATAAAGTTCTTTATTTCGTGGCAGGAATTTGCATTATACCATTACCTGAATATTTATGGCAAAAAATTAAAGACGAAGAGGAAATTGTTGATGGCTCATCTTTAAATAAAGTTCCCAAATGGATGAGAAGAAATGAAAGAATGTTAAACTAACAATTTTGGCTTCCTCTGCTAGACAGATGTATTCCAAGCACCTCCAATACGGTGGAGAAGAATCACACACTTCTTCCAAGTCGTAGAGTGTGCCATAGGGCCTGTGTGACACGCACATTGGGCATCATGTGCGTGTCACACAGGTGGCGTACAAGGATTTTGAGCATCCCAAAATCCTGGGGCGCCGCACGCTACTGCGAGTCACTGCATACGCCACCATGCCTCAATGCGTGCCATGCTCGTGTCATGGCACGCCAACCAATTTTTAGGATGTCACATAAATGACGCGCAAATAACGCCCAAGTGGGACAGGCCCTTATGGCATTTGGCCAAGTGGATATACTCCATGCAAGAGCATCTGTGGGGAATATTTTGAGCACTGAATAATTTTCTTAGGATTATGATCCATTTTGCAAGACCCTTTTCTGATGTTTGGATGGTTGAGGATATGCTGAAGCTCCCCAGCTTAACATGGAATTAGCCAACAGGCAGTCGCAGTATTTAGGTAAAAGAGGTGACAGGTAATTTCCCATGTCAGTACTATTCTTGTACTGATAAACTAATTAACTAATACACATTTTTATTATTGGTTGAAGAGATCAATGGTGTTTATTTGTCAGATACAAAAAGCTGGAGTAACTCAGTGGGACGGGCAGCATCTCTCGAAAGAAGGAATGGGTGATATTTTGTGTCGGGACCCTCGTTCAGACTAGAGTCAGGGGAAGGGGAAGCGAGAGATATAGATGGTGATGTAGAGAGATATAGAACAAATGAATGAAAGATATGCAAATAAGTATCAATGATAAAGGAAACAGGCCATTGTTAGCTGTTTGCTAGGTGAGAACGAGAAGCTGGTAAGGCTTACGTGTTTATTTGGCATGTGCACTGGTTATGAACTGGAACAAAGATGAAAGTCTTACCTGCTGCAGCTTCATGGGTTTATTAGATGCAGCAACAAGATCAAGAGGGCGGACTCGGTGGGCCGAAGGGCCTGTTTCCACGCTTTATCTCTAAACTAAACTAACAAATAAATATACAATTAATTATCAGTTATTCTAAGTAAACCAGACAATGCTAATGTAATAATCAAAGTATGCAGAGCAAACTTGCAAAATCCACAGTCGTTGGGTGCTGAGGTATGGTCGTGATTCAGGTTATAGACAGTGGTTCAAGAAATTGATGGTTGATGGGAAGAAGCTGATCTTGACCCTTGAGATCATGATTTCTGGCTCGTCTATCTTCTTCCTGATGGTGGAAGTGGGATGAGAACATGACCAAGGTGGTGTGGGTCTTTGATGATATTAACGTCCTTCTTGAGGCAAGGCTTCCTGTAGATCCCTTCGACGGTGGTTCGGATATGGACCGGGCAATGTCTAGCCACTTTCTGCAATTTCCTTCAGTCTTGAGCATTGAAATAAGCAAACCAGCTTGCAATGCAACCCGAGCCACCGTCTTCGCCAAGAATCAGGAGGGTCCTGCAAGCAGCGGCGAGAGTCAAGGAACACCGTCAAGAGCGAGGTGAACCATCGGGAGCGTAAGGAGACCATTGAGAGTGAAGGGACTGTGGGGTGAGCTGGACTGCCAAGAGCGTAGGAGGACCCACGTGTAGCGGCAGGCAGGAGATGGGAATGTTCGGTAAACTTTTGCAACATTGTCAACGCCAGAAATGTAGCGAATCTTGTGTATCACCTCGGTGAGGTCTGCTGCTAATTTTACAGGGTTGTATGCAAAGCAAAGCATTTTACCTACATGTACAATAAAGTATCGTTGAATCATTGAAGTGGTGTAGGAAATCTTGAGTTTTGTATTATTATAAGTCACACGGGAAAACAATGGATCATTCAAAGGTTTGAATGATCAGGGAGAGATCCAGGCTGGCTATCTTGTCACTTAACTCATGGTCAGAAACGTAATCAATAATCATCAATATCTGGGGTGTCTTCCTATTTCCAGAGGGTCATCCCTCAACATAGAAGGTTGGTTTGGTTATCTGGTTTGGAACAAAGTTGTTTGAATATCCAGAATTACCAAGCTCACAGAATTGGGTCTTTGCACATCCCTCTGACATTGGATCATTGACTTCCTCATCCACATACCACAGTCTGTTCGAATTGGCAGAAATACCTCTTCCTCATTTACAATCAGTACAGGAGCACTCCAAGGCTGCGTGTGCAGCCCCCTACTCTACTCACTATACTCATGACTGTGTAGCTGGACAAAGTGCAAACTCCATCTTCAAGTTCGCCGACGACACCACTGTTGTTGGACGAATTACAGATGGGGATGAGTCAGAGTATAGAAGTGATATCGACCGATTGACCAAATGGTGCCAGCACAACAACCTGGCTCTCAACATCAGTACAACCAATGAACAGATTGTGAACTTTGGTAGGGGAAGGATGAGGACCCACAATCCGGTTTATATCAACAGGACGATGGTGGAGAGGGTCAAAAACTTCAAATTGCTGGGCGTGCATATTTCCGAAGATCTTTCCTGGTCCCAGCACACTGATGCAATTATAAATAAAGCACATCAAAGCCTCTAATTCCTGAGAAGATTATGGAGATTCGGTATGTCAACGAGGATTCTCTTGAACTTCTACAGGTGCATGGTAGAGAGCATACTGACTGGTTGCATCGTGGCCTGGTTCGGCAACTTGAACGCCCAGGAGTGGAAAAGACCACAAAAAGTTGTGATCACTGCCCACACCATCACAGGCTTTGACCTCCCCACCATCGAAGGGATCTATCGCAATCGCTGCCTCAAAAAGGCAGCCAGCATCATCAACGACCCACAGAATCCTGGCCTCACACGCATTTCACCACTGCCATCGGGAAGAAGGTACAGGAGCCTGAAAACTGTAACGTCCAGGTTCAGGAATAGCTCCTTCCCTACAACTATCAGGCTACTACAACCTCAAATAAGCTCTGAACTACAGTGGACATATTATTATTGTTAATATTATTATTATTAATATTATTATTATTAATATTATTATTATTGTTATTATTATTATCACGCTACTATTGTTTGTTTTTTGTGTGTACGTATGTGTATATGTTTATATATATATATATATATATTATTCATATATTTATATATGTGTGTGTGCATTTGTGAGTATGTGAATATATATTCACTGAACTTTTTTTCTCTCTCTCATTTATTATATTGTTTACCGTGTACCATGTTTATATATTCTGTTGTGCTGCTGCAAGTAAGAATTTCATTGTACTATCTGGGACATACGACAATAAAGCATTCTTGACTCTTAGGTTCTTGACAATTGAGATATGTTCCCACAGTAAATAAGTAGTTTTACAGAACTTCTTGTCTAACTCAAAAATATTGAAGTAAACTATGAAATTGTAACTATTGAAACAGAATTTAACCACCTCCTATCATCCTTAAGAGCTAAATATAGTTCTGAGAGTTTCTTCTGAGAGATCCCGCCATCCAGTCTCCTCTGCATAACTGCTTATTATGCTAAATAAAGACCTTTTGCACCATAGATCTGATCTCCGTGAGGCTCATTCAGAATTACAACAGTCTTGGCTGTGCAGAATGTGAAAATGGGTCTTATCATTCAGGAAATGTAACGCATTCCGATAACAGCAACTGCCAAAACTGATCTCACATTGTTATACTGTTGAAAAGGAGGCATGTCACATGATTCTCGGTCCAAAATGGAAAACAAATTGTCGTACACTCTCTCGAGTCAAAATGCAGCAATGAAACCCCTGACGGCAGTTCCAGTGCACTGTCACGTCTGCTTTACCATTGTAATATCTGCTTAGGAATTCTGCATCCTGTAAGACTTGGGATAGTGGGTTAAGGAAAATTGTACTGAGATCCTCGTGAGATTAAGTGAGCCGAAGAAGGTGGAGGTGATAAGGAAGGCGAGGGAATTGCTAACTGGAAAGCCAGTCCGTTTATCAGGTTGACTGTGAGGCTGAATTTAAAGGTCTAGCATTTCACTGGCTATCAGTTTCGATAGACTGGTAACAATGCAACTGGTTGAATTGTGAGCCAATAAGTTTTACCAATACTTTGGCATTGCAGAACTTAGTAAGAAGATGGTTTTCTCTCATGGAAATGATAGTGGAATATTGCTGGATTTGTTGATGTCGCAAAATGTGGTCTCCTCTGAAGCCTCTGATGGTATTTCTTGGAGATGCTACACTAGGACTCTCGAATCTGTGGCTTCAAGTATTTCCTTTGCTTGTTCAGGTTGTTTACAGGATTATAACAGTTATATTGTCACTCAAAAGCATAGGATTGCTCTGTCTCGGGCCTGGAGGAGGATAGCTGTGTGATGTCACATTGGAAATTTGAAAACGTTGCAATGATTAGTAAGTTTGGCAGCATCAGTGGAGAGAGACACAAAATGCTGGAATAACTCAGTGTGACAGACAGCTTCTTCTGATGAAGGGTTTCGACCCGAGATATCACCCATTCCGTCTCTCCAGAGATGCTGCCTGCCCTATTCAGTTACTCCAGCATTCAGTGTAGGGCAGCAAACACAGTTCCTTCCTGCACGTATGTGGAGAGGTTTGGATCACACAGCCGTATCAGCTGTTCAGATGCTGTAATGTTCTTGTGGGACCCTTCAGACTCATGTTCTTGGAGGCTGTAGGGACAATGAACTCATGGGCGGGCAGCAGCGACAGAGAAAAGCATCTAAAATGGACATTAACAACTCAATAACGGAGTTCTTCCTGGATGCCCGTAAACCTGTGATGTTGCTTCCAATCCTTGTATGATTTAAAAAAAATAAAAACAGGTATTTACAGAAACCTGATCATGAGCATTGAGTTCCATTGCTGTCAAAACAATTAGTTTTGGGAGCAACTCATCAGCTCAGACAG
Organism: Leucoraja erinaceus; assembly: GCF_028641065.1. Lineage (NCBI taxonomy): Eukaryota > Metazoa > Chordata > Chondrichthyes > Rajiformes > Rajidae > Leucoraja > Leucoraja erinaceus. The sequence goes on along the minus strand of NC_073391.1, from coordinate 8,668,097 downwards.
CATATCTGGAGAAAAGGGATAGGTGACATTTTGGGTCTAGACCTTTCTTCAGAGGGCCTGAAGAAGGGTCTTGACCCGAAACGTCACCTGTTCCATTTCTCCAGAGACTCTGTATGACTCCAGCTTTTTGGGTCGATCTTCGATTTAAACCGGCATCTGCAGTTCCTTCCTACAAATTAATTTTGGGGGTAGGTCCCAAAATGGGAGCAATGTCTCTTACTACTGTGTTGAAAAATGCCTTGAGGATGTTCATGTAAACTTAGGGTAAAATTGTGGTCGACTGGTTATCAAAACCTAATGGAGCTTCTGGATGCCTAATAGCTGCTCAAAAGATTGGCTCATTAAAGTCCATTTTCACCCACGCATTGCTACATGGCCCCCAATCTCCACACAAGAGATTTGATTAATAACGGCTTTTACATGTTTGCATTGATGATTGTCAAATGAAAGAATCGGTAGAGATATCGGACTTTGGTTAATGTAACTCAGCACATTTAATTCAGAGTGTGTAGGAAGGAACTGCTGATGCTGGTTTACAGTGAAGATAGACACAAAATGATGGAGTAATTCAGCGGGACAGGCAGCATCTCTGGAGAGAAGGAATGGGTGATGTTTCAGGTTGAGACCTTCTTCACACTAGGTCAGGGGAGAAAGAGACATAGAGATGTGGTCCTTCTGTAGGTGTCAGCTGCTCTACATTGGTGAGACCAAGCGTAGGCTTGACGATCGCTTCGCCCAACACCTCCACACAGTTCGCATTAACCAACCTGATCTCCTGGTGGCTCAGCACTTCAACTACCCCTCCCATTCCGAATCCAACCTTTCTGTCCTGGGCCAGAGTGAGGCCCACCGTAAATTGGAGGAGCATCACCTCATATTTCGCTTGGGTAGTTTACACCCCAGCGGTATGAACATTGACCTCCAATTTTAGGTAGTCCTTGCTTTCTCCCTCCTTCCCCTCCACTTCCCAGCTCTCCCACAGCCCACTGTCTCCGCCTCTTCCTCCCCCCCCCCCCCCCCCACATCAGTCTGAAGATGGGTCTTAACCTGAAACGTCACCTATTCCTTCGTTCCATAGATGCTGCCTCACTCGCTGATTTTCTCCAGCAATTTTGTCTACCTTAGAGATGTGGCCTGTCATTTTCACACCTTTCCCTTCCATAGAAAACACAGACATAGAACATAGAAAATAGATGCAGGAGTAGGTCATTTGGCCCTTCGAGCTTGCACCGCCATTCAATATGATCATGGCTGATCATCCAACTCAGTATCCTGTACCTGCCTTCTCTCCATACCCCCTGAACCCTTTAGCCACAAGGGCAACATCTAACTCCCTCTTAAATGTAGCCAATGAACTGGCCTCAACTACCTTCTGTAGCAGAGAATTCCACAGATTCACCACTCTCTGTGTAAAAAATGTTTTTCTCATCTCGGTCCTAAAAGATTTCCCCCTTATCCTTAAACTGTGACCCCTTGTTCTGGACTTCCCCAACATCGGGAACAATCTTCCTGCATCTAGCGTGTCCAACCGCTTAAGAATTTTGTAAGTTTCTATAGGATCCCCCCTCAATCTTCTAAATTCTAGCGAGTACAAGCCGAGTCTATCCAATTTCTTCATATGAAAGTCCTGACATCCCAGGAATACGTCTGATGAACCTTCTCTGTACTCCCTCTATGGGAAGAATGTCTTTCCTCAGATTAGGAGACCAAAACTGTACGCCATGTCTCTATGTCTCCCACTCCCCAGACTCTCAGTCTGAAGAAGACGATCCAAAATGTCACCCATTCTTTCCATCCAGAGATGTTGCCTGTGAATTACTCCAGCATTTTGTGTCTATCTACATTAAATTCAGATGCAGTTGACTTCATAGAAACATAGAAATTTAGAAATTTGGTGCAGGAGTAGGCCATTTGGCCCTTTCGAGCCTGCACTGCCATTCAATATGATCATGCCTGATCATCCAACTCAGTATCCCGTACCTGCCTTCTCTCCATGTGATCTCTTTAGCCACAAGGGCCACATCTAACTCCCTCTTAATTATATCCAATGAACTGGCTTCAACTACCTTCTGTGGCAGAGAATGTGGTATCACTGAACAGTTCTAACCATGGAGCACCATGCTGTTGTTTCTGTGTATCCCCAGTCTGAGTGTGAATCCGTTCTCGTCCACATGGCATTGATTAGGGATTTAGTACACACACCGGCTGGTAAATTTGACGGTTTGGACCAGGGTGACTGCAAGGAATAAGGGTGTGCAACCTGAGATAATTAAATGCAGGTCTGTTGCAGGGTCAATCTTAACTTTTTCATTGCCTTGTGAGGGAAGAGAAATTGTCCTACAGATTTAATTTCTGAGAACCTAAGATGGGTTTATTTGAAGGAATTGAAGTAGGTAGATTCCCATTTGCGAATCGTCCACTGTTTGCTCTTTGAAGCTTTTCCTTTTCTTCTTTCGATTTCCCAAATGCAATTCCTTGCAGGAACCTTATGATAAAACGATTCCAGTATCAAATGCCATTCAGAATCTATCCTAATAACTAGAGCACTTTATTTATAAACATGTACTAATTCACAGGAAGTGGACTTTGCTGGCAAGCCATTAATTGTGATCTTATCAGGCAGAGCATTCAAATATTTAAACTGTAAAAGAGAACCAACTTCAGAACCTGCATTGCCTATGTTTCGTTTAGTTTGGAGATACAGCACCCTTTGGCCCACCAACTCCGCACCGACCAGCGATCACCTCTCCTACACACACACACGGGACAATTTACATTTATACCAAACCAATTAACCTACAAACCTGTACGTCTTTGGAGTGTGGGAGGAAACCGTTGGAGATCTTGGAGAAAACCCACGCAGGTCATGGGGAGAACGTACAAACTCCGTACAGACAGCACCCGTAGTCAGGATCCAAGGATCGGGGCTCTGGCGCTGTAAGGCAGCAACTCTACCACTGCACCACCATGCCACCCTACTGGTGGTTAGTGTGCAGTAGTAGGGCCTAGTTAGGTAGGCTGTAAGGACAATGAATGGCCAGTATTAAGATGACATAATTTCTAATTCAAACAGATTCCCCTATCATCCCAGCCCATTGCTGTTGAAAGCATCTCCTGGAAAATCAACACTGTCAGCTGACATAAGGGAAGTAGTAGTGAGGGTGAATGTGCAATAGAAACAGGCACTTTTATTTTGCTCCAAACTGCTTCTCTTATTCCCTATGTGTAGGAAGGAACTGCAGATGCTGCTTTACACAAAAATAGACACAAAATGCTGGAGTAACTGGGTATGGCAGCATCTCTGGAGAAAATAAATAGGTGATATTTCAGGTTAAAGGGTCATGATCACCATTGTCTCTACTTGCTAAGAAGGCTTGTGAAGTTTGGCATGTCCCCAACACTCACCAACCTCTACAAATGTGCCTTCGAAACCATTTTATCGGGGTGCATCACTGCTTGGCAATAAACTAAACTAAACTCAACTAAACTAAATTAGACCTGAAATGTCACCTATTCCTTTTCTGCAGAAATGCTGCCTGACTATAATATTCCATGGGCACAAAAAGCTGGAGTAGCTCAGCGGGCCAGACATGCTGCAACTCTGGAGAAAAGGAATAGGTGACGTTTCGGGCCGAGACCCTCCTTCAGACTGAGAGTCAGGGAAAGGGAAACGAGGGGTATAGATGATGATAGAGAGGGATATAGAACAAATGAATGAAAGATATGCTAAAAAGTAATGGTGTGTAAAGGAAACAGGCCATTCTAGCTGTGGGCTAGTTGAAACCAAGTGGATGAGTTTAAATAAGTAGTAAATAATAAATACTTGGAAAATAGCACATCATGCATAATGTTTGGGAACTGAACACAGCATTTTTTTTGAAAGGCTATATTATACAGCCAGTGATTAATTCCAATTTAACATTGTACTCTGAGGCGATGGATTCATGCTGTTCCAACACCAGATGGCACCATAGGGACAGGTATTTTCTTGCAACATGAACCAAAGACTGCAGATCCTTAGGAAAGCCCGCAAGAATATCAGACGTTTTGCATAACTCAGAGAAAAATTATTTGGCTTTCTTTGCACCTCTTGCGCTGCTTGCTGCAATATATTTATGCTGCTTCTGACATATCCATTGTAGGACATTGAGAGGAAGAATCTGTTATTGTCCCTTTTACCCTCTCTGGTCATCTTACATTAGAGGCCATCAGCTTTGCGGAGTACAGTCATCACATTATTCATATTATTTTAACGTTGCATACGGCATCACAGCATTATCTGTGTAATTACATTATTATGCAAATTATTGCAACATTATACACATTATACACGAATTATCATAACATTATGTATGTCATCGCACATGATAGCATCAGAACATTAAAATGCTTGGGTGTTAATATTTTGGATGACCTGACCTGCCCCCTATTTCTTAGATCTTAGATGTTTAAAGAGATTCAGAATATCATTACGCTTAGTTTAATTTAGAGATACAGCGTTGAATGAGGCCCTTCGGCCCATCGAGTCCGTGCTGGACAGTAATCACCCATATGCTAATTACCCCAAGCTCTAGGGGCAATTTACAGAAGGCAATAAACCTCCAAACCTGTACGTCTTTGAAACGTGGGGGGAAACTGGAGCACCCGGAGAAAACCCACATAGTCACAGAGGAATGTACAAACTCCATATAGACAGCACCCGTAATCAGGCTTGAGCTCAGGTCTCTGACGCTGTGAGGCAGTGCGTCACTGTGCACCACTTGGCCTGTACCTCACCATCCAGGCCAAGCCCTCTTCTCACTGCCACTGTCAGGCAGGAGGTGCAGACCACATAGCTGCAAGTTCAGGAAGACTAGTTTCCACAACTATAACCTTCTTAAACTTATCTACAAAACCCCTAATCCTTCCTCAGCAACAGGAACACCACAGACCACCTCTTGCACCTTCATGGACTTGTTTTCCAATTGTGTATTTTTGCACTAAAGTTTTGTTTTTTTCAAATCTCTTTCTGTTCACTATCTTCCAGAGTGTATGTGTAATTTCTGTATAATTCATGTCATTACCACTTCATGTACGTCATCCCAAGATCACTTACCTCATCATCATATGTACCTCATCATCAGATAATGGGATTGCGGCATAAGGCGTTGTTATGTAAACTGAGATTGCGTTGTGAAAGGTGAAATGCCTTCCCCCTACCTCCATTAAGTGAACAATAGACAATCGACAATAGGTGCAGGAGTAGGCCATTCGGCCCTTCATGCCAGCACCGCCATTCAATGTGATCATGGCTGATCATCCACAATCAGTATCGCGTTCCTGCCTTCTCCCCATATCCCTTGACTCCGCTATCTTTAAGAGCTCTATCTAGCTCTCTCTTGAAAGTATCCAGAGAACCGGCCACCACCGCCCTCTGAGGAAGAGAATTCCACAGACTCGCAACTCTCTTGTGTGAAAAAGTGTTTCCTCGTCTCCGTTCTAAATGGCTTACCCCTTATTCTTAAACTGGGGCCCTTGGTTCTGGACTCCCCCAACATCAGGAACATGTTTCCTGCCTCTAACGTATCCAAACCCTTAATAATCTTATATGTTTCAATAAGATTCCCTCTCATCCTTCTAAATTCCAGAGTATACAAGCCCAGCCGCTCCATTCTCTCATAATATGACAATCTGATTAAATAAAACCCTTCAATGTGGCGATTTAAAAAAAAAAGAATGATTATGTGGGCGGCAGGGTGGTGCAGCGGTAGGGTTGCTGCCCTACAGCCCTTGCAGTGCCAGAGACCCAGGTTCGATCCCGACTATGGGTGCTGTCTGTACGGAGTTTGTACATTCTCCCCGTGACCTGCGTGGGTTTTCTCCAAGATCTTCGGTTTTATCCCACACTCCAAAGACATACAGATTTGTAGGTAAATTGGCTTGGTATAAATGTAGATTGTCCCTGTGTGTGTAGGATAGTGTTAATGTACGGGGATCGCTGGTCGGCGCGGACTCGGTGGGCCAAATGGGCTGTTTCCACACTGTATCTCTAACTTAAACTAAACTAAATCACAGTATGCACATCATGGAACATGGTGCACGTTACAACAATTGCCTTGTTGCGAACAAGGTCCCACATGCACCAAAGGAAGTGACAATCAACAAATTGGTTTTGCTTGATTGATGACTGCCTGTCAGAACATGAAATATTTCTGCACTTGCTTCTTGGTATCAGCCTGGTCAGGTCGATAGGATATGGAATGAATAATTCACTCAACAAAAGCATTTTCACGAATACAGGATTCCCTCTGCACTGCAATGGAGCGTTGGCTTAGATTATGGAGCTCAGAACTGACCACGAATATGAGGAACTCCTCACCAAGGATGGATAAGGACATGTTGGAAGTTGCGGTATTGAAGGTGGCACCACCACTAGGGAGTTGAGAGAGCTGGAGAAACTAGGACACAATACTGGAGTCCTTGCAAGAGAGAACATGTAAATATATTTAATAATGTTTTTGTGGGAGTCTGTGAGGTTGAAACTGTATTCTATTAACCAGGAATCAAAGTCAGAAGTCGGATCTGACTGAGAGACATGGTTGCGAATGTAAGTCAACTTCTAGATCATCTATCTGCCTGACAGATTTCTGAGGTCTTGGTTGGAAAATTAATGATTGGACCATCACAATCATTTGAGACACTTGAGACCATCATGCAGATGCAAGGGAGAAGGTGGGACCCACAGCAGTGTCATACACATACACATATGCAAGCATTCTCGTTGTGCTTATGTGCAATGACAATAAAATATATTATTATTATTATTATTATTCAGCTTGCACAAGGAGTTTGCCATTCACCATTCAGTGAGATTATTGGCATGACTGTACTTTTAATTTGAAGATGCCATTTCCAAAGATCCCTCATCGCTGTCTCCTCTCTCTCTCCATCCCCTTCCCAATTATCCCACCAGTCTCAAAGGCCTGTCCAACTTTCACAACCTAATTCACAACCTCTGCTGAGTTTGCCCTTGGCTCATACTCGCAGCATGGTTGTCACGAGGTCGTAGACGGTCATAGGGGGTCATAGGTAGGTTGTACCAGGCCATGATGCTAGTCGTAGGTACTCGTGGCATCAAGTAGGTCGGGGCATTTTTCTAGCATGATGAAAAATGTCCACGAGTAAAAAAGGTCGTGAATTAGGTCGTGAAAATGGGACAGGCCCTTTACTGTCTCCGACTACATTCTATCTTTGTCCCACCCTCTCCCCTGACATCAGTCTGAAGAAGTGTTTAAGAAGGAACTGCAGATGCTGAAAAAATCAAAGGTAGATAAAAATGCTGGAGAAACTCAGTGGGTGAGGCAGCATCTATGGAGGGAAGGAATAGGTGACATTTCGGGTCGAGACCCATCTTCAGTTTGAAGAAGGGTGTCGACCCGAAACATCACCTATTCCTTTGCTGCATAGATGCTGCCTCTCCCGATGAGTTTCTCCAGCATTTTTATCTACCATCACTCTGAAGAAGGGTCTCGACCCAAAATGTCACCCAGAGATGCTGCCTCATCCACTGAGTTACTCCAGCATTTTGCATCTATCTTCGATTTAAACCAGCATCTGCAGTTCTTTCTTACTCTGAGATGAGTAAATGGGCAATTCCTTACTCTTTAACAGTGAGTCCCTAGTCCTACATTCTTCTAAAAGAAGAAGCATCCTTTCCACATCTATCCTGTCAATGCATCTCAGGGTGTTACAGTATATATTTCAATCCAGTTCGCCATCAGTATTCTAGGCTCCAGCCTACCCTGTCCATTCTTCCCTTATAAGACAATCCGGTCATTCCAGTTACAAGGCTCGGAAATCTTCTCCAAACTACTTCCAATACAATTGCATCCATCCTTACCTAAGGAGATCAATGCAATCTGTAGAAGTTTGGAAGGGAATTATTTATAATGATACTTTCTGCCACTAGTAGATGCACACTTTGTAAGTTGCCACTTTCCTGGCCGTTATGGATTGGAATTACATATTTTTCTTTCTGTTTCTATACTGCCCCTTCTAATTATCACAAGACCGTTACTTTCCAGCATCAACTGTTAATTCTGTAGGTCTACTCTCTGGCCAATGCGGCATCTGTTAAAGACTTTCTCGTACTTCCTTCAACTTATCACCTTGTTTTATTTCAAGTTCTAAAAGATCTCACTTCCTTTTATTAACAGCAGAGATTATTGGTGTCGTTCACTAGACCAGGTTCAGGCTTTTTATAAAGCAGAGCCAACACATCTCTGTCTATTTCCATCCTGTGTACATGAGCGAGTGAAGCTATGAAACTCAAAGTTCTTATGAATAGAATATTTATTGCTGGAAAATAAATGAAATACCTAACCTTACCAGTAATCCAAGTGTGAAACGAGCCCCCTTCCATTCTCACACTGAACTCCCTCCAATGGTACCTGTTTAACACAGACCCGGTTTATTTGCCTGTTTAAGCTAAAAAGGTCATCACAAATTATAATCATCATAATCATACTTTATTAGGCAAATATGTTTTGCAACATACGAGGAATTTGATTTGCCATACAGTCATACCAACAAGACACACAAAATACATTTTAACATAAACATCCACCACAGTGACTCCACATTCCTCAATGTGAAGGAAGGTGAAAAAAAGTTCAATCTCTTCCCTTCTTTGTTCTCCCACAGGTGGGGGCCTCAAGTCCCCGTTGACGGGACGATCCCGTAGCTGCGTCGGGGCGATCAAGTTCCCGCATCGGGGTGATCTCAGCTCCCCGGGTCGGGGCTGGTCAAACTCCTGTGACTGTGGAGTTCTTTTACATTCTTGCCATAGTGGGAGTACAGAGAAGGTTCACCAGACTGATTCCTGGGATGGCAGGACTTTCATATGAAGAAAGACTGGATAGACTCGGCTTGTACACGCTAGAATTTAGAAGATTGAGGGGGGATCCTATAGAAACTTACAAAATTCTTAAGGGGTTGGACAGGCTTGATGCAGGAAGATTGTTCCCGATGTTGGGGAAGTCCAGAACAAGGGGTCACAGTTTAAGGATAAGAGGGAAGACTTTTAGGGCCAAGATGAGAAAATCATTTTTTACACAGACAGGGAGTGGTGAATCTGTGGAATTCTCTGCCACAGAAAGTAGTTGAGGCCAGTTCATTGACTATATTTAAGAGGGAGTTAGATGTGGCTAAAGGGATCAGGGGGTATGGGGAGAAGGCAGGATTGGGATACTGAGTTGGATGATCAGCCATGATCATATGGAATGGCTCGAAGGGCTTGCAGGCTCGAAGGGCCGAATGGCCTACTCCTGCACCTATTTTCTATGTTTCTATGTTTCTATGGAGCTTCCCGACATCAAACACTGCTAAATCAATAATAAACCTGAAGTCAACGCAGATCAGTAAATTACAATTGGTTATACAAAAAGTCAAAGGTTGTGATAAGATCACCAGTTGCGTAATGTGGAGACAGGAATTCTCTTAACCACAGTTTTATTTAAGAGAGCTCCTCACTTCTGCCAGAGCAGAAAACCTGGCCGCTTCCTCTGCTCTGTATTTCCATCTCGGATATTCATTGCATCCATATACGGGCCGAGAAGATACACATTTATATACTTTGTGATTTTAGCTAGCTGAACACATTTATAAGTTGATAAAAAAGATTCCACTCACAGATGTCACCCATCAGCTCAGCGCTTCGACAACATTACTTCTCCTTGTGAGTTCGCACAAGGCCACACGCTTGTGAAAGAACAGTCGACCAGCGCCAACTAACATATTAACCCGTTGTTTAAGAAGGAACAGCAGATGCTGGAAAATCGAAGGTAGACAAAAGTGCTGGAGGAATTCAGCGGGTGCAGCAGCATCTATGGAGCGAAGGAAATAGGCAACGTTTCGGCCCGAAACGTTGCCTATTTCCTTCGCTCCATAGATGCTGCTGCACCCTCTGTGTTTCTCCAGCACTTTTGTCTACCTAACATATTAACCCTGCAGATGAATAATCCACACCTATTAAGTATGTGCCTGCACATACAGCACAATGAATGCCAGCTTCAAACTGAGCAGCAAACAAAGGAACAAGATAATTGCTTGCAGCTGGCAAATTTATTTCTCCGTCAGTGAAAATACCGTGAATTGAAACTGGATTTTAGTTTACAGATTCATGACGAGCCTGCAATTCGGAGGCAGAGATAGTACTGTAATATTCTCTTCCCATCCTGCACTCACGCACCAACACATTACTACTGTTGTGGTGAAAACACATTGGCCTAGAGATTCAACTGTGCCTTGCTGACCGTTCCCAGATTAGTTTGGTTTAGTTTAGAGATACAGCACGGAAAACAGGCCTTTCGGCCCACCGAGTTCGCGCCGACCTTCAATCAGAAGAAGGGTCTCGACCCGAAACATCTCCCATAACTTTTCTCCACAGAAGCTGTCAGACCCACTGAGTTACTCCTGCATTTGCCAGGAGTAACTCTTCCATCTTCCCCAGGTACTGGCTGGTTCATACTCTCCAATCTTCCTGCCTATTAGAAGACTGAAGACAATCAGGAGGAAATCACTCTGCAAACTTCTCAGGGGCAACTAATGATGCCCAATAGATATCATCAATGCCATTCATTCACTGGTCCCGAAAATGATTACAAACTTTGAAATCAAATTTTACCTGTAGCTTGTGCAACGTTACTGGCAGTATCCCCATCGAGGAAGCTGAACAGCCCTATTCTTAAAATAGAAGAACAGTTTGTGGATAACAGCAGGCCCATGTCTGTTAAAACTAACAAGTTATAAATAGCCAGGGGTTATTGACTCATTGAGAAAGCCAGTGTTCAAAGGCAGCTCCAGTATTCTGCAGTATCCATTATCCAATTCATATCACAGGAAACCCTCTATGCTCCCAGATACCCTCACAGCATTACAGGTACAAACTATGTTCTATTCAGCAGCACTTTAGAAGGGCAGTGAAACATGATGCAAATATAGATGGTGAATTAACAAGGCTTTTAGATCTTCTGCCCCACTGCACCAGGGACTCAGGTTTGATTCTGACATTGGATGCTGCCTGTGTGGACTTGGCACCTTTTTCCCTATATGACTGTGTGTTTTTCCTCCGGGTGCTCCGGTTTCCTCCCACATTCCAAAAGACATGCAGGTTTGTAGGCCGATTGGCTTCTGTAAATTGCCCCTTAGTTTGTCGGGAATGAGGATTACATAGTGCTGGTGTGAAGGGGGCGGTCGATGGTCTGTGGACTCGATGTGCTGAAAGGGCCTGTTTACATTCTGTACCTCTGAACTAAACCAAGGGATGGAAGGGATTGCTCAGCTGGTACAAATGGTGGCGCAGCAGTAGAGTTGCTTTCTTACCACACTTACCTCATTAATAATAAAACATTATCGACTAAACATATGAATTAAATAAAATACCAGAGCAAAAGGTGGCTATAGATTTTTGGGCTGTTGAGAAGAGCTACTGCTCGTGGAAAAAAGCTGCTTTTATGTCTGGCTGTGGCAGCTTTGACAGTCGCCTTCCAGAGGGAAGTGATTCAAAGAGTTTGTGGCCAGGGTGAGAGGGGTCAGAGATGATCTTACCCGCTCGCTTCCTGGCCCTTGCAGTGTACAGTTCATCAATGGAGGGGGAAGGTTGCAGCCAACAACCTTCTCTGCTGATCGGACGATGCGCTGCAGCTTCCAGATGCCGTGCTTGGTGGCTGAGCAAAGCCAGACCATGTTGGAGAAGGTGAGGACAGACTCTACGATGGCCGCATAGAATTGGACCATCATTGTCTGTGGCAGTTTGTGCTTCCTCAGCTGCCGCAGGAAGTACATCATCATTTGTGCCTTTTTGACTGTGGAGTCGATGGTGGCCCCCCATTTAAGGTCCTTGGAGATGATGGTTCCCAGGAACTTAAAAGACTCCACAGATGTGAATGTGGTGTTGTTGATGGTGAGTGGGGTGAGGGGAGGAGGAGCTCTCCTAAAGTCTCCAATCAATTCCACTGTCTTAAGAGCATTGAGCTCCAGGTTGTTGCGATGGCACCAGGACGCCAGCTGTGTGACTTCCTGTCTGTAGGCAGATTCCTCCCCATCCTGGATCAGTCCAATCAAGGTTGTGTCGTCCGCAAACTTGAGAAGCTTGACAGAGGAGACAGTGGAGTTGCAGTAGAGGACAGAGGACAGTACGCAGCCTTGCGGTGCTCCTATGCTGAGGGTTTGTGGGTCCGAGATGTGCTTTCCCAGCCTCACATGCTGCTTCCTGTCTGACAGGAAGCTGGCAATTCACTGATAGAAGGGTTCAGGAGCAGTCAACTTGGAGAATTTGGAGTGTAGTAGCTCGGGCACAATGGCGTTGAATGCAGAGCTAAACAAACAAACAAAATCCTCGCATAGGTTCCCTGGCGGTCTAGGTGCTGGAGGATGAAGTGCAGGCCCAGGTTGACTGCGTCATCCACAGACCTATTGACCCGATATGCAAACTGCAGAGGGCCCAGCAGGGGGGATTCATGATATTTTTCAGCTTGGCCAGCACAAGCCTTTCAAGGGTCTTCATGACAACAGAGGCCAGTGCGACAGGCCTGTCGTCATTAAGATCAGTAATCCTTGCCGTTTGTGCAAACTCCACACAAACAGCACCTAATGGGTCTTATAATCCAGTAGTTTTGCGATATCAGTAGTTCACCGATATCAGCTTTTTATTTAATGATTTAGTTAATCACGGATATAAATTCCACAGCTGCCATGTTGAGTTTCGATCAACACACCAGGGCTTGGTTTGACTGGTCCCGAGACCGAGGAACAATGTTTCCATGCTGTGCAGCAATTTGAAACTCACAGGCTCCATTCTACCCATGCTCTATCAAACAGCAGGGAGTTAAGTACGAATTAAGTCGGTGAAATGGACAATAGCTGTGGAAAGTTGTTTATGGTCCCCCAGGACCACACTGTATATGATGCTCTCACTATCTCTGTCACTCTTTATACAGAACATCAATAGACGGGCAGGATTGGAACAACTGAGTTTGACAGGCCCCAATGCCACAGCGCAATCTGCCAATCATCTGGGAGGCAGTCAAAGATCGTAAAATGTTAGTTTAGTTTAGAGATACAGCGCGGAAACAGGCCCTTCGTACCACCGGGTCCGCGCCGACCGGCGATCCCTGCACATTAACACTATCCCACACACACTAGGGACAATTTTTACATTTACCAAGCCAATTAACCTACATACCTGTACGCCTTTGGAGTGTGGGAGGAAACCGAAAATCTCAGAGAAAACCCACGCAGGTCACGGGGAGAACGTACAAACTCCGTACAGACAGCACCCGTTGCTGGGATCATACCCGGGTCTCCGGCGCTGCATTCGCTGTAAGGCAGCAACAGTGACTGTTGTTAATGGTATTAACAATTTATTTTTAAGTATGGCATCAGATTCTGTTCCTGAATAATCCTGCATTTTTGTCCTATATTTTTTACAGTTTTAAAAATCATTAAGGTGGATAATTCCCCAGGGCCTGATCATCCTTGGAACTTATGGAAAACTAGGGAGGAAATTGCGGTGACTGTTCCAGAGGTAGTGGCATCATATTTAGTGAGTGCTGAGATTCCCACAGACTGCAGGATGGCTGTAATGTTGTACTGTTATTTAATAAGTGTAGCAAGAACAAGCCAGGGAACTACAAGCCACTGAAACTGACATCAGTGGTGGGAAAGTTCACAAGTTCACAAGTTATTGCCATAGAATTAGGCCATTCGGCCCATCAAGTCAACTCCGCCATTCAATCATGGCTGATCTCTGCCTCCTAATCCCATTTTCCTGCCTTCTGCCCATAACCCTTGATACCTGTTCTAATCAAGAATTTGTCTAATATCTCTGCCTTAAAAATATCTACTGACTTGGCCTCCACAACCCTCTGTGGCATTAAGTTCCACAGATTAACTACCCTCTGACTAAAGAAGTTTCTCCTCAACTCCTTTCTAAAAGAGCGCCCTGTAATTCTCAGGCTATGGCCACTGGTCCTAGATTCGCCAACCAGTGGAAACATCCTTTCCACATCCATTCTATCTGTGCCTTTCATTATTCTGTAAGTTTCAATGAGGTCCCACCTCAACTTTCTAAACTCCAGCGAGTAGAGGCCCAGTGACATCATGCGCTCATTATATGCTGTTGGAGGAGATTTTAAAGGACTGGATCTACCAGCATTTGGATAGGCACAGCCTGATTAGGGATAGTCAGCATGGCCTCTTGCATGGGAAATCATATCTCACAAATCTGAGAATTTATTGGAGGCTACCAAGGGGACTGATGAGAGCAGGGCAGTGGATGTTGTCCATATGAACTTTAGCAAGACCTTTGAAAAGTCTGGAAGGTTAGAGCACATGGAATTGCAGACTACCTGGCCATTTGGGTTCAGAATTGGCTTGGAGGAATGAGTCAAAGGGGAGTTGTGGTGGTTTTTTTCTTCTGATCGAAGGCCTATGGACAGTGAAATTCTGCAGGGATCGGTGCTGGGTCCACTGTTGTTTGTTATCTACGTTAATGATTTGGATGACAGTGTGGTTAACATTGTTATAAATGTAATAAATGGTAGAGCCCTGGAGAGAGTTGCAGAACAGGAAGATCTGGGAGCATGGTTCCCTGAAAGTGGTGAGTCCAGTGGACTGTGGATGAAGAAAGTCTTTGGCATGCTTGTCTTCATCGGGTAGGGATTGAGTACAAAAGTAGGGACATCATGATGCAGCTGCACGTCATTGTTGAGACCACACTTGGAGTGCCGTATGCAGTTTTGGGGCCCCAGCTGTGGAAAGAATGTCTAACTGGGTTAGAAGGGGTGCAGAGGATATTCAACAGGATATTACCTGGCCTTGCAGGCTTGACTAATGGAGAGTTTTGTTAAGCAGGGATTTCTTTCTTTGGAGAGAAGGAAGTCGGGGAGTGATCTGATTGAGGTACACAATATCACGAGGAGCATGAATGAAGTGAACATTTGCAGTTTTCCCCCGCACCCTATGGAATTCTAAAACTGGAGGCAATAGATTTAGAAGGGACCTCAGGGGCAACATTGTCTGTCAGAAAGTAATCTGAATCCGGAATGAGCTCCCAGTGGAACCTGTTGAAGTGGATACAATTATAACTTTTAAAAGACATTTGGACAGATATATGGTTGAAGGGTTTCGGAGGCTTTAGGCCGAACTCAGACAAATCGTGCAGTTTGCAAACTTGGTCAGCATAAAGTGTGTGTTTAAGTTTGCAATTCTTATTCTGTGTTATTTACTGAAAGAACTCCTTGTAATTTATACCTGTAACTAGCAAGCAAAGAATTCAACAAATAAGCCCTCAGCGATGTTCTCTATACCATCTACAGATATAATTATCGCAGAAATAATTGAACTATATTGTAGATCTCTGATATTGTAGAGTTCTGGACTGTAAGAAATCCACATGTTTGGCATTATTTTGCACTAATTGTTGGATCTATTCTTTTCTTACACACATTGAGCTGAGCCCATCTGAAAATAAACCACCAAATGACCAAACGTATAGTTATATATGTGAAATGCAGTGGCTGACTCAAGTTAGCAATTGTTTTCTATATCTTTTATAATCATAAATAAGATTTGCTTTCATATTCTCCAAATGCAATAAAGGTTTGCTTCTGTGTGATTTGTTTTCACTTGTCCTGTGCTATGAACTGCCTCCGGTAAGTACCTAAAATAAATAGATTTCAAATGATTAGTCCCTTCTTTTCAATATTACGAAGTATAGCCATCTTTCGCAGTCTAATTGCACTTCAAGCAGGGAGATGATTTATTTGTATGAAGGGCCTACAAATGTAATTCTCCTTCAATTAAATTGCTCGGGAGTGCATTTAAAGCTGCTTTTAAACCTTGGTTTAGAGGAGATGTACAGACCGCAGATATTTCACTCATTTCTTTTGCTACCATATAACTCACTGAATGTTCTAATGCACTTTCGTTTAGGCAGCCTTTTAATGTACAATGAAGGGTCTGTCAGCTTCACAGATTGGTACAAAGATAACAAAAACTGATTCCGGGAAAGAATATTCAAAGGGATGATTGAAAACTTAGCTAGAAAGGTCAATATCTATAACCTTGTGAGAAAAAAACAAACTGCTGGTAGGACGCAGTTGCTCAGGCAGCATCACAAGGTTAATACCCGGGATGGCGGGACTGTCATATGTTGAAAGAATGGAGCCACTGGCAGGGCCGAATTTCGATGAAGAGAGGCCCTAAGCTGTTCCACTTGTGAGGCCCCCTCCGCGTTGCTTTTCAGCGCTTGCAGCTCCAGAGACCCCGGTTCGATCCTGACTTTGGGTGCTGTCTGTATGCAATGGCGGATTTAGATGAAGAGAGGCCCTAAGCTGTTCCACTTGTGAGGCCCCCAACGACTGGCCAGCCATGGCGGCCAAATCTCCCACAATTCAAAGCGAGGGAGAAAGTGCCCAGCGCCGACCAGTTGCCGTTGCAGTGCGCATGCGCAGGGCGGCTGATGATGTGCTGGCCGTGGTTGTGCGCATGTGCAGGGGGGAGGACGTGCAGGCCGCAGAAATGTGCATGTGCAAGGCGGCCTGCGGCCTGCCGTGCCGGCGGATGAGGAGCGAGCGGAGCCCGGACACGGATAGCGGGGAAAGATGGAGATAGAGAGATAGAGAAGGGGGCCCGCCCAGAGTTGAACGGTAGGTGTCCTGCCTTGGCTGGAGGCCCCCCTAGACCTCGAGGCCCTAAACTTAAGCTTGTCTAGCTTATAGGTAAATCTGGCCCTGGAGACTGGGCTTGTATACACTGGAATTTAGAAGGATGAGAGGATATCTTATCGAAACATATAAGATTATTAAGGGATTGGACACGTTAGAGGCAGGAAACAAGTTCCCATTGTTGGTGGAGTCCAGAACAAGGGCCCATAGACTAAGAATAAGGGGTTGATTATGTAGAACGGAGATGAGGAAAAACATTTTCACCGAGTGAGTTGTGAATCTGTGGAATGCTCTGCCTCAGAGGGCAGTGGAGGCTGGTTCTCCAGATGCTTTCAAAAGAGTTAGATAAAGATAACTGAGTCAAGGGATATGGGGAGAAAACAAGAATGGGGTACTGATTGGGGATGATCAGCCATGATCACAGTGAATGGCGGTGCTGGCATGTAGGGCCGAATGACTTACTCCTGCACCTATTGTCTATTGTCTATTGTCTACCTCTGAACAGAAATAGATGAATGATGTTTTTTGTTCAGGACACTTCTTTGGATAGATTAGTCAGAAGAAATGTCACTGAACCAGGCTGCAGTGCAACCAATATGTACTGTATCTATAAAACCAAAAAAACTAAACAAAACTCAAGTTTTCCACACCCCTCTTCCCAAAGACGTGCAGGTTAAGTATCTGGCCTCTGTAAATTACGCCTACCGTGTAGGGGTGGATGAGAGCGGGATTACATCGAACTAGTGTGAACGGGTAATTAATGATCGGTTCGGATTCGGTGGGCCGAAGGGCCTGTTTCCATGCTGTATCTCTAAACTAATCTGAACTAAAGATGCACAAGAACATCTAGGCTTGTAACAGTAGGACACTGCATTATCACACTGTATTAACGAGGCACATTTGAACTATTCAAGTCCAATGCTGAATTGATGTCACGGGACTTGAATATCACTTGAAATGAGTTTCTGATTTGAGAAATAAAACAAATTCCCTGGAAACAGCGAAGGAAAGGTTGGCTGCTGTGGTGGTAGCAGTGTGAGTGTTTCTCTGTTTTAATGCGTTGGGACCAAATGGTTTTTCTCATCTCTATCTTTTGTGTCGCAAAAGATGATGCAATCCAAGGGGTTGAGTAACCCGTTGTTTCTGAGGCATCTCCCATCCTCTGTCGTTTTGCTGGAACTGCAAATTCCCTGGAAGCATGCTTCCTGGGAGCAGGGAAGGGAGACTTTCATTACATTCTGCATTTATAAGTAAACCATTTTTGAACTCTGCACAATTACACCCAGGTTAATTGTCATTCAAGGATATTGACAAATAGTGGGGCTTAAATTACGCTCTTCAGTTTAACAGATGAAGGAACAGATTTTTGAATCAAATATCCTTGGCATTTTCAATTTTTGCCAAAATGTTAATCTGTATTTCTTCATGTTGTGCTTGCTGAGCGTTGAGATTTGCTCGCTGTGATAAATGCTCCTTAAGAAAAGCAAATTGTGGTTGTCCTGGATACAGAGGTAGCAATTCTGGCTGAAATTGACCATCAGTGGAGTTTCGCTCCAGGGATTTGTTATTTGTGAAGGTCATTTAATCTACAATGCTTTAGGAAAAAGGGAAATGCATGTTTTGTGGCAAACACTGTGATGTGACATAGCTATTAATATGTTGTTATTATTCCGATCTGGCTTTTCCTCCTGTTTAGAGTGCGACAGTGCAGCTCTCTAATCGACCCTACAATAATCTATCCCCATTTCCCCCTATCCAGCTTCCCTACAGTCTGATTAGTTTATTCTTTGTATTCATCAAGTGATAGTCATACAGTCTAGAAACAGGCCCTTTAGCCATGCGACAAACATGCCCCATCTACATTAGATCCACCTGCCTGTATTTGGCCCACATCCCTCTAAACCTTGCCTCATATCCCTCTACACATTGTTTAAGAAGGAACTGCAGATGCTGGAAAATCGAAGGTACACAAAAACGCTGGAGAAACTCAGCGGATGCAGCAGCATCGATGGAGCGAAGGAAATTGGCAGCGTTTAGGGCCAAAACCCTTCTTCAGACTGATGAGGGTTGGGGGCGTGGAGAAAAAAAGAAAAAGGAGGAGGAGCCCGAGGGCTGAGGGAGAGATAGGAAGGGGAGGAGACAGCAAGGGCTAACAAAATTGGGAGAATTCAATGTTCATGCCCCCAGGATGCAGACTCCCCAAGCATAATATGAGGTGCTGTTCCTCAATTTCCAGTGATGCTCGCTCTGGCCATGGAGGAGACCCAGGACAGAGAGGTCGGATACATTTCGTATCTGACCTCTCTGTCTTGGGTCTCCTCCATGGCAAGAGCGAGCACCACCGCTGAGTTTCTCCAGCATTTTTGTGTACCTTCCCTCTACACATTCCCTCTCCCTCTAAACCTATTCTATCCATGTACCTGTCCAAATGCTTTCTTAATGTCGTGATATCATCTGTCTCAACTACCTCTTCTGGCAGCTCATTCCACCTGCAACCCTTTATGCAATAAAGTTGCACCACAGGTGCCTATAAAATCTTTCTCCCCTCACCTTAAACCTATGTCCTCTGGTTCTTGATTTCCTCCTCAATAAAAGATACTATGCATTTACCCTGTCTATTCCTCTCATGATCTTATATACCTCCATAAGATCGCCATTCATCCTCCTGCACGCCAAGGAATAAAGTCCTAGCCTGTTCAACCTCTAGAGTCAAGGTCAGGCCCTCGACTCCAGGCAACACCCTTGTAAATTTTATTTGCACCCTTCCAAGCTTAATAACATCTTTCCTATAACAAGGTGACCACAACGGATCGCATTACTCTAAATGTGGCCTCATCAGTGTCTTGTGCTATTGTAATGTGACCTTCCAATGTCTATACTCAATGAAGGCCAATGTGCTGAAAACCTTCTCTTCCACCCTATCCACCTGTGATGCCACATTTAAGGAACAAGGTACCTACACTCCTACTGTAGATCCCTCTGCTTTACAACACGTCCCTGTCATTCACTGTGTAAGTCCTGACCTGTTTAGGCTTCCTAAAGTGCAGTACCTCGTACTTCTCTGTATTAGATTCCATAAACTGTTCCTCAGCCCACGTGCCCAACCGATCAAGATCCTGCTGCAATTTTTGGCAACCATCTTCATTATCTACAAAACAACCCAATTTAGTGTCATCTGCAAGATTGCTTATCATGCCGTACCTTCTCATCCAAATCATTCATATCGATCAGGAGTCTGCAAACTATGGCCCGTGGGCCACATCTGGCCCGCCACTAGATTTTATCCGGCCCACAGCAAACTCTTAACACGTTCCGTATGGCAGGCTATTTAGCGGGTTCTGTGGTAGCGCGGGAACTTACACGTCAGTTTTCCGTAGGCTGCCAAGTTGGGGGTTTGTGTGCTGCTGCTGACAGGTTACCATCGATGTGAGTGTGTGTGTACGGCCCACAAAAATGTGCCAAATATGTAATGTGGCCCTCATGATGAAAAATTTGGAGGCCCCTGATATAGATGATGAACAGCAATGGGCCCAGCCCACAACCCTGAGGCCCACCACTGGTCACAGGCCTCCAGTCCAAGAAACAACCTTCTACCATCACCCTCTGCTTCCTTCCATTAAGCCAATTTTCTAACCAGTCAGTTATCTCTCTTTGGATCCTATCCAATTTAAATTTCCAGAGCACCATGTGGAACTTTGTCAATTCATTTTTCCAATCTTGTTGTCTCCAGTTAGGTCAGAATTTCTTGCCCATCATTAATTGCTTTTCAGAAGGCAGTGGTGAGTTAAATTCTTGAACCACTACAATCCTTCTTGTGAAGATGCTTCCACAGTGGTGTAGGGCAGGGTAGAACGAGAGACAGTTATCATTTCAAGTCTGTGTCTCTTTACTGCCCCTCCCTTTCCCCTTCAGCCTCTACCCCCTGACCTGGGACACCCACATTCCCCCATTATCTTCCATCACCCGTCAGGCTACTCCGTATGCCTACCTCCCATTCCTGGGTACCACATTTCCTCTTTAATCCCCCACTTCCCCCTCCCCCTTCTCCACTTCCACCCATACCCCTCCCTCTTAATTTACAATTCACTCCTCCTCTTCTTTCCTTAGCTGATACCCTCTTGTATCCTTTTCACCTCTAGCCTTCCACCCATCTGGTCACTCATCTATATTTACTGTGCACTCGCCAGGCTTTTCCCCACTCTCTTTTCCAGCTTTCTCACCCCACTTCAATCAGTCTGATTCAGACAACCCCAGACACCCTGTCCATTCCCTCCAAAGATGCTCAACGTTTCGATAGATACAAAATCCTGGAGTCACTCAGCGGGACAGGCAGTATCTCTGGAGAGGAGGAATGGGTGATGTTTTGGATTGAGACCCTTCTTCAAACTGAGAGTCAGGGGAGAGGGAGACACAGAGATATGGAAGGGTGATGTGTGAAAACACAGATCAAATGGGACAATGGTCAAAGCAAATATAGAATGGTTCATTGCTAGCTGAGGGGAAGGTGACAAAGAGGCATATAATCAGAAAAATTGAATCAGGAGGACAGTGCGACTAGTTGGAGAACGAGGGTTGGGGAGGGATGGAGGGAGAGGGAAAGCAAGGGTTATTAGAAGTTAGAGAAATCAATATTCATACTGCTGGGTTGTAAGCTGCCGACGTGGAATATGAGGTGCTTTTCCTCCAAATTGCATTGGGCCTCTCACTCCGACAGTGGAGGAGGCCCTGGGTAGAAAGGTCGAAATGGGAAAGGGAGGGGGAGTTAAAGTGTTTAGCACCTGGGAGATCACGTAGGTCGAGGTGGATTGAGTGGAGGTGTTCAGTGAAACAATCACCGAGCTCTAGGTGAATCTCTATTGTCTGAGACCTTCTCCCCCTTGGCTCCAATGTTATGCCAATGCCATTGGAATGGGAGCTAGAATTTCTTCCCAGAGTTCAGGAAATCAAGAACTCAAAGGAATGAGGAAGAAATACTTAAGAGAAACCTTTTTCCACACAAGGTGTACGTATGTGAATGAGCTGCCAGGCAAAGTGGTTGTGGCAAATACAATAACAACATGTAAGGGACATTTGCAACGTACATGGATAAGAATTGTTTCGAGGGATAGGGGGTCAAATGTGGGCAAATAAGGCTAGTGTAGATAGGCATCTTAGTTGGAGATAGTCACAAAATGCTGGAGTAACTCAGCGGGGCAGGCAGCATCTCTGGATAGAAGGAACAGGTGACATTTCGGGTCGAGACACTTCTTCAGACTGGTTAGCATGGATGTTGGGCTGTAGGGCCTGTTTCTGTATTGTGTGGCTTTATGACCTTTCCCTAAATTTAGTTTTAACTCCAGTTGCCACAGTTGGGAGAATGGAGGGTGCCCTAAGTGGAAATCCAAACCCTTATGCCCCTGTCCCACTAGTGCCCCTGTCCCACTTAGGAAACCTGAACGGAAACCTCCGGAGACTTTGCGCCCCACCCAAGGTTTCCGTGCGGTTCCCGGAGGTTCCTGAAGGTTTTTGTCAGTCTCCCTACCTGCTTCCACTACCTGCAACCTCCGGCAACCACCTGCAACCTCCGGGAACTGCACGGAAACCTTGGGTGGGGTGCAAAGTCTCCAGAGGTTTCCGTTCAGGTTTCCTAAGTGGGACAGGGGCATTACACAGAGAGCCCGAGGAATAGTCATTGTCACACGCCAACATACAGGGATAAATAGAATGGAAATGGCTGTATTCAAAAGTCGATTACTCTTTCATAAACTACCAGGAATAAAATGCTTCTACTGCCAGCAGATAAAAACAAAATGCTGGAAACACTTAGCAGGTCAGCCAGCATCTGTCAAAAATGCATTCATATTTTAGGCTGATTTCAGAACAGGCAGTGAAACTGGAACAAATGCGTGCCAAGTTCTTTATTTCCGATTCAGCTATACATTAATAGAAAAGGAACTCCTGTCAATGTAGATTGTAGGATTTTCTGGATAGATGCATCTGCTTGTATGAAATATGCGTATAGACACAATCAGGCATGTATGAATAAATAGGGTGAGCACATACCTTTTTAACGTACGACCTACTCTAAATCACTGTTTATTACCGAGCTTAAATATCATGTTTAATAAAGTCAGATAAATAAAATAAGTTTGAGATTTTAAATAGCAGAAAAGTGGGTCTTTGCTGAATCTAGGCCAAATTACGTGTTTTGTGTTACATCAGTCCAAACCACTGCTGAAAGCTGAATTGTAAGTTCATATAAATCAAACCACTTTAGGAGCCTCCGCACTGCACATAATTGAGCAGTGCAATTGGAATGTAATTTGAATTAAATAACAGGAGCTACTTATGAGTCCAGGGTTGCACTCATTTGTGTAACTCCTGCCAAAAGTGTTTCCACCAAACAAAAAAGGAATAAATCCTTTCATGTTCAGTGGAAACATTCCATTTTTATTCAGGTATGAAGGAACGCTTCATTTCTCTATCACCTTCCCATTTCCCCGTCCCCTACCTCCTTCCAGCTTCCACTTCTTCCTGGAAATAAAGCTTCTGAGCCTTCATGGATTTTCAAACATTTCCTGCATGTCCTGAAATACGTTCCCTTTCTTTGAATGCATTTTTTCCCAAACGCAATTTAATAGTCTTGTATTCCAAGTGACCTCAGGTTACACAAACTCTGGTCTGGTTCGAATGCTGTTTCGTTTCCTTCCATTTTGATTTACTGAGAACATTAGTAGATTGGAATGGCAGCATTTGGTCAGAACAAGACTTTGTTTTGCTTGACAGTGATGTATAATTTCCCTGTGTTAATACTGATGTGTTCACGGGATAGATAATCATTCATTGGTGTGCAGTACTTTGAGATGCGTATTCTGCCCAGAAATCCGTCCCTTATCCTTATACAGTATTCCATTCCATGAGTCTTAGTATTCAGCAGATGATTGTTCACTATTTTCAGTCAGATCTTGCACTAAAACAACTTTCCCTCTCCTGTCCATAGTGTTTCGAAGGGAATGTCTGTTCCCTCAATGGCATCATTGTTCATTCCTCAGTCCTTACGAAACCATCCCATACTATGTAGATATACCTGCACTTTGAGGATAGACACAAAATGCTGAAGACTGAAGAAGGGTCTTGACCCGAAATGTCACCCATTCCTTCCATCCAGAGATGCTTCCTGTCCCGCTGAGTTACTCCAACTTTTTGTGTCTATCTTTGATGTAAACCAGCATCTGCAGTTCCTTCCTCCACATTTTACCTCCTCTTTGACATCTTTGCTTCCCGCCTTCCCAGATGAAACAATCAATTTAGTAGACTACATTCATCAAGCATCTTCAGAACTGCTGCGTAGGACATCCCTACCCAAAACTCCAAGGGAACTCTACGAGTTCTCAGTCCCCTGAGATTAATTTTACATTTCACTCCAATTCTGATCATTAAGTCCTGAATCTCTTTCATTTTTCCAGAGACCAAAACAAAAACTAGAAGAGCAGCATCTAATTTTTCAGTCAACCATATGCATTATGTTATATTCTGGGCGTTGAACAGTTTCAAAGCTTCTGTCATCGCCATTTATTCTGTCGAGATGCATTGTTGTTTATTTATCCCTCATTTAACATGCACGATCACTTTTATCCATTTAATCTGTGTGCCACACCAACACAATCCATCCATCCCTTTGGTTCATAACTTCGTCCTCCTCTCTTCCTTTTCACTTAAGTTTAAAATATGTTGATAGGGCCCATCCCAAAACATCACCTATCCGTGTTCTACAGAAATGCTGCCTGACCTGCTGAGTTACTCCAGCACTTTGTGCCTTTTTTCTGTAAACCAGCATCTTCAGTTCCTACTGTCTCTCTCGCTATCTTTAACCTTTTACAGTTCTGATGAAGAGAAGAGTGTAGGAAGGAACTGCAGACGCTGGTTTACACCAAAGATAGACACAAAACGCTGGAGTAGCTCAGCGGGACAGGCAGCATTTCTGGAGAGAAGGAAAGGGTGATTTTTGGGTCAGAAGAAGGGTCTCAACTCGAACCATCACCCATTCTTTCTCTCCAGAGATGTTGCCTGAGTTACTCCAGCATTTTGTGCCGATCTCTGATGTAGAGAATTTGACTTGGAATGTAATGCTATTTCTCAATCCAGAAGGACTGTTTGACCTGCTAAGTCTTTCCAGCATGTTCTATTTATACCTCATATATTTATGCTCTGATTTTGTAGCTTTTTATTGTTGATCTGATTGGAGCCAAATTTTTGAAGACCTCTGTTGATGATTCAAGTCTGTGAACTCGTAGATTCAAACACTCCCAAATCAATGGCTCGTAAAAATCTTCCTTAGCTGTGGGCCAGCATTGAAATGTTTTAAATAAATGAACTAGCAGGTTACAATTTATTTTTAATACCATTCTCCTTCTTAAACAAAGAGTGTGAAATTAAGTACAATGCATGTGATGTGTTGCCTTCCTCCTGATACCTCCACCACCTATTCTATTGGGTCACGTACAAGCAGAGCAGATTATCTTGGCATCATGTACGGCAAGACATTGCGGGCCAAAGAATCTATTCCTGTGCTATACTGTTTATGTTTGTTTTAATATAGATGCTCATCTCAGTGAATCCAATTTACTCATCAAGAACTGAATGAAAGCACTGGAGACAGCAGACTACCGAATTGGACAACTCCCCAACTGTAGGACCAAATACAGGCACTTCACAACAAACTGTGCCTCCAGCTTAGTTATAGATCTGGCATCAGCTGCTTAACGCAATGGAAAGTTGCCCAGGTATGATCTGTTGACTAAAATTCAATCTAGCCTCTAGCCCCATCAGTCCAATTGATCGTGTGTGGATGGGACGTCCAAGGACGAGAAGCCCCTGAATTTGCGAAGAAGTGTTTGAAGCCAAGATACCATCAGCGGAAGCTACGACAAAAAGCCAATGCTGGATAACATACGAAAGGGCAGCACTGGATGGCCCACGAAAGGATACACCAACCTGAAATTATGGATCAAAGTTAAATACAAATTCACTCCACGCCGAAAGGACACCACATACACTGTAGAACGTTCAGACACGACGTGCGATAATAGCCGCATCGAACAATGGACCCAGGTATGAATTCAATCTAGCTTCTAGTCCGATTGGTGTGGATGGGACGTTGTCCGAATCGAAGAAGTCTTGTCAACGAAGCTACGACGAAAAGCCAATTGTCGAAAGGATACAGACCCCGCCGCGTCCATCAAAAGCCGCCGAACGGACATCACTGGCCAACGGGGTCCAGACCCCCGCGTCCATCACATCACTGGCCGGGGGAGACGGGAGGGTGGGGGTCATTTTTAGTTTTTCTTCTCCGCTTTTGGACTTTCCTGAATATAAAATAAAACCCTGTGTGATTGGAACTTACGGTTGATTTAACAGAACGATAATCCAAATTGGTTCCATAGATATTTACACCAACAGCAACGCTGTAACAATTTTATTTTGACTACCACAATACATACACTACCATGCATCTTGAAGGCCAGTGGTCCTTTGGGTGTGAATCGAGAAACCA
Source organism: Leucoraja erinaceus (assembly GCF_028641065.1). Taxonomy (NCBI): domain Eukaryota; kingdom Metazoa; phylum Chordata; class Chondrichthyes; order Rajiformes; family Rajidae; genus Leucoraja; species Leucoraja erinaceus. The sequence continues at coordinate 8,641,859 of NC_073391.1, read as the reverse complement.
GACGAAAAAATATTATTTTTTGAAAGAATATCTTAGCTCCCCGAGTCGGTTCAATGATATGACAGAACTGGTCGTTTTGCGCTTGCCGATTTCCTTCGGGTTGGAAAATTGGGTCAGTCGTAGAGAAAACTAGATTAGGTTAGATTAGATTTTATTTGTTGTCATTTGAACCCAGAGGTTCAAACGAAATTTAGTTTCTGCAGTCATACAAACACGAAGAAGAACCAAGGCACAACATAATTTACACAAACATCCATCACAGCGAATCTCCTCCTTACTGTGATGGAAGGCAAAGTCTTATCTCTCCCTGCACTCAAGTCAAAGCCCCTGGCGGCCAATGGTAAATAAGTCCTGTGGCCATTAAAGCCGCGCCTGGCGATGCAAGGCCATGCTCCGGGTCCTGATGTTGGCGCCCCTGGCGGGCGCTAGCAAGTCCCGTGGCAATTTGAAGCCGCGCCGGGCGATGTAAGGCCGCGCTCCAGGTAATTTTCAACCCCGCAACTCGGGCAGGAGAAGTTGCCATTGCCGTTGCGGAAGCTCCGAAAACTCATAAACTTGAGAGCATTCTTTTTGTTTTTACAAAAAAGATGCATATAAAGATGCACAAAGACAAATCTGCACTCAAAAGAAGCACATACAATTTACGTACAAGAACTAAATGTATTGATCATAGATCAAAATAAAAACAATCCAAATCTTACGTTTAATTGTCCGTCTACTCATTAGAATCAAAATGGCCATAAACTAATTAAAGTCTGTTTTCAATTAGTTTCTGGTAACTTCTTTTTGAAATGTAATAAAAAAACAGTTTTAAGCAAAGCTTATCCAATGTTAGCTTCCATTTAACATGAATTACAAAAGAATAGTCACTAACCACAATTTTAGGCTTCATCAATAGTTTACTGTCTTGGAACAAAATAAGTTTTAGTTACACAGCAGTCTGCAGCTGGTTTGATGTTCATATCCCACTATATAATTTTGTTTCAAAGCTGGTGGACTCAAAGGAAAAAATAGCTACTGTATATTTTGAAGTAGATTTTACATACAAATCTTTTTTTTACTAATTTAAAAAAAAATCAATGACCAAGTCTAGACCACTAAATGCTTCCTTATTAAATAATCCCCACTTCTGGATGATGTTCTCAATCTTCCCCCAGCCCCCACAGAGCTTTAGTTTCCTATTTGCTTTCAATAAACTGGACTGGATCTCTACTGCCATTCACTGGGAAGCTTGGTTACAAAAAGTGACCTATAAATAAAATGTTTCATTGACACTGTCCTCTGCCTGTCCTCTGTGCATCCCCCCCCCCCCGCCCCTCTTCTATCCTGTGTGTGTGAGTGTGTGTCCTCAACTCCCATCCACTCCCCAAGTAAGGATCTCCAGCCTGTGCTGCCATCTCCTGCAAAGGACTGCTCACAACACAAAGGGTACAGAATGGGTGACAGAATTTGCCACCTTCCTTTCCCTGATGAACTGCAAATGTTTTTTTTTTAAATGAAGACGGAATAAACTATTTTGATATTTTTCTAAATTGAACAGGAATTATAAAAAAGATGCCAAGGAATGAAAAAAACTAAATGTCTCTGAGAGAGGCAAAAATAATTGTTCTATTATCTATATGCATCTGTGGCAGAAATAACATTTCCTAAGTTCCCACCAGGGCCTGCATCTTGAACATTGTGAACTATGAATGACGTAACATTACATTATGTCACTTTCTGTGCGTAAAACAACGCAGCCTCAAACTGAATGCATTGAATAGTCCGCTGCCAAAATATATAATAGGTGGCCATGGTCTCTCAGACAAGATCTCAGCTGCTGTTTGATGGCATTGATTATAAATCTCAGTGGCACAAACCAATTAGCCAATGGCCCTCATGTTAAATCACTGAGTGATCAATTCCTGATTTAAAATCGGTCGTACGAATACTGGCAATGATATGCGCACTGCATATGTATTCTTTTTTACTCCTGTTACTATAATCTGTATGGCCATTGTCCCTGTCTAAACATAGTTTTTATTTGTTGGCATGTCCTGGTAGTGGAATAATTTTAGTCATTCAATGGACTTTACAGGCTGTGCCTTGAGATGATGCTGGTGAGCAGTTGCACCGGCTTCTCATGTTCACAAACAGCCTGTTTCCTTTATCATCGTTACTTTTTTTGCATATCTTTAATTCTTTGTTCTTAACCTCATCGTCCAAATCTCTCGTTTCCCTAATCCCTTTCCAGTCTGAAGAAGGGTCTCAACCTGAAACGTCACCCATTCCTTCTCTCCAGAGATGCTGCCTGTCCCGCTGAGTTACTCCAGCTTTTTGTGTTTCTCTTCGGTTTAAACCAGTATCTGCTGTTCCCTCCTACACACTTCATATAGTTTAGTGTAGCTTAGAGATACAGCATGGAAACAGGCCCTTCAGCCCACTGGGTCCACACCGACCAGCGATCCTTGCATATTAACACCCTCTAGGGACAATTTACATTTTTTTCTATACCATACCAATTAACCTACAAACCTGTATGTTTTTCGAGTGTGGGTGGAGAAAAGCGAAGATCTCAGAGAAAACCCATGCGGTCACGGGGAGAACATGCAAACTCCGCACAGACAGCACCTGTAGTCGGGATCGAACCCGGGTCTCTGGCGCTGAAAGTGCTGTAAGGCAGCAACTCTACCATTGCGCCACCGTGCCGCCCCAGCATTTCTTCAATTGGTGCTGTCCTTGACGTGCGGGTGGATTTGCAATGATGATTTGGAAACCCATCAATAATGAAGGAACGGCAATATATTTCCAAGTCAGGATGGTGTGTGGATTGGAGAGCAACTTCAAGGTGGTGGTGTTTCCATTCTGTCTTTGTCCTTCAGGTTGGTAGAGGTCGTGGACATAGAAGGTGCTGAATAAAGAGGCTAATATGATGTGATACGTTGTTCCTCCAGAGCTGTATCATTGGTTCCTGCTTCGCCTCGCTAACTGTCCACTCAATAGCTTTCACACTTAGTTGACACCTGTAACAGTGAATCAATCTTTAATAAATTCTATTTGTGGAGAAGCAATTGCAAGATACTTCACCTGCACCAAATTCAGTCAAGAGAAGCAATTAAAAGAGTAATTGAAAAGTATTTAAAAGAAAACAAAGATATTATATTCTGGCTCTCGTAGCCTTAAGCAGCCCTGAAGCATTGCAATACCAATTAAATCATTTAAAAACATAGTCACATTTGGATTGAAGTGAAACTCAGCAACCCACTTGCATACATCGATATCCCAAAATGGGCATCGAGACAGTAATAAGATATTCCTCTTTTTGTGATGGAATAAATGTTGCCTGGAGCACCAACAGAACTCCCCTACTCCAGATATTTCCAAATATGGCAAAGTACTGTCATCTTTTCTGGCGATCTGACTGGTCCCATTCAAATTAAGGCACTTTAGTTTAGTTTTGTTTAGAGATACTGAAACAGGCCCTTCGGCCCACCGAGTCCGCATCAACCAGGGATCCCTTGCACAATAACACTATCCTACGCACATTAGGACAATTTACACCCATGCCAAACCAATTCACCTATAAACCTGTACGTCATTGGACACTGAAGATCTCTGAGAAAACACACGCAGTCATGGGGAGAACGTACAAACACCGTACAGATAGCACCTGTTGTCGGGATCGAACCCGGGTCTCCCGCGCGGCAAGCGTTTTAAGGCAGCAACTCTACCGCTGCGCCACCATGCTGATGATGCGTTCCAACCTCCGGACTGATCCTGGTGAACTCTGATGGAATAGCAAGTGCTACTAAGGTGTCAAAGCAGACACAAAATAAGAATATAAAAGGATTTGGGGACGGACAAGATCAAAGTAAACAGTTTCATTGCGTTATATGAAATTAATAAAACAAGTAATTATATATTTAATCTTATTCACAATTTTCAAATAGTTTGTACGTCATTGAAACATTAATATTACTCTTACAAAGGGGAGGATTTGTTCCATCCATATTCATGCACATTTGAAATTATGGTGGAAGATGCTATTTACAATGGCAGCAACAGATTGAGGTGATATGGGGCAGCACGGTGGCACAGCGGTAGAGTTGCTGCCTTACAGTGGTTACAGCACCAGAGTCCCAGGTTCGATCCCGACTGTGGGTGCTGTATGTATGGAGTTTGTACGTTCTCCCTGTGACAGCGTGGGTTTTCTCTGAGATCTTCGGTTTCCTCCCCACACTGCAAAGACGTACAGGTTTGTAGGTTAATTGGCTTGGTATAAATGTAAATTGTCCCTAGTGTGTAGGATAGGGTGTGGGGATCACTGGTCGGTGCGGACTCAGTGGGCCAAAGCACCTGTTTCCACGTTGTATCACTAAACTAAACTAAACTAAGCTGATATGGTTTGTTGTAATGCAACTGCCTTGTATTCAGTGCACCAAGGAATTGGAATGGTGCATAGCTCAAAGTTGTTTTACACTGGTAGAAATGTACAGGCATAATAGACAATAGACAATAGGTGCAGGAGTAGGCCATTCGGTCCTTCAAGCCAGCATCGCCATTCAATGTGATCATGGCTGATCATCCCCAATCAGTACCCCGTTCCTACCTTCTCCCCATATCCCCTGACTCCCCTATCTTTAAGATAGCACCTGTTTAGCTCTCTCTTGAAAGTATCCAGAGAACCAGCTTCCACTGCCCTCTGAGGCAGATAATTCCACAGACTCACAATTCATAGCTGCAGGGTTTACACTTAATGCTGAAATTGAATTGAATTCTGTAGTTTGCTTTTGGATTACATTCAAAATCATTTCTCTCCACATTCAGAACACATTGATTTGTGTAGTTGCTCATTGGGAACTGTTGAAATTTCAGCGCAGCCAGAGGCTGTGTGTCTCTGGCTTGGAACATTAACCCAGTCGGGAGCTAAATTTGATAGCCCCCAAAACAGGTATGGAGATTGTGATATCTGTTGATTACATTGGAGTTTGCAGATCATCTTAATGCTGTCTGCTCAATTGAACAATTTCAGCAGAAATTGCTGAAAGCGGAATGCTTTGTTAATTAGCTGCAAGCTTCAGCAGGGTGCCGCCAATGCAAGTGCTTTGTGTAAATTAAAGCAAGTCCCCCAGACTGCTTATAATGACTGTGCCTTTCAGAGATGTTCAGTGCCAAGAGCAGGTGCTGGCAGTCATTTTATGTGAATGCACCCCAGCAAGGAACCTTTCCGTACACCCCTCTGATTCCCAAGCTGCAAGCTCCTCATTTCCTCTTCTTCCCAGAATAAAAGCTTCTGCCTGGACAAAATGCAATGACATGGATGAAGCACTTCCTTTGACCACACTTTGATGGAGTGTATGATTTTTCAGTCTGTAGGATCCTGCACTATGTCTGAACCAGCCTCTAGCTCATCTACTCACATCTCCAGACTCAGGGAGAGTTTCTTCCCAGTTGTTATCAGGCAACTGAATCATCCAACCACAACCAGAGAGCAGTGTTGAACTACTATCTACCTAACTGGTGACCTTCAGACTATCCTTGACCGGACTTTGCTGGCTTTACCTTGCACTAAATGTTATTCCCTTATCATGTATCTATACACTGTAAATGGCTCGATTGTAATCGTGTATTGTCTTTCCGCTGACTGGCTAGCATGCGACACAAGCTTTTGACCTCGGTTCACGTGACAATAAACTAGACTGAACTACTCTCAGGCAATTGAGAATGAATTATGTTTCTCTCTTTGGTACAATTGCCTCTCTTGTATAAAAGTGGGTGACAAACACGGGATATCAGAACAATCCTCATCTTCAGTCTGCAATGATCCAGGAGAATGGAGATGTCTTGCCTTCATGATGCTGATAGCAATACCTATTGGTGCTTCAACTGATGTATGTTTCAATGCTGTGGCTGCTGGAGGTGGTAGATTTTAAGATAGCCTTTTGGTTGAAGCATTAAGGTCCTACAGGGTTTGTCTTAGAAGTTCATCCCCATATGCTAACTGTAAATGCACTGCCTTGTAAAATAAGTACAATTCTATGGAATAAATTTCAGAGGAGGAGTGTTTAGCTCTGAAACTAGAGTAAAATTCCAATGAAATATCCTTACTAAACATCAGGTAGAGAATTGGTACCTAACCAGCATGCATGATATCAGCAAATTGCATGAAAGGGTAGTTGAGGCAAGTACTAGAACATTATTTAAAAGACATTTGGACAGGCACATGGATAGAAAGGTTTTAGAGGCAGGTGGGCCTAGTGTAGATGGGGCATCTTGGTCGGCAAGGGCAAGTTGGGCTGAAGGGCCTGTTTCTATTCCGTATGAATATATGACTATAATATGACCTCATTCCTCCTCCAGCTTTCTGATTGTTTCCCGAATCATGCTATTTTGAAAAGCTGATGTAAAGTAATGAATCCATAAATGGGTCTGCAGAGATAACTTGAAATCAGCAGGAACGTCCATCAATGTCTTCCACACCACTTGCCATGAAAGTCTAGTACCTGAAACAAGCATGGCCACTACATCAGCTGCATCAAGGCTCTCAGAGTTATTCTGAGCACCCTCTCTGCTTTCGCCATTTGCCAAAATAAATCTGCCCATCAATGGATCCATCATTGTATTCGATCAGCCAGAGACGATGGGGAAAACCAGCAGCAACAACTATAAAACATAGAACGGTATAGCAAAGGAACAGGCTCATCGGCCCATGATGTCTGTACCAAACACAATGCCAAATTAAAGTAATGTGTAGGAAGGAACTGCAGATGCTGGCTTAAATCAAAGATAGACACACAAAGCTGGAGTATCTCAGCTTGTCAGACAGCATCTCTGGAGAAAAGGAATAGATGATATTTCGGGTCAAGGCCCTTCTTCAGACCCTTCCTCAAACATCAGCCATTCCTTTTCTCCAGGGATGTTTTCTGACCCATTGAGTTACTCCAGCTTGTTTGGGTCAGCTTAAATGAATCTCCTCAGCCTGCATGTGATCCATCTATCTCATTCCCTCCATATCCATGTGCCTACCTAAATGCCTCTTAAACACCACTATTGTATCTGCTGTCACCAGCATGCATGGCAGCGGTTCCTGACACCCACCATTCCCAGTGTAAGTAAAACAGAAGGAATCAGCGATACACTCGCGGTGATGAATGTTTGGTCAGCTGTACATGAGGGCTGAGCTCCAACGAGGCAGGAATGTGTGACATGCTGAATAACAACATGACAACCTGTTCTGCAAGCTCTTAGTGAAGGTACTCTATGCGAGTGAGACCTTTAACGCACACTTTCTTTTTGTTTGTATCAGAACTGGCCATTTCTAACTTCAAACCCTTTTGGCTCGGTTGTATTTTAGATCTTATTTTTTTTTTTGTAGAGCCCTGTCTGTCCTAGAGCCTTACCATTATCAATAGATTATGCAGAAAAAGAAGCTAAACTGGCCTCTAACTGCCATGTTACGTTATCTGGTCTCACCCCGTCAGAGGCATTCCCTTTGTTCCATCCACCTCCCTTCCCCGCCTTCTTTGCCAGCGACACACTTAAGTGATGAGACTACTTTTTTTATCGACAGTCACAAGTCTTTAGAATTTTTTTGTTCCTCAAATGGCAGGAGAAGCAGAGAAGGATAGGTACGTGATAAGCAATAGAGGGGAGCAGTTTACTGGGGGGTGACAATGCAAAGTTGAGACTGAAGTCAGATCAGCCATGAACGTATTGAAAGGTGGGGCACATTTGTTGGGTTAGGTCACCTACTCTTGCTCCTAATCTGTAAATGTCAGACAGAAAAAGGAAATTATATGAAACAGGTTATGCCTATGATTGATATTTCGGTTGACCCATTAATTGTGTTGTCTTTATAGAATCGTTTAAGTGTGGTAATAAATATTTTACAGGTATAATTCCTACAGTCCAGTAAACTGCACCGGCGTTTTTATATCAGTGGACTTCCATGTGTAGCGGTGCCTTCCACCAAGCAGTAGGTTTTGAGTTTCAAAACAGGCCGGTAAATTTGCAACCTTGGATATTACAAAGTAGTGTTTCAATAAAGGGGAAGCCCATTCTTCGGAGTTTACTGAAAGGAGATAAATGAAATGTAATTGTTTTACGTTCGTGATGCTGCTGCATGAATCCTGAAGCAATTTTGCTGCAAATGACACACTAATGAATATCAAGCTCCATGTACAATCAAGCTTTGCTAAATCCAAAAGACTGGCGCATGATTTGGCCCCGTTAGATTGGGTGCTTGTCACAGCAAGCCATTAAAAACACTTTGGGAACAGATCAGATAAAATCAACATAAACTTTTAATCAACATTGAGTACAACTAAATTTGTCATTTGGTGGAAATGTGCCATGAATTCCATTGAAGAATAGCAAAACATCTCTTTAAATGACGAACAATGGTTAGAAACAAATGTGACTGCAAGTGCCGCAACATAGACAGGGTTTTAGAATGCTGATTGCCAGATTTGCTGATGTTGACGTGTTGGAACGCATGCTGGACTAAGGAATACCAACCCGTTTGGCACCAAAAGGAATCCTTCTAAAAAATATCCAATGCAATGAGCTTCCCAGATTGATTGTTTAGTTTAGTTTAGTTTAGAGATACAGCGTGGATATAGACCCTTCAGCCCTCCTAATTCATGCTGACCACCAATTTCCGGACATTAACACTACCCTACACACACAATTTTTTTAACGTTTATACCAAGCCAATTAATCTACAAACCTGTACGACTTTGCCGTTTGGGAAATAGAGGTTCTCGGAGAAAACCCAAGCAGGTCACGAGGAGAACACAAACTCCGTACAGACAGCACCCGTAGTCGGGATTGAACCCGGGACTGGCACTGTAAGGCAGTAGCTCTACCACTACGCCACAGTGCTGCCCATGATTAGTAGAGAGAATTCTGCCAACAAAGGCCTCCGGACCTGGCCTGTGCATGACAAGAAGGGGGATCAAAAGAAGCTGCTTTGTATGGTCACGTAACCATTTGCGCTGTCAAATGGTTGTCTGAGTAAATTCACTTCAAAGGAGATTACCCTGTCAGAGAGGAGACACAAGAGACTGCAGATGCTGTAATCTGGAGTGAAAAACAAACTACTGGAAGAAGTCAGCGGGCCTGGCAGCATTCGTGGAGGCAGAAAGATGGTTGATGTTTCGGGTGAGAACTGCCATCAGGCCACAGTTATCAAATTATCGGAAAGTATTTATTAACAGTAGTGCTCTAGCCTATGACATGGAGGTGGGTGAGGTGTTTGGTTTCCACCAAACAGTTAGCATTAAAGCAACCAATGTCCATTTACTGAAAAAATATTTTATTCTAAGTGTATGAAATAGATAAAAAAGCAACTTCTCCCAATAAAAGCAGGGCAATTCCTCCGCTAAAATACAGCCAGAGGAGTATTGACATTACACACACATAATTATGATCACTTGATTGACAAAGGAACCATGCAACTTCAGTCCAGTTGGCCACACCATTGTCAGTAAATGAAGCCTTATCATTTTACAGCCGACTCATTTGAAGGACTCTGACAATTTATAGACTACTGCAAAGCAATACTACAGGTGAAAGATATGTTACAATTTCAAAAGCCAGGATTCCAGGAACGAGTGGGTTAACTTATGATGAGCTTTTGACAGCATTGGGCCAGTACTCGCTGGAGTTTAGAAGAATGAGGGGGGACCTCATTGAAACATACAGAATAGTGAAAGGCTTGGATAGAGTGGATGTGGAGAGGATGTTTCCACTTGTGGGAGAGTCTAGGACGAGAGGTCAGAGCCTCGGAATTAAAGGACGTTTCTTTAGGAAGAAGATGAGGAGGAATTTCTATAGTCAGAAGGTGGTGAATCTGTGGAATTCTTTGCCACAGAATTCTGTGGAGGCCAAGTCAATGATCATTTTTAAGGCAGTTAGATAGAATCTTGATTAGTTTGGGTGTCAGGGGTTATGGGGAGAACCCCAATCAGGAGAATGGGGTTGAGAGTGAGAGATAGATCAGCCATGATTGAATGGTGGAGTAGACTTGATGGGCAGAATGGTCTAATTCTACTCTTATTACTTATGACCTAATGATCTTACAACAGTGATTCTGCCCTCAGGCCACTCATCGCTCAAGACTCAGGTATCAAGTTAGTTAATGCCTGAGAGGGATGGTAAGAAAATATGACATTGAATCAGCTTTTCTTCTGTAAGGCAGGATGAATCTTGGGTGAATGCTGTGGTTGGGAATCTTGAAAGAAAAGATGTATGAATAGGGAGAGTTGGTCAAAATATTCAGTCAATTGCAAGTGAAGTTAGTCACTGCTGACCACAAAGAAAGTTCCTCACAAAGACATAATGATCTCAACGCAAGAACCTTCCCTGGCATCTGTGACACACAGGTGATGGCTGGAAGATATGCTTGGCATTTAAGCTGGCTGACTGGCCAGCCATATCAACAAATTTGCACAGACAACAATCCAGGTGGCAATAAGCACAATTATTAGTTAATGATTTAAATATTGAAGGTGGCACAGTAGCTCAGCTGGTAGAGCTGCTGCCTCAAATCACCAATGATCCAGGTTCGATCCTGACCTCGAGTGGCATCCGTGTGGAGTTTGTACATTCTCCACATGGGCTTCCTCTGGATGCTCGGATTTCCTCCCATCATCACAGAGAAGTTTCAATTTCAGTTTCAGTTCACTTTTAGTTTATTGTCATGTGTACTGAGGTACAGTGAAAAGCTTTTGTTGTGTTCTAACCAGCCAGCGGAAAGACAATATATGATAACAATCAAACCATTCACAGTGTACGACTCGTTCTTGATCATGCTGCCAGCTTTGCCGAGGCAGCATGAGGTATAATTGGAGTCAATGGAAGGGAGGTTGGTTTGTGTGATGGTCTTGGCTGCTTCTACAATTCGATGCAATTTCTTGCGGCCTTGGACGGAGCTGTTCCCAAAGGGGTATGGGGCTATTAGGTTAATTCTGTAAATTGGCAGGAATTGCAAACAGGGAGGCCACCAGACGAAGGATTGCAAAGAATGGAAGAGTTGCAAACGGTGTGGGGAAGAAGGCCACCACTACACGGCCTGCTCTAAAAGAGCCAGCACCTATGCGCAGGTGATAAGAGGGCCAGTGAGCTCTGTAAATTGCCACGTGTGTAGGGAGTGGATGAGAGGGTGGGATAACATAGAACTAGCATGAATGGCTGATCGATGGTCAACATAGACTCAGTAGTTTAAGGGCTTGTTTCTATGTTGTATTTTGAAATCAACCAATTAATCAATCAATCGTAGGGAGTGCTGAATAAAAACAATGGTTGAAGTAATTAAGACAAAAATTGGAATTCATAAATAAACCGATTTACAAGCTTTAAACATTTAAGACAGCTTATATTTTGAAATATTGAATCTCTATTCTCTATTCTCTGTGGCATCAATGGCAGTTTTGTAGATTCATTCTCTTCTCCAAGATCTACTGCATTTAGCAAAAGGGCACAAAATGAACATTCAAATATCACTTGGCACCAAAGACAGATTGCTTCCATTGCCATTATTTTACCAAACATGTGTTGCCAGAATTCTCCTACAGTTCAAATAACATGGGGGTGGGGGGGGAATGGTGTTCGTTATTGCTGATTGTCCACTGTAACCGAGTGAGGGATTCATCCAACCACCAAGATGCGGCACGATGGCACAGCAGTAGAGTTGCTGCCTTACAGCGCTTGTGGTGCCGGAGACCCAGGTTCGATCCCGACCACAGGTTCTGTCTGTATGGGGATTGTATGTTCTCCCTGTGACCGTGTGGATTTTCTCCAAGATCTCACATTCCAAAGACATATAGATTTGTAGGTTAATTGGCTTGGTATAAGTGTAAATTGTCCCAAATGTGTGTAGGGGAATGTTAATGTGCGGGGATCACTGGTTGGTGTGGACTCGGTGGGTCGAACGGCCTGCTTCCGCACTGTATCGTTAAACTAATCTCTCCGAGTTGTTTTCAAATAGAAAATTATTTTTAACAGCTAAAACTATATTTTTGTTACTGTAAGCATAAAATAACAAAGGCTGTTTGTTACTTTATTCAATGTAGTATCGCACACAAGTGTCGATCGAAGCAACTGCTTGTCAATCCCAATGGCTTCCCTCAGCATAACTAGCAGTCTGTGTTTCTAAAGAGCCAGTGGTGTCTGATTACTGTGCGAACAATCCATCTGCTATAACTGAGATCCGTTATGAAGAGGTACAAAATAACAAGGGTGACGCCGCAAGATGGCAGCCTCGCCAACGGTCTGTCTGGTCCTTTTCTTCATTTGGTGTTTTTAGTCTGTTGTTAAATGTATGTTTTAGTGTATCTTTAGTTTTGTATTATGTGGGTGGGGGACGGGGGACGGGGAACGGGGGAGGGGGGGGGGACTTTTTAATCTCTTTCCTCGATGGAGATGTGACATTTTCCGTATTGTTTCTCCGTCTGCACTGAGGCCTAACATCGTGGAGCTAACGGTCCCTTTGCTGGGGATCGACTTCAGGAGCTCCAACCAAGGGAACATGCGGACTTAACATCGTGGATCTAGCGGTCCCTTTGTCAGGGATTGACTTCGGGAGCTCCAGGCTGCAGGAGCTTCGACCGTCCTGATCGCGGAAGCTTCGATCGCCCCAATGTGTGAGCTTTGATCGTCAGCTGCGGGAGCTTTGATCGCCCTAACTGCGAATGGTTTAACTGCCCCGACCACGGGGGAAAAGGATGGAAGAAGATAACACGTTATTGTCTTCCATCACAGTGCGCTGTGGTGGATGTTTATGTTAATTTTTATGTAGTTGCATGTCTTGTTGCCTTTTTGGTATAACTGTATGGCAAATCAAATTCTTTGAATGTTTTTACATACTTGGCTAATAAATTAATTGCATGACAAATATACTTAGACTGTGATAAAGAATGATGTCTCATATAGGTTCATGATCAATAAAGGCAACACGAAACTGGAGCAAGTTGTGGATGGGCAGTTCATGGTGTGTATGGGTTGATGGGTGAAGGGTGCAGGCGAGAGGGTAGAGTTAGAATGGACGTGGAGCGGCAGAAATGTGCCGATTCACCTGGGGATTATTTAGTGTGAGGCTTGGATTTTCCAGGTCTGGTTTAAATTTGATGGATGAATTGCTCACAGTTATGATCTGAAACACTGGAAGGCTGATAACGCTCACCCACAAATAAACTTGGGGTTTTTTCAGGCCAAGTATTTTTTGCCGCTTATACAGTATTTAGCTTAGTACTCCCTCAAAAAAACCCAATGAGGTTCATGCAATGGAGTGAAAGATTTGAAGGGAATTTTCCTATGGACCTGATTTGTAAATAGTTCAAAGTCACATCAGTTCCAGTGATTTGCTCTATTTACTTTGGAAAATGCTACAAATAATGTACCCTGAAGAGCTGCAATGAAACTCCAGCAGTAACGTTAGGAATTTTTGTGTTAAATGATGTGTGTTCGGAAATTGCAAATGGTTTTCAATTTGCTTCCCAAGGGCTCCCTTCTAACAGTGACAGTGACTTCATCCTTATCACTAACATAGATGTTGGGATGTGCTACTCCCCATGTTGCCTGCGTGAATTCAGTGAAGATCTTGCTGGAATGAAATCAAATTTTAGGGTAGGTTTAGGTGACGTTATCTCTGGTTGAAGCAAGAGCTGCTACTTCTTGGCCCTGACCTCCTCCGCTCAGATGACCAGGGGTGTATCAGAACAAACTGGCCACATCAGCTTTGCCAAAAGTTGTCTGATGTTACTGTATGCAGTCTTAAGTCCAAGCAGTGTATGCAGCCTTGCTTGAAGAAAAGTATCACTAACCTAATTGAGTCTCTGGAGTTGTGCTGGGTGTTATCAGCCTTCTGATGCTAATATGATGCTAATGAATGCCAGACAGGGACCCGGAGGTACAGTCAATAGTAGAAGGAGAACAGGAAGGGGCATGGCAGATAGTGGTGAAAAAAAAATAAAAAAATTAGAAGTCACTACCAAAAAAGCAAAGAGCTAGTTCTGTATATATTATTTATTCTGAATAAAGTTTATATTTTGGACATTTAAAAAGCCCCACCCTTCATTTTATCCTTTGATGTCCTGATCCATCAAGTGTGGCACAGAGCACCAGCTGCTGGAGCTGATGCCTCGCAGCACCGGAGACCTGGATAGATCCTGACGTTGGGTGCTGTTTTCACGTTGACTGTGTGGGTTTCCAGCTGGTTCTCCAGTTTCCTCCCACATCCTATGGATGTGCAGGTTTGTAAGTTAATTGGCCTCTGTAAATTGCCCATAATGTGTCGGAAGTGGATGAAAAAGTGGGAGAACATAAAAATAGTGCGATGGCCGGCATGGACTCGGTGGGCCAAAGGGCCTGTTTCCATGCCATATCACTAAACTAAACTAAACTAAACTAAACTAAACTAAACTAAACTAAACTAAACTAAACTAAACTAAACTAAACTAAATTAAAATAAAATAAAATGAGTTAAACTAAATGTGTAGGAAGGAACTGCGGATGCTGGTTTAAACTGGAGATAGACACACAAAACTGGAGTAACTCAGCGGGTCAAAGAGCATCTCCTTTAATGCTGTCTGACCCGTTGAGTTACTCCAGTTTTTTGTATCTATCTTGCATTAAACTAAACTGTTACTCCAGTGTCCAAAACCAATCCGACCCTGAGAATTCTACTCAACATCCACAACTCACCCACTCTCCAAGCTTCACCTAACTGTTCGTCCTCTGAAGTGATCATTCAGCACCTGATTTCCTTTATTGGAGTTAATGAATGAAAGACGGTTGTGTGTCTCTACAGATGTAAACCCTCCACACAACCCTCAGAATAATCAATAGGTTTTATGCTTATTTATTTTCTAAGGAGCTGTCTTGGAAAAAACTTGTTTTTTTTGTATACTTAAAGGTATTACTTTATTTCTGTTCCTTCAGTAATTCAGATTTACAAATTATGACTTTTTTACAAAACCTAACTGTACATAAAGCACTTGAAAAGACATTTGTTTGCTATGTGGATATAGGGTTGATCACTAGATCGTTTATTGGGGGATACAGTAGGATTTAAGTAAGGGAAAGATGTTTTAGTAATTGATTGGTTCAATCCCGAGGGGATATCAAGATAAATATTAAGCACAGTACAAAAGGCAGCTTTCTGGTGCCAATTAATTTGAAAAGGGAATAACCCCTGATTCTCATCGGCAGAATCGTAAACACATGGAGCATGGAAACAGGGCCCTCAGGCAATGATATCCAACACAACCATCAAGTACTAACAGATACAAATCGCGTTTTACAGTCCTCAGCTTGTGTATCTGTGCTATTTGATTTCAAGTGTTCTGTTTTGACGACTGGTATTTTGATGGCCAACGTAAGCAATAAACTAGAAAGATTAAACGAGCTTACCATTTGAAGTTTGATCTTTATTTTGTGAGAAGTTGAAGTGAGGGAATACGTGAAGAGCCCACCAGTCCGCATGCACGTCAATCTTTAGAGCAGCTGAATGAAACCACAGAATAGTTGCTGATCTTAAACTATAGAAAGATTAACAACCTCAGAACTACCGAATGATCTTTATGAGAGGAGTGGAGGGCATGTATTCCCTCACTTCAACTTCTCACAAAATAAAGATCAAACTTCAAATGGTAAGCTCTTGTTTAATCTTTCTATTTTATTTCGAAGTCACGTGAGTGACTACGTGAAGTTTTCAAAGCTCTGTGGTTTCATGCAGTGAACCAGACTCCATGCACACACACTGCTCCAGTTGACCAAACATGGTTGAAGAAACATACTTCATTGAAACATGATGTTAACTTTCAAACATGTCTATGCTTTAATGGAAAAAATAGTCCCTTCACATCAGGGATAAACAGTTGATTTAATTAACAGAACTTAAAATTTTGCTAGCAAATAAACCAGGCCTGGTAGTTGGTTTATTATAAAATATCTGAAAAGTTTGCTCATCCGCCCATCCTGCAGTCACAAGGATGTGATCCAGCGGAACTTCCATATTTCTTGCTGCCGACGTGACTGCAGCCCTGGTGGATTGAGATTTAAATACATCAGTATCAACTCCTGCGAATGCTAATACGCATCTTAACCACCTAGACATGGCCTGCACCATTACCCTTCTATGTGTTTTTTTTTATGACTAACGAAGACAGCCAGCTCGCTGCCTTGAAGATTTTTTGTAACCTTTATGTATTTTTTAAGACAAGTAACCACACATAATCTGCGATCAGGTGGATACGCCAAGAGCTCCAACTTAAATCCTAGCGCACCTGATCTACATTACTTAATTAGCTCATCTATATAAAAGGTTACCTTATTATTGGATATAACTGCCTTATCCAGCCTTAATTTCTGTAACGACTGAACTCGTTGCGCTGAAGCGAGTGCCATGAGCATGACCAATTTATAGGTGAGCTGGGCCAAAGATAAAGATGCAGCTGGTGCCCAACTGCGAAGCAGCCTTCATACTATATTAACCTTCCATACCTCCCAATATCTGGGCCTAGGAGGGTTACTGTTAAAAACACCCTTCATGAATTTGGATATCAGTGGGTGAGAGCCCACAGAATGTTATCCAGAGCCCAGCACTAAATATGATTACAAAGCACAACGAGCAGTGTTAATAGCGTTATAACTCAATTTTTTCTCAAAATATAAGGTTGAAAGAAGTTCCAACACATCGGCTATATCTGCCTTAAAGTAATTTATATGCGTATTGACACAAAAGTCTTCCCATTGCTTAATATATGAGATGTACTGCTTCTTAGTGCCATGACGCCATGCTTCAGTGATTACATCCACCGTCCGGTCGGATAATCCGAGCCCCACGAAAGGCATTCTCAGATTCTGCAAATTAACAGGTTGATTCTGTCATGTAAAGGATGAGGTTCCCGAGAAACGGGCTGAATAAGCAAATGGTCATGTCTAGGAACAACCATGGGCAGTTCCTTTAATACCCCTTTCAGTAAAGGGAACCATGGTTGTGTAGGCCAGTTAGGCACTACTAAAATACCCGGTGCGAAGTCTTGCATTATGTTTTGCAAGCATCGTCCAATGAGGCAGAATGGAGGGAAAGCACAGAAGAACATCCCCCCCTCAGTCTATAGAAAATGCATCTATAGCCTCCGCCCCTGGGTCTGGCTGCCATGCTACATATCTTGGTAATTGGTGATTAAGCCTGGAGGCGAACAAATCAATATCAGGTGTTCCATAATTAGCTATTATGTTGTTAAATACTATTTTATTCAACATCCACTCAGTGTGATCATTGAATTTACACGATATAGCATCTGCCACACTATTAAATCTACCCTGCAAGTAAGCAGCTGAGATCCAAATTCTCCTGTCTATACACCAATTCCAAATGAGATTAGCTAAAGTATCAAAGGATATCGATTTGTTTCCACCCATGTGATTAATATATGCCACAGCCGTAGTGCTATCCATTTGAAGTCTAACATGCACATCATGTAGCTTCCCACAGTAAGCCATCAAGGCATAAAATGCTCCCAACATTTCCAGATAATTGATACCATATTTACGAATAAATGGTACCTCGTCCATGTTCCATCTGCCACCGCAACTAGAGGTGGTGTTAGTAGTTCCCCATCCCAGTGCACTTGCATCACTCTGCACTGTTGTTGTAGGTTTACTAGATAAAAATCCGTCGGAGCAATGTTGAATATTGGTCATCCACCATTGTAACTCCACTTTAGATTTAGGCAACAACTGCATAGGTCTGTTGAAATTACCTTTGTGGAATCTAATTGCCTAATCCTTTGCACGCTCCAGATTTTGATAATGCAAAGGCCCAAACTGTGCGGCTGGAAAGGCAGCCACTATTTTGCCAATTACTCTAGCCACCGGGCGAATAGGTGTTTTTTCTGTAATCAGAAGATTAGAACAAGCTTCCATTAAATCTATTTTTTTCCCCATGGGCAGGGTCACAGACATTTCCACTGAGTTGATAATAAACCCTAAATAGTCAATAGACCTCGTTGGTATCAATCTGGATTTGACTGGATGGATGATTAACCCCAATGTCTCAAAAATGAGCTTGGCAGCTGAAACAGTTAGTTTTGCCAGATGCAGCATTCTCCCAATGATCAAAATATCATCTATTTAGCCCATAATAATATGCCCTTTAGCTCTAAGCAGGTCGAGCACTGGTCTAAGTAGTTTGGTAAACAACCGAGGGGCTGAGCTTAAACCATCAGGTAACACTTTAAACTGCCACAGCTACCCCATCCAGCTAAACCTCAGATATCTCCGGTGATCCTTGTGAATCAGAATCAAATAATATGGATCCTTGAGATCGATGCATGCTATAAAGCAGCCCTCGGAAATTAGCTGCTTAGCAGTAAGAAAATTCTCAATTTTTAAATGTCTATACTGCACATGTGAGTTTAAATATGTCAAATCAAGGATGATACGATATCCACCATCTTTCTTCTCTCTGGAGAATATATTAGAGATGTATTGATCCTTTTTATGAATTGATCTCTCAATTACTCCTTTTTTGTGCAATGAGTGTATCTCCGCTTGCATATCCAAAGTTCATTGTTTGGAGCAAGTATACGTTCGACTTGGCGTATCTTGTATAGGTGGGAATGAGTTAGGCAAAAACTCAAATTTGAAACCCTTTATGCTGTGCAATATAAACGGGTCTGAAGTTATCTGACGCCATTCGTGCAAGAACAAACATAACCTTCCATCGACTTGAAACTCCTCTGCACACCCCATGCGACTGATGAAAACAGAGCCACCTACCTCAAAGGTTACAGGTGGTTTGACACCAGGGCCAGCAGACCTTAATTTTGGTTCTGTCTTTTTTCCCTCGCACTGAAAAGTTGAGCTGTTGGGCCGTGAGGCCGCCGCATCTTCCAGGATGGGCGAGATGGGCCTTGGCCTAAAAAAGACCTGTGACTGGGTAGGAACTGGGCAAACCTGAAACTCGCACCAGCCTCAGAGAACCGCTTCTTGCTGGTAGAGGTGTAGGGGTGATGATGCTGGAGGGGGGGGGGAGTCTTGTCCATAAATGATGCCTTGATCATTCCAGTAGCTTTAGACTCTGCATGCAAGTCCTTGACCTGCTTGCTCAAGTCTTCTCCGAAGAGGAATACAGGAGGCTGAATATTGCTGGCCCTACATAAATGTGCAAACTTTGGATTCAATTCTGGCCTGATGGCGTCCTTCCGGAAGCAATTGATCTCAAAATGGGCGTTGCACAGCAGTGCCATAGCATCTTGCTGAACTTCCGACAACTGAACCTCATCGACTGACCTAGCAACGGCCGTGATACCTGAGGCCAACATTGTAGCTTCAGTTCTCTGGATCTCGTACTGGACCCGATGTTTTCCCAAATAGTGGCGTTAACTATGGGCACATTTAAGGTTGAGCAATTCTCTGGACTTGGATAACTCGCAGCCATTTCCACCATAGTCACCTCCTTCAGCTGGTGGGAAGTGAGGTAGCTGATGCTGCTGACCAACTCCCCTCGAAGTGGCTTGCCCGTCCCCAAAGGAACAGCAAATTTGGAGGCAAGAGTGGGTAACTCTTCTTTATGCGATTCTCACACATCATGCATTACAGCATGGGCCTCCGGCACAAATTCATATTCGGAGTCAGCTGCATACTGATCTCCGACACTCCCCTCATCCGAGTGGGAGGAATATAGCAACCCTGAACCAGGAGCTGCAGCAGACGTTTGAATTGAACTGCCTGAGTATGCCTCCGTAGCACGGAGCATATTGTGTGCCAGCATCTTCTGCATAAGATGCTCCATCTGAGACAAACGGCCTAACACATCAGTCATGGATGTGGGAGCAGTATCCTCCATGCCTGAATCGTCCGGCGAACTTGTCTCATTGTTTTAGTTTTGACTTTTCCCCCCTTCCGAGCTGCCAAGCTGTTCCCTTTAGGAGCCAATTCAGAGGTAGCTGAGCAGACCGGAGCTGCCAGCGACTCTGATGTAGAAATGGAAGCCTCCGGCTTCCCGCACTGCCGCGGTGTTCTGCTGCCGGTTTTACAGCGGCCTGTCTAGGTTTAGTCCTAGGCTTTTCCATAGCAACAACCTAGAGACTTATTGGAATTAAAGTACACCAAGCACACCCAGTGCAGGTTTGCACTTACCTGAGAGGTTTTTAAAACTTACCGCTTGGGGAACCGACGTTCCCCCCAGCCAGTCCATGCACCATGCGTTTGACGTATTGACGCGAATGCGGACTGGCGGGCTCTTCACGTAGTCACTCACGTGACTTCAACCTAAAATAAGGTAATGTTAGGTATTCATAGGAATCTCCATATTTAGCAGGAGAATTGTATTCACCACTATTGCCAGGGCTTCCTGCTGGTAGTCAATGTTTCACAGTTAGCGTACACTTATCAGCTTGTGCTGGTGTTTTGCGGCTCAAGATTTTCTTTTCCTTAATTGCCACAACATTGTCATGTAAGAGCCCAGAACAAATCTCTTCTAGGTTTTCTTAGAATGGATGTTTCTGCCTGTGTAACTGTGTGAACTGTGTTAACCCATGCATTAACCATGCCTGGCAGTGGATCCCTGAAACCTTCAGAGTTCATAAGTTCATAAGTGATAGGAGCAGAATTAGGCCATTTGCCATTCGCCATTAGGCCATTCGGCCCATCAAGTCTATTCCACCATTCAATGATGACTGATCCATCTTTCCCTCTCAACCCCATTCTCCTGCCTCCACATAACCCCTGACACCCATACTATTAAGAATCTATCAATCACTGCCTTAAAAATATACATTGACTGCCTCCATAGCCTTTTGTGGCAACAAATTCCACAGATTCACCACCCTCCGACTCAAGAAATTCCTCCTTTTCTCCTTCCTAAAGGTACGTCCTTTAATTCTGACGCTATGGCCTCTGGTCCTAGAATGTCCCACTGGTGGAAACATCCTTTCCACATCCACTCTATCGAGGTCTTTCACTATTCGGTAGTTTTCAATGAGGTACCCCCTCATCCTTCTAAACATTCTACAATGTTTTGTTACTGTTGAAGGAGACATTCTGCAAAGTTGTATATGTTACTTGTCCTGGAGATTCTGCTCTATGTTTCTATGTTTCTATGAATCTGTGGATATCCTGGTGCTGAGACTGACAGCACCTGCTACCATTACTCTTCAAAACATATAGCAACCTCCAACATCTGCACATGTGGAACTCTGAAAGTTGTCTGGGAAATATTGGTTGTTCATTGTGCAGCTGCAAGCCTCATAGTTAGAATCGGAAAAAAAAATTGTTGATGGGATCTTTGACTGCTTACTCAATGTTTCTGCTTTTAAACATACTGAATGCACCACTCCTTAAAAATAGCATTTGAAACTCCACTGATGGGTTAGAAATGTCATCATTCATCCATAATGTTGCATAGGCCCATCAGCACGGGCCAACTCTTGCACTGCAACATTGATTCTCAGCTCCATCTAAACCATCTGATACATGCCTATACCCAGCTCAGTGGTCAATCATATTTTAACATTTGCTTCTGATATTTCAAGTTCTAATTTAATCCTAAAGTCATGCTCAATCTTTATTTTGTTTACAATAAAACATTAAAAAAGTTATTAGAAGCCCACATATTTTTCTTCCCGATTCATAATCTGTCCTAATTCATCCATCGGAATGGCTGTTCACAAATGTGTTGAACCATATCAAGAACAATTGATGCATTTAGGAGTTAGCACGCAACAAAAGGGCGGGACGGTGGCGCAGCGTAGAGTTGCGGCCTTGTAGCGCTTGCAGCTCCAGAGACCCCGGTTCGATCCTGACTTTGGGTGCTGTCTGTATGCAGTGCCGGATTTGGATGAAGAGAGGCCCTAAGCTGTTCCACTTGTGAGGCCCCCAACGACCGGACAGCCATGGCGGCCAAATCTCCCACAATTCAAAGCGAGGGAGAAAGTGCCCAGCGCCGACCAGTTGCCGTTGCAGTGCGCATGCGCAGGGCGGCCGATGATGTGCTGGCCGTGGTTGTGCGCATGTGCAAGGCGGCCTGCCGTGCCGGCGGATGAGGAGCGAGCGGAGCCCAGCGGCCCGGACGGATAGCGGGGGGAAATGGAGAGAGAGAGATAGAGAGGGGGGCCGCCCAGAGTTGAATGGTAGGTGTTCTGCCTTGGCCGGAGGCCCCCCTAGACCTCGAGGCCCATCAATTTTTTCGGGGGGCCCCCTAGAAAGTTTGGGCCCTAAGCTATAGCTTGTTTAGCTTATATGTAAATCCGGCACTGTCTGTATGGAGTTTGTACGTTCTCCCCATGACTGCGTGGGTTTCTCCGCGATCTTCGGTTTCCTCCCGCACTCTAAAGACGTACAGGTATGGAGGTTAATTGGCTTGGTATAATTGTAAATTGTCCCTTGTGTGTGTAGGATGATGTTAGAGTAGGTATGTTACAAAACCTACCTGTATCGTCATTGGGAATCTGCCCAAAGCCATGTCCGTGATTTTGGCGCTGTTTGGAGGGGGCGGGTTTAAAACACGATTTTTACTAGGCTGTTCTAATCGCAGATGTTCAGCCTAGTAAATCATTAACGAAAAATCGCTGCAAGACCCGGTCGCAAAAGGTATTATTAGTTTTATAGGCCTTGATAATATAGTTATAATAGTTTTAAAATTACTCTCTCATTCCGCAACCTCTCGCAGTCCCAGGGTTTTATAAAGCAAACAATTAAAGGTATGTACCTTATTTTTACATTAAATGGGGCATATATATAACCCTGTATATCAAGTTATCTATGGCGAGTAGTTCATTTTGGGCTTTTTAAATCCCGCAGTATTTTTCTCGGCATTTGAGGGCACAAATCCAGCGCAATGTGAACGTTCTAAACCAGCGCGTTCACATGAACCCACTAGAAAGCCGATTTAAATGGGCATTTATTTACAGCAATTGAACACTAAATTCTTTCCATTTGGCCTATAAATTAATGTAAATTAGATATAAAAATCATGTTATATTGTGAATAATCTTTGGACACTTAGGCTATTTAAAAATGTTAATCTTTCCTTAAGAAATGGGCTTTTGACTATCCAAGATCACAGCTTTTTTGTAATGTCCATTGAAAATCAATAGGGAACAAGATGCTAATTTCCGAGTATGAAAATGGCCATACCTTTTTTAATACTTGAGATATGAAAGTGAATTTGGTGTCAAATTAAACTTATTGTTATGCTTTATCTGATGGGATAAATTGCAGACTTGATTTTTAAAATCTCAAAATTTTGTAACATTGCTAGTTAGAGTGCGGGAATCACTGGTCGGTGTGGACCCGGTGGGCTGAAGGGCCTGTTTCCGCGCTCTATCTCTAAACTAAACTAAACTAAAACGCTTTTTCATTGTACCTTGGTACACGTGACAATAAACTAAACTAAACTAGTTCATCTGAGGTTGGTGAATAGGCTATTATTTGAATTAATGACTTCACAGTACTCCAGAGTCTATTTGTGGGATGGTGGACAATGCACCAATAGGTACAACTATCCTTCTTTTTCCCACAACAACCACTATCCCCATCTCCACCACCAATGCTCTATTCCTCACCTCCAAGGTTGGCTCCCACATGTCAAAGGACATGCAGGTTGTTAGGACAGTTGCTGCTGTAAATGATCAGCAAAACAATCATGATGAGAGAGAATAGATTACGCGGAAAATGGGAGAATGGGTTTTATAGAATCGTTCTGGGAGCTGGCATTTAATTGATGGCCCAATTGGCTTCCTTCTATGTCATAAGGATATATGAGAAATAACCATAACCATATAACCATATAACAATTACAGCACGGAAACAGGCCATCTCGGCCCTACAAGTCCGTGCCGAACAACTTTTTTTCCCTTAGTCCCACCTGCCTGCACTCATACCATAACCTTCCATTCCCTTCTCATCCATATGCCTATCCAATTTATTTTTAAATGATACCAACGAACCTGCCTCCACCACTTCCACTGGAAGCTCATTCCACACCGCTACCACTCTCTGAGTAAAGAAGTTCCCCCTCATGTTACCCCTAAACGTCTGTCCCTTAATTCTGAAGTCATGTTCTCTTGTTTGAATCTTCCCTATTCTCAAAGGGAAAAGCTTGTCCACGAGAATACGAGAAAAAAAAAATCCTCAAGGCAACATGCCATCGAAACCCTCCATGGAATTAAATCCCGTCCCATAAACCAGTCACAGCAAGAAATGTCCACATGTATCACAATAGTAACAAACGCTTGTGCATTTCAGATCGTTTATTGCAAATTACCATACAAAGCATGTGGCAAACCTTTTGAATGATGATCATGCTCACTTTGTTGAATCTATGGACACAAGAACTGAATTCTGATTAAGTGTGCATTAGATCCCATATATGAAAGACGACCCGACCACATGCTAAGAACAAATAATAATAATAAATTTTATTTATGGGCGCCTTTCAAGAGTCTCAAGGACACCTTACAAAAATTTAGCAGGTAGAGGAAAAACATGTAAGGGGAATTAAATAAATAGTAGAGACATGACTAGTACACAAAGTAAATACAGAATTCAATACAAAACACAGTATGAGGCAATTAATGCACAGATGAAAAGGGACGGCACGTGGGGCTAAGGATAGGCAGAGGTGAAGAGATGGGTCTTGAGGCGGGACTGGAAGATGGTGAGGGACACGGAATTGTGGATCAGTTGGGGGAGGGAGTTCCAGAGCCTGGGGGCTGCCCTGGAAAAGGCTCTGTCCCCAAAACTGCGGAGGTTGGACGTGGATGGAGAGGAGACCAACTGATGTGGATCTGAGGGACTGTGAGGGTTGGTAGGGGGAGAGGAGGTCAGTGAGATATGGGGGGGCCAGATGGTAGAGGGCTTTGTAGGTGAGGATCAGGATTTTGTAGGTGATCCGGTGGGAGATGGGAAGCCAGTGAAGTTGTTTGAGGACTGGAGTGATGTGATGCCAGGATTTGGTGTCGGTGATGAGTCGGGCGGCTGCGTTCTGGACCAGTTGTAGTCGGTTGATGTAGGTGGAGCTGATGCCAAGGAGAAGTGAGTTGCAATAGCCCAGTCGAGGGGAAATGAAGGCATGGATGAGTCTTTCAGCAGCGGGCGGTGTAAGAGAGGGTCTGAGTTTGGCGATGTTGCGGAGGTGAAAGAAGGAGGTTTTAATGACATGGTGGATGTGAGGCTCAAGGGAGAGGGTGGAATCAAAGATCAGGCCAAGGTTGCGGGCCTGGGGAGATGGGGAGACAGTGGTGCCGTCAATGGTGAGAGTGGGGTTATTGATTTTGCTGAGTGTAGCTTTGGAGCCTATGAGGAGGAATTCTGTCTTATCGCTGTTGAGTTTGAGGAAATTATGTTGCATCCAGGTTTTTATAGCTAACAAACAGGAGTTGATATGGGAGATGGGGGGGGGGGGTTGTGGGGGGATTTGTTGCCAAGGTAGATCTGGGTGTCAAAGAATGGAGATGGTGAGTCAGTCAACTAGATCTGGGATCTGGGAAAGGAAAGTAATTTGTCAAGGAGAACATTGTTCTTTACAACTACAAATTGTGGGATTGTGGAGAATGCACCAATAGATACAACTAGTTTTCTTCACGAGGTCTTCCCGAGGTGCCGAGGTCATGCTGCCCGCCCAATGTCTCATGGTTGGTGGCACCAGGGACCCACCAGAAGACTCTGCAGACGGCCTAACCAAAGAAGGAGCTGGAGAAACTGGACTTGAGGAGCAGGAACCGGAAGGAGGATGAACAGAGGTAATGCCAGCAGCCCCTTCAGGTAGGCTGCAGGAGGCGTCCCCAAGACACAAAGATGGCTGTGCGAGGAGAGGGGAGGAGAGGCGAGGAACATTGGTTCAGAGGCGAGCCAACTGCTCCAGTACACCAAGTGCGTGGGCTGACCGGAATTTGGACTTTGAATAATGGCGCCAAAAATTGTGTCGTCCACAGGTATGCAAAATGAGGTTCACTGTGCAGTTGCAGATGGGACAAATGACGCACTATTGAATAAAGCACCATCGAAATCTGAAGGCTGACCAGGACAAAATAAGTAAGCGCACTGTAGGGAAGCATGTATTACTATGAAAACATATTGTTTTTATGCACCTTGTTAATAAGGAGGATTCTGTTATTAATTAATTCAAAGCAGAATTCGATTACACATTCAGGATCAGTTGACTATTTCTGTACAATTTGCTAATCGGGGATATGCTTAGTTGTGGCAATATTCTACAGGACTGTTTGTAAGAAAATAATTTCATTGAGCATTTGCATATGTGACCATAAAAACACAATTGATCCATTGAACTTTTTCCTCTGCATGGTCATTTACTGACTGTATAATAAAAGGCCTAGACATGTCTCACATTTTGGAGTTGGTCTGCTTTTGCAAAGATCAGAGCAATGCGCAAGAGATAAGCACAATATCCAGTTTTGACCGATAAAGATTTTAAGCGTCTGTCCAACTTGGTGATTTTTTTCGGCGACTGCCAATGTCATATCAGTGTCGTAAAAAGATTTAGAACGTTTCAAAATCCAATGGCGACAAAAAAAATGTTGCGACACTTGAAAAAACACCGTGCGTCATATGTCATCACGCCGCGTCACCGCCGCATCACGCCTCAAATTTTTCAATGACCTGATACATCAGTCAATGATGCCGGCAGTCGCCGAAAAAATCGCCAAGTGGGACAGGCCCTTTACTGTTGTATCTCTAGATTTCAGTGTTGCACCCTCAAATATTAAGTAGGTTGGCAGCTATACAACAAACTCACACTACAGGAACAGATTACCTCCATTATCCATGGAAAATCCACCTTCCCCACAAAAATAATTGAAAATATCTTGTTATATTGTCAGTTTAAGGCAAGCAAACTGATGAACTCACATTTACCAGCGCTATCCCAGTAAGTTCTATTACTGATGAGCATTAGCCCCTATTTTGGATGAAAAAATGATTGCAAAATTTAGATCTAGCGATCTAGTTTATAGCTAGATAGCTACAAAATTCTATACGAACACTATTAAATGGTCTTGAGGGAAAAAGTAGATTTGAAGATGCTGATAGGCAGAGTAAAAATTAAGATTCTTCCATTTAACCCGATAATCCGTCACTTGCTCATAATCAGGACAGCAATGAAAATAAATCCAATGTTGCAATAGATCCAGACCACTAACAATTTCAATCTTGCTGCTACTACTGTGGTACTGTATTCAATAGCCCTCACCACACATTCAGAACATGGAGGTCAACAAATAACTTGTGATTGTCATGCATCTATTTAATGTCATAATTCCTTAAAATTTAGATGATATTGTTTTTCTCTTTGCATGAGCACATTTTATTTAATAACTACAACACAAGCATGAGCAATGAAGAAAATAAAGCCACAGAAGGTAGTTGCCACAGTAGGTAGTTGAGGCCAGTTCATTGGCTATATTTAAGAGGGAGTTAGATGTGGCCCTTGTGGCTAAAGGGATCAGGGGGTATGGAGAGAAGGCAGGTACAGGATACTGAGTTGGATGATCAGCCATGATCATATTGAATGGCGGTGCAAGCTCGAAGGGCCGAATGGCCTACTCCTGCGCCTATTTTCTATGTTTCTATGTTTCTAAAGCCTGCTTGAACATTAGACCCCACTAGCTGAATATTGTTTGGATGAAGATGGCCCCACATTTTCGTAGATCCAAGGTACTAAAGGGTTAATTCTGCAGATCGCATCCAACTGTACTATGGCTGCAGCTCCGATGGAAAACATTAGCTGAATGGCCAAGAGCCAATCTCTGGAATGCTCATAAACCTTTGACGATTTAAGAGAAAGCAGAATGGTGTTAACCATTCCAGATAAGGAAACCCATGGTATTTTAGAAAGATACTTGGTCACACATTAATCGTGGTTTATGAACCGACAAACTTAACACAGAATCCAACCGAATATAGTTGAAATATTATTTATTTTTTCAATTATTAAAAGTAGTTCAAGTTAATCGTGACATGATTTCAATTTGCATTAATTAGCTTGAGCTTATTAAAGGAGGGTTCCCATCTCATTTATTTTGGATAATTCCTGTAGGAGCTGCTCCGTAGATCTCAGTAGGATAGAGAGGAGCGCCAACATTAGATTTAGTGGGTCAGCAATTTCCACTGGAGAGAAATGTCCTAATTTTTAAAAATAAATATATCAGGAACATCTTACGGCTCTGTCTTAATAAAATGATTGAACCGTAATCTGGAAAGTAGTTGCTTGGAGCATATCTTGTACGCACAGCTTCTCCATAATCTGGCTCCACTTTAATTCCATGATGTACTGTACATCTGGCTTCCTCCAATGGTTCGGCCAACACAGCGAAAATGCGAAACATGTGTCATTTACGGAATCATTCTTTCCAGGATTCGCCTCAGAGTATTTCCGTAGAATTTAACATTGACCGTTTTATGGGTCAGTTTACTTTTGATAAGAAAAGTACAGTATGAATAGCTGAGCACGTAACCTTTAAGTCACTAGCTTTTGAGTAGAGTTACAGACAAAGGAACAGAGGTCACATAGTGCATATTTGTTCACATACTGAAATTCCTGCATCACTTTTTCCATTACCCAGCAAGGAGGGAGGGACAACTACTTTTAGCAACCAATAGGACGGTTTTGTGGAGGCCTGGCAACTCCATGAGTCGTTTCCCAATGTGATTTTCTATGGAAAAGACAGCAGCTTGTTCTCCCGTTACACAAAGCTGTGTGAATTGGCTATCCAATGCAAACTTCCATCTTGTAATGGCTTGGAGCCTTTGTATCAGTGATATTTGGGTAATCAAGAGACTTTCAAATGCTAAAGATTGTCTTTTTGTTGATGATACTTTTCAAAAATTAAAGTTCGTAAAATGAATTTTAACTTTTGTACTTTAGGTTTCTGATTCAATTCTAATTATGTTTCACAAAAGCGAAAATCACTGTTTGTTCATAAGGTCATAAGTTCTAGGAGCAGAATAAGGCCATTCAGTCCATCATGTCCACTTTGCCATTCAATCATGGCTGATCTATCTTTCCCTCCTAACCCCATTTTCCTGCCTTCGCCCTATAACCCCTGACACACTTACTAATCAAGACTCTGTCAATCTCTGCCTTAAAAATATCCACTGACGACCTCCACAGCCGTCTGTGGCAATAAATTCCACTGATTCACCACCCTCTGATTAAATAAATGTCTTCTCATGTCCTTTCTAAAGGTAAGTCCTTTTATTCTGAGGCTTTTATCCTCTGGTCCTAGGCTCTCCCACTAGTGGAAACATCCTCTCCATGTTCACTCTATCCAGGCCTTTTACAATTTGGTAAGTTATTGTGTGAATAAATGGGAGTTATCTATTAAAAAGCCCAGGCAGCATGGTAGATAGGGTTTCCGGAAGTGGCGGCACTGCCAAGCAGCTGTGGCACGCCTGCAGTCCACCTGTCTTTTCCTTTTTTTTGTTTTCTTTTGTCGTGTTAGATGTATGTTTTTAGTTTATTTTTAGTTGTGCATGCGTGGGGGTTGGGGGAAACCTTTTTTTAAACCTCGTCCTTCAACGACCTTTTCTTTGTCGTGTCTCCGTCTCCATCTGCGCTGAGGCCTAATATCGTGGAGCTGGCGGCCTCCAACTGGAATCGACCTTGAGGCTCCGGTGGCAGAGCCTGTGGACTAACCGTCACGGAGTTGGCTGTGGTGGCGCTGTGGCTGCGAACCGACTTCGGAGCTTCGGGGGCTCTTTGGACGGTAACATCGGGAGCTCGCTGGTCCCAGGTTGGTGACCGATTCTCGGGAGCTCCCGCAACAACAGCTTCGTCCGTTGGAATGGAGGGTGGCAGCTTCGTCCGACCCGGATGGCGGAGTTTGAATTGGCCTGTTCGCGGAGCTTAGAATCGGCCGCGGGACTTACCATCGCCCGGAGGGGGCCCCAACATCGAGAGCCAGGATAGCCTCAACGCAGAGGGAGAACAAGCAAGGAAGAGATAATACTTTTTGCCTCCATCACAGTGAGGATGTGCCTGGAGATTCACTGTGATGGATGTTTGTGTTAAACTGTGTTCATTGTGTGTTCTGTTGCTTTTTTTTCTGTCATGACTGCAAGGTACGCAATTTCGTTCAAACTATTATTAGAATGACAATAAAGGAAACTCAAACTCAACTCAAAACACTAAGTTCTGGAGTAATTGTGGGGGTCAGGCAGTATTCTGATCAGTCTGAAGTAGGGCCCCAATCCGAAACATCGCCGAATCAGTCTGATGAATGGTCCTGACCCAAAACCTTGCCACTCCATTTTCCCCAGTCACTGAGGTTCACAAGCATCTGTGTGTTTTGCTCCAGATTGCAGCATCTGCAATTCCTTGTATCACCATGGTAGATATGGTACCTTTAAGTGCTGATTAACATGTACCTTTAATTTCTGAAATGGAATGTTTCAGACTTGCGCCCCACTCCAGAAATTAGAGTTGGTGATCCAGTATGGCGGCAAACTAATGTGTGCTGTGTAATTTTTTGCATATCGTGACATTGTCCGGAGACTCCATACACACTTCATCAGGATCATAGTCATAGAAACATAGAAACATAGAAAATAGGTGCAGAAGGAGGCCATTCGGCCCTCCGAGCCAGCACCGCCATTCATTGTGATCATGGCTGATCGTCCCGTATCAATAACCCGTGCCTGCCTTCTCCCCATATCCCTTGACTCTAGGGAGCCCCTAGAGCTCTATCTAACTCTCTCTTAAATCCATCCAGTGATTTGGCCTCCACTGCCCTCTGTGGCAGGGAATTCCATAAATTCACAAATCTCTGGGTGAAAACGTTTTTTCTCACCTCACTTAAATGACCTCCCCTTAATTCTAAGACTGTGGCCCCTGGTTCTGGAATCATAGTCATGCAGCATGGGACAGGTCATTCGGCCCATCGTCCATGCTGACCCAGGGGCCCCAACTACACTGCTCCCACTTGCCTAAAAATGGCCCATATCCCTCTACACCTTTCCTATCCATGTACTTGTCCAAATGTCTTTTAAATGTTGTTATTGAACCTGCATCAACTACCTCATCCAGCAGTTCATTCCATTTACCCATTACCCTCTGTGTGTAAATGTTGCCCCTGAGATTCCCATTAAATCTTTCCCCTCTCGCCTTATACCTACGTTCTCTGAATTTTAATTCTGGGTAAAAGACTAATCTATTCCCGTCATGCTGTTATACACCTCTATAAGATCACCTCTCATCCTCCTATGCTCCAAGCAATACAGTCCTAGCCTTTCCAACATCTCCCTATAGCTCAGGCCCTCAGGTACTGGCAACATTCTCATAAATCATCTCTGCACTCTATCCAGCTTAACAATATCTTTCCTATAGCAGGCTAGATCTGAACACAATACTCCAGCTGTAGACTCACCAGCACCTTGTACAGCTGTAACATAACATCCCAATGTCTAGACTCAGTGCCCTGACTGATGAACGTCAATGTGCCAAAAGCCATCTTGACAATATTACCTATCTGTGACGCCACTGTCAAGGAACTATGTACCTGCACTCATAGATCACTCTGTTCTACAACACTCCCCAGAGCCCTGCCATTTACTGTGATGGGCCCACTTTTGTTAGAGTTCCCAAAAATCAACACCTCATATTTATCTGCATTAAACTCCATTAACCATTCCTCTGCCCAATTGTCCATCTGGTTAAGATCCTGCTACAACCTTTGATAACCATCTTAGGTATCTACAATACAATCTCCTTGCAAAGTTTCATCTATAAACTTACTAATCCTGCCTTGTACGTTCTCATCCAAGTCGCCGATGTAAAACATTCTCGAATACTAATTAAGAGACTAACGCGAGTCATCCATTATATTAGTAAACCATTTGTATCTCAGCTTGAAAAAGAAAACCTTTTATTGATCATTAATCTGACTGCTGCTTATCTGGGATCTTGCTGTGCACCAAATTGGCTGCTGTGTTTGGCTGCATTGCAACAGTATCTATTTTAAATAGTGAATTTTATCTTCTGTTGTTTTCCTTAATAATTCCTTATGGAAGGTCGTACTTAAATATGTTTTTCTTCTTCAACTGGCTCTTTTAACATAAGATAAATAAACTTTTTTCCAAAGGGCTTTCACCATTTAGTCAGAGTGATACAGTGTGGAAACAAGCCCTTTGGCCCACACCGGCCAACAATGTCCCAGCTACACCAGTCCATATCCCTCCAAACCTGTCCTACCCATGTACCTGTCTAACTGTTTCATAAACGTTGGGATGGTCCCTGCCTCAACTACCTCCTCTGGCAGCTTGTTCCATACACCCACCACCCTTTGTGTGAAAAAGTTACCCCTCAGATATTTTCCCCTTCACTGTGAACCTATGTCCTCTGATCCTCGATTCCCCTACTCTGGGCTAGAGATTCTGTGCATCTACCTGATCTATTCCTCTCATGATTTTATACACTTCTGTGAGATCACCCCTCATTCTCCTGCACTCCAAGATCCATTCTCAACCTTTCCCTGTATCTCACACCCTCTAGTCCTGGCAACATCTTCGTAAGTGCACTGTTGCTTCTATAGTGGTTCAAAAACTTTCCAGCAAACAATACTCCATTAATTTTCTATTGTATAATATACTGTTACATTGTGTCTCCTTTGCTTTCACTTATTGTACAATCTCCTGTTGATACATCTTTGGTTTCACTCGTTATAGATCAATTCTTGATTAGTACGTGTGTCAGCGGTTATGGGGAGAAGGCAAGTGAATGGGGTTAGGAGGGTGAGATAGATCAGCCATGATTGAATGAATGGCGGAGTTCACCCTCGTTAGACCTCATTTGGACTACGCAGTTGCAGCATGGGACCCATTTCTTCCATCGAACGTGTCCAAAGACTCGATTTGCTCGATTTGTTACTGACACCTATGAGAGAGAAGCGAGTGTCACCAAACTTCTGAATTCTCTGGGGTGGAACCCTTTTCAATGACAGACGTGAAGCTCACCGTTTGACCTGTTTTTACAAAATGTTAAATGGTCAGCTCGACATAGATTACAAGACCTACACCAAACCCAAACCAATTAGGAGCAGATGAGGGCATTCAATCCAATTTGTGATCCCAGCTACAAAGACAGATGTGTACAGCAATTCATTCTTCCCCCGCACAATTAAAGAATGGAATAATCTCCACCCTACTATAGTTACCCAACCAAATGCAACTAAATTTAAAAAGTAGCTCTTTCTTCCCAATAACCCTTTCTGGCTTAAGTCCTTCCTCCACCACCTCCAGTTTAAATTCCATTAGGAATATTTTGGAGGACCAAGAAACCAAGAACCAAGTAGACGATGGGTCGAATGCTCTAATTCTGCTCCTATCACATGACCTTATGACCTTATTACCCTTGCTGTTGCTGTCAAGCACACATTGTTGAATTACTACAAACATGTCTATTCTGAGTTGTCAGAGAGTAATTCCCTTTAGATCATCCCGCCATCTATTTAAAGATAATTGTTTTGTTTTTCTGGCAAACCCCTGACTCCTCTTGAGGTCAGAAGGACCAGTGTGAAATGGCTGTGTTTCTTTCCCTCCTTATTAGAAGAGGGTTTCAGAGGGAAAACAATGCGTGCCTTTTGAATCGAGCCACAATGGTCTCAAAGATACTATTTGTGAGTATGGCAAACAAGATGTCCGTTGCTTGGAAACAAATAACATGGGGGACTGAAGACCATTAATGTTTTAAGAGCCCCAGGCTTTCCCTTTGTCCCACATGATCATGAAGAGCTATTTCAAGCCTACTTTAACTTGTACATGCTGTACATTTTTGTTAATGTAGCCATTTGGAAGATTACACAATGGGAATAGATTTTTCCTTGAATGCTTGATTCCCCCAAATGCTTAAAAAGTTAAAAATACCCTAGTTAAGTCCAGTTAAGATTAAAACAGCACCAGGGAGTCCATATACAGAGGTGTCCAATAGCAGAGAATTTCAGTATAATGATATAATCATATTTAAACTTTATTCTTTGTGGCTTCATGGAAAAGAAAATGGCCATTTGGGAACTGCGCCAAGCTATGGAATAGTTCACAGCCACTTATCTACCCTGGTCAATACTATTAATAACACCAGAAATAATTGAATGCTTATTAAATATTTAAATATTCTGGCAGCAAGCCACTGCTCAAGGATTGGTACTTTGTGTTCCACTTTATTGTTGCAATTCAAAACAACTTGTAACTTCCAACATGGTTTGAGCCCCCTAATCCATAGAGGTGTAAGAGGGAGCTCCTGGTCTCTAAAGATTTTCAGAAACGTTAGTTGATGGAATTTCCATCCTGCTCCTATTTTCGTGATTCTTGGAAGTTAGTAAACAGATAAAGACCAATATAGTAAGATATGATTTAATATTAAGATAGCAAGCACAATCAGCGATTATTTGTGTTTCCTACATTGGTGAGTGCACGGAGTGTGTTTTGCAAATGTCCAGCAGGACTGCTGTGAAATTTTGACCGAACTTTCATCGTCCTACGAAATCTTCTCTCAGAAAAAGTCAAGTCTAGTTTATTGTCACATGCACAAGTATGGTGGGACACGGGTACAATAAAAATCTTCATTTAGCAATATAACAGGCACATGGACTCAGACAATGCACAAGAACATAAATCATCAATAAAGTATGCAGGAATTTTGCAAGACAGTGAAAAGAAAAAATGTGCAAAATAAAATGCATTACTACAAAATATGCACTAGCGAGTGAGATCCATCAAAATATTGATAACAGTGCAAACTGATGATTTATATGACGGATGACATATTTTACGATCATTCAGGTTATCCTAACTATTTGAAAGGGACAGCAACTGGTGAATGAGTAACCGATATATATTTTCAGATTTCTGTAATCAGACTTGAGCTCAGGGATTTGTCCTAAATATTTTTGAAAACCACATGATCAATGGCTCGTAAAGTTCTGAGAGTTTGGTTGGTGAACCAGTCTGATTGTCAATTCATGGTTGTTTTTTCTCAGCACTGCAAATATTAATGTTTTTGTATCAATTCAGATTCATGTATTGATGCATTTCCAAAAAGATGTGTTTATAGAGAGACAACAATTACGTCTAATTGTCACAGTTAGGGGCGGCACAGTGCCACAGCGGTAGAGTTACTGACTTACAGTACTCACAGCGGCAGAGACCCGGGTTCGACCCTGACTCCGGGTGCTGTCTGTGCAACGTTAGTATGTTCTTCCTGTGACCTGAACGGGTTTTCTCCGAGATCTTCGGTGTCCTCCCTCACTCCAAAGAAGTACAGGTTTAGAGTCATAGAATCATAGAGTGATACAGTGTGGAAACAGGCCTTTCTTGCCCAC